>NC_050574.1:321387282-321759782 GCF_011100635.1 Trichosurus vulpecula | reverse complement strand
TGTACATAGAATCAGATGAGAAAGAAAAGAGACAAAACATCCCTCTACCTGAGCAAATATATTGTATTCACAATGCACAATCCCTCATGGCTCAAGATAGGAATTTGTGGAGGGGTTTTCCCTTCCTTTCAGGAGCAACCAGTGTGGCTGCAACCAAGAGTCATGGGAATTCACAGTCAACAATATCCAGATCAAAATGTGATATTTTTTCTGTTGCAACTACTGCTCCATGTTCCATGTTTTTTGGTATGTTACCGTTTATTGTCCCCTGCCTTCTCCATGAATCCACATGGGCAAAGGTCTAGCTTTTAAACAATTGTGGGACCTCGTTAAGAGCTGAGACACTTTACAATTCCTGCCACATACTAAGTACTTAAAAAATACATGTTCACAGATTTGCAGAAGTTCTATACGAGATAGATCACAATGAAATACAGAAATTTCAAGGCATGAAAAATATGAGAGGAAAGTTATGTAGGTTTTTGTTTGTTTTTAATTATTTTCTGTGGTTTCCTCCACCCCACCCCCCAAAGATATGGAAACATTAGAAAATTTTGGACAAAACAATCCCATTTCGAATGATGAACTAAGGTTCCTAGGATCACAGATTGTGACCTTGAAGATTTAGGCCTTAGAGGTGATCTAGTTTTCCCCTCAGGACAGGTAAGAGGTGGAGGGAATAGACAGCTAAGCCTGGAGTCAAGAACTCATCATCCTGAGTTCAGATCTGGCCTCAGACACTTCCTAGCTGTGTGACCCTTGATAAGTCACTTAACCCTGTTTCCTCATCTGTAACATGAGCTAAAGAAGAAAATGGCAAACCATTCTAGTGTCTTCGCCAAGAAAACCTCCAAATGGGGTCACAAAGAGTTAAACATGACTAAAATGACTAAACAACAACCACCACAAAATTCTACAATCACATATCATAAAAAAGGAAATTACCCACCCAAAGAGGTTCAATGATTTGCTCAAGGAGACACATTTAATTAATAGCAGAGCCAGTATCTGAATTTACACTCTCTGACTTCATATCCAACATTCCCCAACTATATCATGCTATAATTGTTTATCTTCTTTGCTTCCCCAAAACAATTTCTAACTATACAATGAGAGAAAAAGAAGTGAGTTAGACCCAGTTCACATCTCTGTGAAATGCTTTTAAATTATCCTACAACCAAAATGACTAGAGAGGAAGAGTGTAAACTTTGGCAGATCTCACCAAACCGGAAGACATTGAGGCCTGGTGACAAATCGTGTCAGTCACCTATAGAACAGCCTAGCTAAGATTGTAGATGTATGCTCATCATCAAAATGTTGGTCCACAGCAGAATAATATTTTTGGCTACAAAAATACTAATAATAATACTAATAATAGCTAATAGTTAATAGTTTGTAGTATTTACTCTATATCAGGTATTATGCTAAGCATTTTTACAATTATTACCTCATTTGAACCTCACAATAACCCAGGAAGATAGGTGCTAATATTATCCTCATATTACAGATGAAGAAACTGAGGCAAACAGGAGTTAAGTGACTTGCCCAGGGTCACACAGCTAGTAAGCATCTGAGACCAGATTTGAACATAGGTCTTCCTGACTCCAGACCTAGCACTCTATCTAATGTACCACCTAACTCCCCTAGAACTCAGGAAGGGCATCTACTAAGCTGGGTTCGCAATGAGATTGGAATCAGAAGAGGTTATATCCGTACTAATAATAACAATAACTGAAATGTATACATGCTTTAAAGTTCACAATACACTTTTCTTAAACTATCTCTTTCAAGTTATATAACATCCCTAAGATAGGTACTAAAGGTATTATTATAATCAGTTTATAGATGAAGACTCTATGGTCAACAGAGATTAAGTGAACTGTTCATGTTCACACAGTCAAAAAGGGCAGGATTTGATGTCAAGTCTTCCTGGTTTCAAGACCAACATTCCTTCTATAAAGCAATGCTGCTGGAGACATGCTATAATAAAAACAACAAAAATTATTATTGTTGACATTTATATTGTGCTTTAAAAATAGTAATTAGTCCAAACAATTGAGGCTTAACCCTCTTTCTATGGCCAAAAGAAGAGGCTCAGAGTTGTCAATGGAAACCTAGAAAATCATGGTGTATTCAGCAGGGAGAAATAGCCAGAAACCAAGAAAAGTTCAGAAACTTGTTTTCCTCATCTCCTGCTCACATTCAGATGTGACACAGAACAAAATGACAAGAGGACATTCCATTATTCATGCCAGCTTACATTTGCATGAAAAGTGATAACAAAAAATGGCTGCCACTGGAATCCCAGCTGTGTCTGCTGTGAGCCGCCTGCCATTATCTAAACTGTTTAGAATCTTACTCAAATCTTTGCAGAAAGAGGAAAATTCATACTGGATTAGGCTTTTGTTCTTTTGTATTTCTCTCACAAGGGAGGCTGAATTTGTTTACTAATGCCACAACAAATAGAACTCTGTACAAGGGGATTGCCAAGACACCTGTCTCTGCATTGAAACTTGATTAAAAGCAAGCTTTGCCCACTTTATGCTCTCATGAGTCTTCTTAGTGTTCAGAGTTGTTTGGCCCTTTGTGACTCAATAATTTATCTTGCAGGAAGACTCTATTCTCATATCCTCTTTTTATAATCAACACATAACATGACAAGGGTACTAACTACCTTTTACATAGCCAGCAGGACCTGTTTTACAAGAAAGCTCAAGAGACAGTTGCTTGTGTGATGTGATTTGACAGGAACAGAAAGCATCCCCATGGCCCCAAAATATCTCCCCCATGCTTGACATTCAATCATTAGAGACGTATTCCTTTGAATTATTAAAGAATAGTCAATACTCCTAGGAAAGGTCTAAAAAATTTTTTCAAACATTGATACCTTGGTATGAATGAATGATTTCCAATATGAAAACTAGAAGAAGTTGCCATAATAATTAGACCAAAAGCATGCTCAATTTAATAGAAGAAGGACCAAGGGTTAAAGAATTAACAAGGAAGACAGGCATGCATGTGTAAGGGACTAAAAGTGGGAAGTCCTGGGTAGCCCAAGTCCCAAGAGTAAGAACATATTTGGGACAGTGAGGAAAGGTAGTGATTTGTATTGAATCTTGAAGGACACCAATATTTATAATTCTAAAATCATAGATTTAGAATTAGAAGGGATCCAGAGATTATCCAGAATAATCCCAAATGAGGACACTGAAGCTGAGAGATATTAAATCACTTGCCCAAGGTCACACAGGTGGATGAACTACATGGGAAAATGAAAGCAAGGACTTTGAAAGGAGAGGGAATCACTTGAACTAAGACACTGATATAGGACTAGGATTGAATATAAGAAAACCAACCTAATTGATGAAAAATCACATTTTTATAGGATGTGGGGAAACGTAAGGAAGAATGGAATGATGGATCAGATTTTAGAGGTCTTTGAATCTCCTCTACAATGTCAGGAACACACAATTAGGATATTTCCTTGTAGCCCAGAACTGTTGCATGGAAATAAATTCTCTCTCTCTCTCTGTCTCTCTGTCTCTCTCTCTGTCTCTCTCTCTCTGTCTGTCACACACACACACACACACACACACACACACACACACACACACACACAAGTAACTATAGCCATATTAGTGAAAATGCATCTTCACCTACCACTCTTAGGTGGGCATCCCTGCACAACCCTCATATAAATCCCAGCAAGGATATCCCATTCATTTTCAAAATATTCTATTTCTATTGTACAATCATTAGAACGTAGAAACTTCTTTGTTACATAGAATTTGATATAATAATCTCTTTAAGCCTCAGTTTATTCATCTGTAAAAGGAAAATGATAGCTTCACTATCTCACAGAATTACTATAGGAAAATATTTTACAAAATGCTACAAAGATAAACTTATTAAAATATTTTTGTACTGGGTTTTCTACCAATGTGAAAGAGAATAGAGGAAGCCCAGACCAAAAAGGAGCCTACCACTCTAAGCCAACAGACTTTCTAGCCAGCTGATATAGGCTGAGTCCAGCAGTAGTTTTTACTTTTTCTCAGATCTAAGCCCAAGAACTTGCACAGCTTGGGGGAGTAGTGTAGTATTAATGTGATCAAAGATTTTCTCCACCCATTCAATAGGCCTCAGGTGGGACTAGGTGGGAAAGTTTGATTACATCTTTGATTGTAAGTAGGCCTAAAGCCTCTACTTACTAGGTACTAAGCCAATTTTGTGGTGAAGCCCTCAGGGCCCTAAGGGGAGTTGCTAAGACCAGAGCCAATGATATGTGCACTGAGTTCTAGTCAATCATGAATTTAGCCAATCAGAGACCTGAGTTCTAGACAATCAGATGCTGTCTAGGACTGTATATAAAAAGAGCCCAAAACCAAGAGCAGCAGAATCTACAGAGAGCTACAGAAGTCAGAATTCAGCCCAAGGAGAAGGAGTAGGAACTCAGAGTTAAGGAGCTACAGAGAGAGAGCTGAGCGGAGAGTTAGGATTCATGAGTGATTTTTACAGGAAGGCCCTAGCAGAGGTGAAGATTACAGGATGACTTGGTTCTTTGCTATAACACTGTGTTATAATTTCCTTGTTGCTACATTGAGGTGGGAATATAATTACTACTATATTGAATTGGAGTTATTGGTTTTGGGATTTTGTCCTCTGGAGTCTAAATAAATGTTTTATTTCCTCTGCCTTCTACCTAGAGACTTCTTCATATTTTGCAATTCCAAACCATGGAGGCATGTTCATGATCATCCTCAAGGTCATGAATCTTGCCTTACTGATACAAGCAGACAGTAGCCAGACATTACTCTGGATTGAATACTTTGGGAACACTGAAAGCCTGCAGGTATCCAATCTATCCCTGAGATCCTGGAAAAACAGAGCACTCAATACTTCCAAGAAAGAAGCAACAGAACCAGCTCTGGTCTTCCCTCCCAAAGTGTGGTAGGACAAGCCCTAGTATCAAGTCAGGAAATGAGTTGGAAGAATAGGCAAACAAAAATGAAGCCCCATCCCTCATACTGAGTTATTTCAGTTACAGGGATGCTCAAGATAGAAACAAAGAACAGAATGACTTCAAAATATCTACAAGCAATACCCTCAGAGGAAAACATAGTGTGGGTAAAACTTATCTAAAACTCCTGAAGGAGATGAAACAAGAGTTTTTAAATGAGTTTAAAACATTTTTATAAATGAAATGAGAGCCTTTGAGGAAAAAAAAACTTGAAAGGAAATGAGAGACATAGAAGAAAGAATTGGAAAGGGAATTAACAGCTTGGCACAAAAGATACAAAACCTTTCATAAGCAACAAACTCCTTGAAAATTTGAATGGACTAAATAAAAGTCAATGATTCCATGAGACAACAAGAATTATTAAAAATTGAAAGCCTGAAAAATAGAAGAAAATATAAAATATTTCATAACAAAAATGACTGAGATTGAAAATAGACCAAGGAGAAAAAATTAAGAATCATTGGATTATCTGAAAACCATGACCAAAGCAAGTCTAGACTTCATATTTCAAGAAATCTTAAAAAAAGAAAACAGCCAAGATCTCTTAGAACTAAAAGAAAAAGTAGAAATAAAATGGATCAACCAATCACCTGCTGAAAGAAATCCCAAAGTGAAAACTCCTAAGAACATCATAGCCAAAATCCAGACTTTCTCAGTCAAAGAAATATAGGAGCCGTAGTCAGGATTTAAAGAAGCAGAAAACTTGGAATAAGATATTTCAGAAGGTAAAGAATATGGGCCAATACCCAAGAATAACTTAGCCAGGAAAATGGAATATGATGCTATAGGGGAATAAATGGGCCTATAGTAAAATAGAAGATTTTTTAGAGTTCTTTATATAAAGGCCAGAGCTGTGGAGAAAACTTGAAACTCAAATAAAAGTATAAAGTACAGGGAATGATGAGATCACAAGAATGGTGAATAGAGCCATTAGGCAATTAAATGTTGTACCTTTTCTAAAGGTAGGATGGGACAGTTATTCCCAATACTCAGGGTCTGGACTATTTCCATCACAGTCCATGGGAAGGTGGTACTTGAGGTGGTAATGGTGGAAATGGATTTTCATGGCACACACCACTTCTTATCTCTTCTTCACATTCCCTGTTGCTTCAGATTGCTTTGCCTGCCCATACTGTAGATAGGAGTTAATCAGCAATTGGTAGGGATGACTTTTTCCAGGATTGTTTTACTCTTTCTATTTGAATCCTCAAAGCCTTGCATAATGCCTTGCACTAGTAGGTGCTTAAATGGTAGTGACTGAATAAGACATGACCACATACACATCAGGGAAAACAATTCATCGAAACCACATAGGGGAAAAGGGAATGCATAAAGCTATGTGCATTAAGATACTTTGCCAGCATTTCTATCTACACTAGGGCTGTTTGAAGCCAATGTTTTTAAAAAGATAAGAGGAATCCAGTCATTTCTGCTGTACTGAGTTTTGTTACTTGCAACTCTATAGACACAGAGCTATCAAGTTTGATGAAAGAGAAGGAAGGAGTTAGTTTATATTTTTGCTATAGTAAGGCAGCACTGCTATTGTGATTTGTAATCCCTTAAGTGTTTTCCCTCTTTTGTGTATCAGTGGGTACCGTTGAAGCCCACTTGTTCTGAAAAGGCATTGCTGTCTTTGTTTCCTTAAGGATAGCTCAGATATTTGGTACTATGTTGCCATATTATCCCATGGCGCAGAAAAAATTTATACCACTGGCGAATTTATCTGTGATTATTCTGTACCTTAGAACCAGTGGATGCTATCTTATGAATACTGTTTGATACTACTCCCCACCTTTAAAGCATGCTCATTAGACACTAGAAATGTAACATAAAGATCTTAAAATCTAACATGAGAAATAAGATGTGTATATAAACAGCAGTAAGTTGAAATGAGTTGCAGAAGTGGAATACAGGCCAGACTTGGTTTCAAATGCCTATAGTCCTTGATACTGGGGAGTCTAAGGCTGTTAGTTTGCTCAGTATGCTTCAGTATGGTTAAAGCTGATCAGGTGGTCCACACTCAGTCTGGCACCAATATGGTGAATGTCTGGAAGAGGGGAGCCACTATGCTACCTAAACAGGAGCAAACTAGCTCAGGTCAAACACCAAGAAAGTCAAAGGTTCCATGATAATCAGAAGTGTGGTTGAGTTTAGAATACAAGTAGGTAAATTAATAGGGAAGATACCAAAATCAGAAAGGAAGATGACTACCAAGATATCTAAACAACTGCAAGCATCTCCATATAAGTATTGTAAGATAAAGGAAATTAAACCAATGATCAATGAATAAAAAATTCTCTAGAACCCCAAGAAAGCATGGAACCATAATAGGTTGTTCCTAAGTGGTTCAAAAGAGAAATACAAGACTTGAAAAAAGAAGTTAAAGAAAAACAAATGTCAGAATGTATGGCCTGCAAAGTAGAAATAATTGACAGAATAGAAACTTGAATTTATAAAAACAGAGTAAAAGAGAACTACTTATTGGGAATAAAATCATATAGCAGTGAAGGATAATCTAGAATAAAAGATGCAAAAGCAATAACATTAAAAACTATACATGATCCCTATATAAGCAAAGCACACTAATCCTGAAGACAAGATGCACAGAGACAAGTTAAGGGTCATAGACATCTGAAAAGAACATAAGTCAAAAAGCCTGAATACCATAATACAAGAAATAATGCAAAAATTGTACAAGAAAACTGCTGGTAATTGATAGATACAGATAAAAAAGAATCATTTCCAGGAGAATAAACAAAACATACTTCAAACTCCAAGACATATATTCACTAAATTGAACAATTCCAATGACAAACAACAAATTCTGCAAACAACCACTAAATAGATCCTCAAATACAAAGGGAAGAAAATTTGAATAACTTGAGATTAATCTGTACCCACCAGAAACCACAGAAGGGAATATGATGATATATTCCAAAAAGGAATGTAGCTCAAGATGTAACCCAAAATCATATATCCTAAAAACCTGAGCCTAATCAACACTGACAAAAGATTCACATTTAATATGAGTGGCATTTGAAATTTTGCTGCCAAAAAAGTATGAAAAAAATGAGTAGATTGTTCAACTTTCAAACAAGCAAACAATAGAAAGAAGAAACAACTAAAATTACTGAGGAAGGAACATGCAACAAAATAAATTAATTCATCTCTAAAGATTATAACAGAGGGGAAAACTTTAAAAAGAATGGCATATATGGAACTTAAAAAAGAAACAACAGAGGGATTTTTAAAAGATTTCTCTCTAAAAGCATACAAAGTTATCAAGTAGAAAGTGAAACATAAAGAAATAAAAGTAACAGTGGCAGAACAGTCCTGAAACATCATTGACTAAACCTCATCATCCCCAGATAAATCAATTTATTTTGTGAGACCAAACTGCAAAATAAGAAGATGCATAAAAGGGAAGAAGGAAAGTAGAAGGTAGAGGAGAATGTGTGATTTGCCCTAATCAAGTTAATAGTAAACAGCGGAGGAAAAATAACAAATAACTTCTGTGGCCACTCAGCAAGAAGAGGGGCTACCAAAAAATGGGTGAGACAGGAAAGAGAAGGATTGAAACAGGAAGAAAGAGGGAAATGTCACTCAATGGTGGAAGGGTTAGCTGAAGAATATTCCTACAGGAGGAGAGATATGTGTGTGTGTGTGTGTGTGTGTGTGTGTGTGTGTGTATGTATGTACGTATGTATGTATATAATATTGCTCTTATATAGGGTATACACATTTATGTAGATGTACAAAATATACTTGTAAAGATGAATACTATCCCAAAAGGGGAAGATGAGGCAAAAAATTCAATCCAGAAAAAAGCAATACTAGAGACACAAATGAAGGAAAATATCAATTCAATTCCCATAACTTTCTATGTAAATGGATTAGACAATTCAATAAAATGAAAGAGTAAAATATTAGTCAGAAGACAAACTTCCACAATATTTTGCTTACCAAAAAAATCTAAAAAGCAAAGAAATACACAGATAAAAATGAGAGACTGAAAGAAAATTTACTATGTATCAAGTGAATCAAACAAAGCAAGAACCACGATCATACAAATAGATAAAATAAAAACAAAAACTCACAAAATAGTAAGCCAATATCAATATTAAACTCGTATACCCCAAATACCACAATATTTAAATTCATAAAGGAAAAATTAACTAAATTACTGAAGACATGGAGAGCAACACAGTAATAGTAGAAGATCTTAATTTCCCTCTCTCAGATCTGGACAAATCCAAGAGAAAGATAAACAAAAGAAAAAATTGAATTGAACAAATTATTGAAGAGACCAGAGCTAACAGAAGAGGAGGAGGAGAAGGAGGAGGAGGAGGAAGAGGAGAAGGAGAGAGAGAGAGAGAGAGAGAGAGAGAGAGAGAGAGAGAGAGAGAGAGAGAGAGAGAGACAGAGAGAGAGAGAGAGAGAATATGATTAGAGAGGAATTTCAGAGTCTAGTGTCATGGTAATGGTATAGTTTGGAGATGAAGGTGAAGTTTAAGACATGACTTCTCCCATGGGTAACTGAGTTAGAGTCATGAGAGCTGAGGAGGCTGATTAACTAGGAGTCTTAGGTGCCCAAAGAAATACCATTGAAATTATTTAAGGTAGGAAGAAATACTATTAACCAGGTAGTGAATTCCTTGAGAAGGAAGGAAAAGGCCACTTCCAGACAAAATGGTTGGCTAAATGGGATGGAGACCACCCCCTTCCCACATACATATTCTAGTAATATCCTGAGTTCACACCAAATATTGATCAAGAAATTCAAAGGGAAAACATATTAAGTTGCCTCTTCTATCCTAGAACTGCAGAAGTCATCTAGAAATCTGAAAGTGACAGGAAAGTGAGCTACCAACAAAGCCAGTGCCAGTGCAGCCCTACCCTCCCAGTGTGACAGAAGACTAGCCAAAGACACGTGTGGCCTGTAGTATTCTGTGTCCAGAAGTTACAACAACAGAAGGTTCACATGAGATATCCCCAAAGTAGCCAGAAAGTCCTGGAAGGACCTTCGAAGTGGATGAGAGAGACAGAGGGATGGATGACACTAGTGCTATAAGTACCCAGTTAAGAAAAACCCAGGTCCAAGGGCTCTGAGGTCCCAAACACCCTGTTCTTAGAAGCCAGAAATGATTCAGAAGATCCAATACTGTTGCCCTCAAAAATTCGGGGTGGGGTGGGGTAAGGAGCTGTGCTAACCCAAGTAGGTAAAGATCAGAACAGGAACCTAGGTGGTTCAGGAAAATACTAATCAGGGATGACCACTCCACCCAAAAGACAGAAGGAATGAGATAATCCCAAAGAATCCTGGATAATAAAAGCTGATGCAGAGTGAAGTAAGCAGAACCAAAAGAACAATTTATACAAGTACAGCAATATTTTAAAGAAAAACAAAATTTAGACTTTAGAACTCTGATAAATGCAATGACCAACTATGTTTCCAGAACACCTGTGATGAATCATGTCACCCATCTGACACAGAGGTAACATATTAGGTGCACAAAGAAACATACATTTTTGGACATGGCCTCTATGTGGATTCATTTCACTTAATGATTTATTTGTTGTAAGGATTTTTTTCTTTCCTTCTTTAATTTGTTTCTTAATGTGAGGGAAATGAATTTAATAATAATGATGAAAAAAGTACATTGAACTATTTTTAAATGTATAGAAGAAAACAAAAGAAGTTCACATCTTCATCTAATCAGAGCAAGTAGTAGTGCAAAGATTTGAACCAAGGTCTTCTGACTCCAAATCACTTGGCACTAAGACATACTAACCAGTTGGTCTGTAAAAGAAACAAGAGAATTGGCACATTAGCTGCTGTGGAGTACCTGACACAGTTGCCACATAGTAAGAACTAAATAAATATTTGTTGATTAATAAGTTGGTTAATTGATAGAGAAGGAGTTTCACAAAAAGGTGTTTGGTTTTCAATATAGATTATTACCATACATGTCTGAAAGGAAAATGGCCTTGGGCAAATCAGTTATCATCATCCCTGGAGCTCAGTTTCATCATTTATAATATGAAGGAGATGACCTAAATGGTTTCTGGAGTCTCCTCCTTCTCTAAACCTGCTCCTATGGAAGGAGGTGATTAATGCTAGAATAGATGGTGAAATCTCCTTTCCATCTATTATTAAAAAGAAAAAAGTCACCTTTCTACATAAAACATGTAAGAATTACTTTAGATCAAATCCTGTCCAGAGGCCATAGAATGTGCTAGATGGCATTTTAAAGTCACTTCTGTCCCTAGAATGCTAGGAATGGAATTCAAGATAGCTGAAGTGAAGTCCTCCAGCTACAACATTTTGTTGCACTCCAGTATCACACTGCAGTCTCCATCACCAACAGCGGCTTTCCCATTACTTGGGTAGGGCCTCTAATCAAGGATCAGTGTTCTAGGGAACAAGGGCCAGAAGGAGCAGAAATCTCAAGAAAACCAATTTCCGGTCAATGTAAGAAAAAAAAAAAAGAAGCTTTCTAATAAAGAAATCATCTGTTGTATGGACTACTGAGTGCCCCAATTAGTGAAGATATTAAAGTAGATTCTGGATGACCACTTATCGGAGAGATGATAAAAGGAATTTTTACACTGGGAGAGTAGCTGGACTGGAGATATCGTCTAAATTTCCTTTCAAGAAGATCCGGTTATTGTGGTTTTTTTCCTTCTTATTTTATATTCACTTCTTAGGTCATAGCGCCATCGTGTGGCTAATTCATTTTACTTCATAACTTGCTCGTATAACAATGATTCTAATACTTGGTATTAAAACATAATGATAATAAATTTTGAATCCCTACCTCCCTTTCCTTCTGGGAGCCAAAACCACCATACCTGAAAGATTTCACATTTGCACTTTCTCCATTCTTTATAACACTGAGAGAATATTTCTTATGCAGAAATCCATTCATATCATTCCTCTGCTCAAAAATCTTCAGTGCCTCCCTATTTCCTGAGTAAAGTCCAAACAACTTTGCCTGATATTTAGGGATCTCCAAACTATGCCTTTCCACCTTTATTTAATATTACTACCTCCCACAAATTCTATTTTCTAGTCAGACTTGTATGCTGTTTGCAAAATCCTATGTGTTCTACCACTTCCATGCTTTTGCCTATGCTGTTACCTATGCCTGCAATGCCCTCCCTTCTTCTCTTTACTTGTTGAAGTCCTCCCAATCCTCTGAAGCACAAAACAAAAGCCACCTCCTACAAGAAATCTACTGTAATGCCTCTAGTCAATAATAACCTTCCCTCTGAGAACTCACTATTTGACAAAAATTGCTGGGAATATTGGAAAACAGTATGGCAGAAACTAGGCATAGACCAACATCTTACACCGAGTACTAAGATAAGGTCAAAATGGCCACATGATGGATGTATACATAAAGAGTGTTACCATAAACAAATTAGGAGAACAAGTAATAGTTTATGTGTCAGAAAATGGAAGAATTTCTGACCAAACAAGAGTTAGAGAACATCATGAAATGCAAAATGGATAGTTTTGATTACATTAAATTAAAAAGGTTTTGCACAAACAAATCAATGCAACGAAGACTAGAAGGGAAGCAGAAAGCTAGAAATAATTTTTATAGTCAGTGATGCTGATAAAAGCTTCATTTATAAGAATACAAGTCATTCTCCAATTGATAAATGGTCAAAGGATATGAACAGGCAATTTTCAGATGAAGAAATTAAAGCTAACTATAGTCATATGAAAAAATGCTCTAAATCACTATTGATTAGAGAAATGCATCAAAACAACTCTGAGGTACCACCACATCATACCTATCAGATTGACTAACATGATAAAACAGAAAAATGATAAATGTTGGAGAAGATATGAGAAAATTGGAACACTAATCCATTGTTGGTGGAGTGGTAAACTGATCCAACCATTCTGGAGAGTAATTTGGAACTATGTTCAAAGGGCTATAGAACTGTACATACCCTTTGATCCAGCAATACCACTACTAGGTCTGTATCCCAGAGATCATGAAAACAAGAAAAGGATTCACATGTACAAAAATATTTATAGCAGCTCTTTCTGTGGTGGCCATAATTGGAAATTGAGAGGATACCTAATGACTGGGGAATGGCTGAACAAGTTGCAGTATATGAAATACTATTGCTCCATAACAAATGATGAGCAGGCAAACTTCAGAAAAACTTGGGAAAACTTGCATGAATTGAAGCTGAATGAAGTGAGGAGAACCAGGAAAATATTATACACTGTAACAGCAACATTGTGTGAGAACTAACTTTGATAGCAATGCAGTGACCTAAGAAAATTCCAAAAGACTCATGAAGGAAAGTGCTCTCCATATCCAGAGAAAGAACTATGGAGTCTGAATGCAGATTGATACATCCTATTCTCTCTCTCTCTCTCTCTCTCTCTCTCTCTCTCTCTCTCTCTCTCTCTCATGTTTTTCTTTCTCATTGTTTTTCTCTTTTGTTCTGATTCTTATTTCGCAGCATGACTAATGTGGAAATATGTTTAATATGAATGTACATGTATAGCCTATATCAGATTGCATGATTGCATACTGTCTTGGGGAGAGGGAAGAGAAGGAGAGGGAGAAAATGGAGAACTCTAAATCTTATGGAAATGAATGTTGAAAACTAAAACTAAATAAATAAATATTATATTCACAATAATAACCTTCCCTCACAGACCTCCCATGGCATTTTTTACCTCTCCAATGTCCTTTTTTTAATAGTATGTATATTGATTATTTCTATTTGTATCATATATAGACTGGAAAATCCAAGAAGGCAGAACGATGTCTTGTTTGTACTTTGTAGGTCCCCCAGTCCCTAGCATGCAGGTACTTAGTAAATGTTGATGAAATGGATGAATGAATGACTACTGAATTAGCTCAATTTATTAGAGCTTAATACACTACTGAATCAGTAGCACAGGTAAAATGCTTTTATAGATCAGTTACCTTCTAAGATAAAACTCTATTCCAAATCCCTAGATTGTTATTCTTTTTAGCTTTGCAACAAAAAGACCACCATCAGTCACAAGAAGGACCAGGTAAGTAAGGGTGATCCAGGACAATGTCATTCTTACTACTGGAAAAAGAAATCAAAGCCCTATTAATGGTGAGTCAGTTGCTTCATCTTCATAAAGTAGAAGGATACTTGATTTTTCTTCCATAGTTAGTAATGTCACTTTATACCAATATGGTTGGAAACAATAAGTTTTCATAAGTCATAATAGCTGGCCTTTATATAGTATTTTCATTGTTACCTTATTTGATCTTCCCCAAAATTGTTTAAGATAAATACTACAGTTATTATTTTCTGGATGAGGAAACCGAGTCTCAGAGAGGTTAACCTAGATCTCTCCTTATTCCAACTCCCCCACTCTCTTCTACATCGAGTTGCCTCTGATTGATCATTGAAAGAATCAGGATTTGAACTTACAGGTCTAATCCCCAGACCTACTAAAAAAATCCCATCTTTTATAGGAAGCCTTTCCCAATTCCTTCTAACTCTAGCCCCTTCTCTCTTTCAATTATTTCCTATTTATCCTGTACGCAGCTTATTTGTATATATCTGTTCCCTTGTTGTCTCTCCCATTAGATTGTAAGCTCCTTGAGGACAGGAATGGTTTTTGCCTCTTTTGGTATCCCCAGTGCTTAACACAGTGCTTTGTACAAAGTAGGTGCTTATAATCAGTTTACTGGCTGACCTGCACCTAATACCATTTAATGTGGCTTGATAGGTGTTTTTAATCAATTGTGGTAACAGTCCCTTGAGACATACTGGATGAGGGACCCTGTGCCTTCAACCTCTCAGTTTCCTAAGAAACTTTCTGCAACCAGAAGTTTCAGGACAGATGCATTTCTGCATTAGTAGAGAGTTTCTTAAGCAGACCTCCACACACCAAAGACACCACAGCTCTTGTCAAAAAAAAAAAACTCACTTTAAATCCCTGTTCAGAATTCTTTTTAATTTTCGATTTTGAAAGGCTGCTTTAAAATATTCCAGAATAAGAGATACAAAATCCTTTTGGAAAAGAATATCTGTCAGTTAAATAAAGTTATCACCAAAGCAATTTGTATCGGGTGCTATCAGAAGGTTGCTAGGGAAATGATCAGTGAATAAACTTTAGCCCTCAACCTGCATCTACTCAGTTGCCCAAAACAAAAATCTGACACTTGGTTTCTCCTCTTTTTCTATCACGCGGTTCTTATACTCTCTGAAATCTTCACATTGGATTTGGTTCCCTTATTGTGCCTCTGTATAATATTTTTCTTTCCATCTTCCATTTTAAATTAAACTGAGACCTGGGAAAGATCTGAGCTTAAAAAAGCCAAGGTCTCTCACTATCTCAGGGGACATCTCCAGTCTTCTTGGCCTATGTTTTGCCACTGGACTTTAATGACTCTGGAGGAGAGCATGAGGCTGGTGACTCCGCACAGCTTGGCTTCACTTAAATCCAATTCACTTGCAAGTGAAGACATTACCCTCCTGATATCATTGGTCCTCTTCCAGAATGAAGGATGAACAGCAAGAATAACAATTTCTTGGATCTTGTTTAGGAACCATTTGAAGCAGGAGGACAAACATAGCAATTTAGTTCCTGGCCCCTGGATTCTTGTTGCATCCAAATTTCCTGAGTCTTCAGATAAACTAACACAACTGTGAAAGCTCCTTGTGAAATTTAGCCATAAAGGGATGAAATATGCCTTTACTTCTATTTTCCTTTAAAGGGTACAATTCATGCATTATTTTTAAACAGGCAAGTAAGATTACTTAAGTTCAGTTGTTGTAAGAAAGTTGTTCAAGGAACTGAATGTTGTAAACTAAAATAAAAAATTAATTAATTAATTAATAAAAAAGAAGTTGTGTGTGTGTGTTTGTGTGTGTGTGTGTGTGTTTGCAAGTAGTTAAAGTTGTTTATATGTTAATCATTCCTATGAATTAGACCTAGGTAATATGACCCAAAGAGAGAGTATTGGTTCCGAATCAGAGATCTCAGGTTCACATCCTGATTCTATTTACCACCTGTGTAATTTGGGGCAAGTTACAACTTCCCTGGGCCTTAGTTCCTTATGTGTAAATGGTAGAGAAAGACAAAATGATCTCCAAGGTCCCTTAAAACTCTAAATCTATATACTCCTATTATACTATGAATTAATACCACCTAAATTGTAGATTCATTTCTTATAACAGTGAGTTACTACTGAAGCTGTTGAATCTGTAAGCCTGAAGTTAAAAAATAGCCATAAACATCACCCCATGTGTATTAAGGAAAGAGTTTTACAGGGGCCGGGCAGACAAGTAACTACCCATTTTAAGTATTTTGTGGGTCAGAAATGTCTCCAAACCATAGCTCATGAGCTCCCACTGAGGGGTTTTACTTTTTAGCAGTCTCTCTCTCTCTCTCTCTCTCTCTCTCTCTCTGACCTTTCTACACTGATTTTATAGAAAGAGAATAGATAATTTGTTTTCTTTGTGCATTGAATCATAAAAGTTTAGAGCCAGGAGGGACCTTAAAGGTCATCTAGTCTTTGAGCATAGTAGGCAATAAATATTTGTTGGATTTATTCCATTCTAACTTTATGTAGGAACACAGAGCACTGTGGTTTTAAGAACCTACCCTTTTCTGAAACCGACTGCCTTTAATTTAGCCTCAACAACCTCCTTCTATCTAACCAGCTTACCCTTTACTAGAATCTTCCATACTAATGTAACAGGGTGCACTCCTCCCTCCTTGGGAGGAGTTTGGGGGGAGGGGTGGGTGTTTTCCAGGCATGTATATCTCATGCCTGAGAGGCTTGCATTGTTGATGGTATTTAGAGACTTGGTTACCTAGCTGGAATAGCTGATGACTCAGTAGATATAGAAAAGCAGCCACCATTGTCTCTCTTCCTTTAGGTGTGATGGACAGATGAGGACTACTTAGGGCTATCACTCAAGAGTTATGTGGGGGAAGGGGCAATTGCCCTATCTCCCACTCAATTTCCATAGGACATGGCTGCTTCTGCCTATTAGTGTTTGCTCTTTCCCAGTCTTAGGTAAATGAGTATCCCATGCTGGGTACTCCAAACTCAGGACTCTTAGAGACCCAGTATGTTTCCAAAAGTCTGAAGGTCCTCAGAAGCAAAGCAATGTCTACAATATCCCTATATTTGCAGTGGATGATGAAGTAGATGAAGACAGAGGAAGCATCTGCATCAGGAAGACAGGTCCCCAGAAGAACTGGACCAGCTTGGCCATTTTGTTATGGGGCTTATACAAGGAGAAGATCAGACAATACCCAGTACAGAAGAAATGTAAAACACCTATTTAACAGCCTCCTAAACTTTTATGCTCTAGTAAAGCTTAACTACAAGAATCCCAACAGATGGTAACCATAGTTATAGATTATTAAACTCTGTTCTAGTTATTCTGATCCTGTTCACTGTGCTTCTCCTATGCTTAGCATTCCTTTTCATGAGGAGGTGTAAACTACCTGTCCCATACTTGATCTGTGTTTACATTGATTATATTTTACTTCCCTCCCATTTTGAGGAAACTTGGGCATCATAAAACCATGGTGAGGATCCAAGAAATTAAGGAATTCTCATATTAAGGAATGTGAGAATGGGGAACCCAATTCTACTAATTAGAGGTTAAAATTCTCTAGGAGTGACCCTAGCCCACAAACTACCACCAACAGCTAGGCACAGTGAGTCCTGTGAGTCCCAGCAACAGTGATTTTATGATAGTGTAGAATCTTCTATACTTGGAAAGGTCCATGCACCATGCCTGAACATCTAGGGCTTTAACATTAGCCCCTGATGGTGTCTCCTTATCTTTGACATCAGAAACCAATCACATGCTCCTAAGCAAAAACCCATTCTC
This sequence comes from Trichosurus vulpecula, assembly GCF_011100635.1. Classification (NCBI taxonomy): domain Eukaryota; kingdom Metazoa; phylum Chordata; class Mammalia; order Diprotodontia; family Phalangeridae; genus Trichosurus; species Trichosurus vulpecula. The sequence goes on along the minus strand of NC_050574.1, from coordinate 321,741,889 downwards.
CCCATAAAACTCATGGTCCTCAACTATATCAACAAACTTCCCGGGCTTCATGATAATTCAGAATCCAAGTACCCCCATTCATCAACTACACTGAATGACAACAGCTTGGCAAATCTGGTTGTGTCAAGTCCAGAGAATGGTAGCAACAACAATCCTTCCTCCACTTGCTTTGGTCTGAAAACAATAATATCCAAACTTCCAGTGACTTCCCTGATCATTTTCCTGTTGCCCTACCAACCACTGGCAGGCCTTGAGTCTTGCAATGTGTGAGTCTAAAATGTTCCTGTCATAAAATCCTATTGCTTTTATCATTCCTTGATGGCCGCATGAAAACAGCGTCTTAATGGAGCTCTCTCACAAGGTCTGTCAAATTCCTATAAAAAAGTGAATTTGAGCAGATTTGAGAGAGTTAGAAACCACGAGCAGTCTGAGTGAGGCAAATTTCCGAGCCAGGAGAGTCTGAAAGGCTGAAGGCACGAATCTGTAGGCTCAGAGAGTGCTGGCGTTGGGAGCTGCTCCAGACCAAAGCGGAAGCAGCCGGGCGGGAAATCCATGTGGGAGACAGGCTGGGAGAAAACTGGGTGCCCGAAACCGGCGGAGATTCCCAGGCCTCCCAACACAGGACAGCAGTCTGTGGAAGCAAGGAGAGGCAGCACAATGCCACTGGCCAGGAAAATATCTACTCCTGAGGCTTGCAGCCCCAAGGTATGAAACGCAGCTTCCCGGAGACATAATGGCCAGGTAAATGGCTCTAATCCCTCCCCCCCCCTCACCCAGAGAATTCCTGGGGGAAAAAAAAAAGAAGAAGAACGCTGGAACAGAGGAGAAAGAAGTGGGGCTTCAGTGGTCAAATAGTTGAAGTTCATTAGTCCCAGAGGGGAAGAGTCAGCAGGGGTCAACACCAGGAGCCCAGACATAATCTTGCTCCCCCAGAGGAAGTGCCAGACATCAGCTCAAACAACAAACAGCTGAGACCATTGCTGAAGAGCAACAGTGCTGGAGAGCACCCATAGGGAGTGAGACGTCAGGGAGCCAGACCCCTCCCCCACACCTCAGGAAACTGAAGGCTATAATTCTAGACTCACAATCCCCAGAATAAGAAAGCTGGGACAGAGAGCCCTGAGCCCCAAAGGCAGAAATTTGTTGTAAAGCCAGGAAAAGGCAAACCAACATGAAGAAGAACACAAAAAAAACGAGGACAATAGATTCTTTTTATGGAGACAGCAATGATCAAAATACCAATTTGGAAGAGGACAGCAATGACACTATAGACATGCCTGATACCTCAAAAGGTAATGTGAACTGGTCTCCAGCCCAAAAAGCATTGCTGAAAGAGCTAAAGGAGGATTTTAAAAACCAAATTAGGGAGGTAAAAGAAAACATGGAAAAAATGGAAAAGTCCCTAAAGAATAAGATTGGTGAAATGACCACAGAGATTCAGAATCTAAACAGAGAAAATGACACCCTGAGAGGTAAAATCAACCAATTGGAAAAGGAGACTCAAAAGCAAAATGAAAACACTAACTCATTAAAAATTAGATTTGAGCAAGTGGAAGCTAATGAATCTATGAGGCACCAAGAAGTAGTAAAACAAAATGTAAAGAATGAAAAAATAGAAAAAAATGTGAAATATCTGATTGGGAAAACAACTGACCTGGAAAATAGATCCAGGAGAGACAATTTGAGAGTTATTGGTCTAACAGAAATCCACAATGAAAAAAAGAGCCTTGACAGTATCTTCGAAGAAATTATCAAAGACAACTGCCCAGAGGTCCTAGAACCAGAGGGCAAAATAGTCATTGAAAGAATTCACCAATCACCCCTTGAAAGAGATCCCAAACTGAAAACACCAAGAAATATTATAGCCAAATTTCAGAACTATAAACTCAAGGAGAAAATATTGCAAGCAGCCAAAAAGAAGCAATTCAAATATCGTGGAACTAGTCAGGATCATGCAGGATCTCTCAGCTTCCACATTAAAAGACAGGAGAAATTGGAATAGGATATTCTGAAGGGCAAAGGAGCTGGGACTACAACCAAGGATCAACTACCCAGCAAAACTAAGCATAATTTTTCCAGCAAGGCGATGGACATTCAACAAAATAAGGGAATTCCAGACCTTCCTGATGAAAAGGCCAGAACTCAATGGAAAATTTGATCTCCAAATACAAAACTCAAGAGAGACATAAAAAGGTAACCAGGGGGAAAAACCCCCACAAACCTAATTAACCAATAAGGGCAGGTTGTTTACATCTTTATGTGGGATGATATCATCTTATGTATGTTTTATGTATATACATATATATGTCAGTCTTGAGAATGGTACAGCTATTATGACAATTGAAAGGGATACACATAGATTGTGAATGCCTGTATAAATTAACTGATGTAAGGATAAAAAACATAAGTAAGAGATGTAAAGGGAGGGCTATGAGAGAAGAGGTAAGGAGGTAGTAGAAAAGGGTAAATTACACCAAATGAAGAGGCACAAAAACATATTATAGTAGAGGGAAAGAAGGGAGGGAGAAGAGAAGTATTTGAGCTTTACTGTCATCTGATCTGGTTCAAGAAGGGAATAACATACCCTGATAAGTTTAGAAATCTAACTTGTCCTATGGGAAGTAGGAGGGGAAGGGGGGAAAAGGGAGGGGGGTGGTCAGAAGGGAGGGGAGAAGTAGCAAGTGGGAAATGGTAAGATAAAGGAGAATAAAGAGGGAGGGTAAACTGAGGAAAGTGGCGGTCAAAAGAAAAACTTTGTTGAGGAGGAGAAGGGGAAAGGGAGAAATAAAAGCATAAACAGGGGGAAATAGGATGGAGAAAAAGACACAGATAGAAATCATAACTGTGAACGTGAATGGGATGAACTCTCCCATAAAACAGAAGCGATAGCAGAATGGATTAAAAACCATAATACTACAATATGCTGTTTACAAGAAACCCATTTGAAACAGGGGGATACACACAGGGTAAAGGTAAAAGGCTGGAGTAAAATATACTGCGCCTCAACTAAAGTAAAAAAAGCAGGTGTAGCTTTTATCATTCCTGGCCCACCTGACTCTTTGGCGAGCACTCCCCAAGTGCCAAAATGGCTGTCAAAGGTTAGGAAGCCTCCCCATTTTACAGAAAAGGAAAAGAATTAAGCAACTTTAATGGTGGTTGAACAGTTAGACAATGTCAGAGAATTAAGATGATAACTCATATCTCCTAACTCCTAAAGTATTTCTTTTGAATCCTTTATTAAAATACTCTTTGAACCTTTGTGGCAGGGAGAGAAATACATAAATTATATACCTACACAATGCAATATATCTGAAGAAAAATTTAAAAATTCAATCAAGTATGTTTGTGCTTTGTAAATATAATGCCAAAGGGGGGCAGAGCCAAGATGGCAGCTGGTAAGCAGGGAATAGCATGAGCTCCCTATCGAGTCCCTCCAAAAACTTATAAAAAATGGCTCTGAACCAATTCTAGAACGGCAGAACCCACAAAACAGCAGAGGGAAGCAGGGCTCCAGCCCAGGACAGCCTGGATGGTCTCTGGGTGAGGTCTATCCCACACGGAGCTGGGAGCTTGGAGCTGGGAGCTTGGAGCTGGGAGCTGGGAGCTGGGAGCTGGGAACGGAGTGGAGCAGAGCCCAGCCTGAGCAGAGTGGACCAACAAGACCAGCAACTGGGCAGAGCATGCCATAGCGCCCTGAATCAGTGAGCTGCGGCAGTTATGAGACTTCTCAACCCACAAACACCAAAGACTGCTGAGAAGGTTAGTGGGAAAAGCTGCAGGAGTGGAAGGAGTTCGCGGTTCGGCTTCCAGCCCCAGGGGCAGCGGAGGTGGGACAGCTACAGCTGTTGCTGCTTCCGGCTCCAGGCCCACCTGGTGGGAGGAATTAAGTGGCGGATCAGAGCAGGGGTGCACAGCCTGCCAAAGATCTAAGCCCAGTTTGGGTTGGGGGTTCTTGGGGAAGGAGGAGTGCTGGTGTGGCAGAGCTGGCACCTCCCCCCAAAACGTGGAACTTAGAACTCTGTAGTCTACAAGCAGTCATACCCCACTGAAAAACTCAAAGGTCAAGTTAGTTGGCTGGGAATATGGCCAGGCAGCGAAAACGCACCCAGATTCAGTCTCAGACTTTGCATTCTTTCTTTGCTGACAAAGAAGACCAAAACATACAGACAGAAGAAATTAATAAAGTCAAAGAGCCTACAACAAAAGCCTCCAAGAAAAACATGAATTGGTCCCAGGCCATAGAAGAACTCAAAAAGGATTTGGAAAAGCAAGTTAGAGAAGTAGAGGAAAAATTGGGAAGAGAAATGAGAAGGATGCGAGAAAACCATGAAAAACAAGTCAATGACTTGCTAAAGGAGACCCCCCCAAAAAATACTGAAAAATACACTGAAGAAAACAAAACCTTAAAAAATAGACTAACTCAAATGGCAAAAGAGCTCCAAAAAGCCAATGAGGAGAAGAATGCCTTGAAAGGCAGAATCAGCCAAATGGAAAAGGAGGTCCAAAAGACCACTGAAGAAAATACTACTTTAAAAATTAGATTGGAGCAAGTGGAAGGTAGTGACTTTATGAGAAATCAAGATATTATAAAACAGAACCTAAGGAATGAAAAAAATGGAAGACAATGTGAAATATCTCCTTGGAAAAACCACTGACCTGGAAAATAGATCCAGGAGAGATAACTTAAAAATTATCGGACTACCTGAAAGCCATGATCAAAAAAAGAGCCTAGATATCATCTTTCAAGAAATTATCAAGGAGAACTGCCCTGATATTCTAGAGCCACAGGGCAAAATAGAAATTAAAAGAATCCATCGATCACCTCCTCAAATAGATCCCAAAAAGAAATCACCTACGAATATTGTCGCCAAATTCCAGAGCTCCCAGATCAAGGAGAAAATACTGCAAGCAGCCAGAAAGAAACAATTTGAGTATTGTGGAAACCCAATCAGAATAACCCAAGATCTGGGCAGCCTCTACATTAAGAGATTGAAGGGCTTGGAATACGATATTCCGGAGATCAATGGAGCTAGGATTAAAACCTAGAATCACCTACCCAGCAAAACTGAGTATCATGCTCCAAGGCAAAATATGGATTTTCAATAAAATAGAGGACTTTCAAGCTTTCTCAGTGAAAAGACCAGAACTGAATAGAAAATTTGACTTTCAAACACAAGAATCAAGAGAAGCATGAAAAGGTAATCAAGAAAAAGAACAAGAAAAAGAAATTGCAAGGAACTTACTAAAGGTGAACTGTTTTGTTGACATTCCTACATGGAAAGATGACGAGTATGATTCATGAGACCTCAGTATTAGGGTAGCTGAAGGGAATATGCATACATGTATGTTTATGTATATATACAGGTGAATGTGTATGTATGTATATATCTGTGTGTGTGTGTGTGTACATATATATATACATATATATATATACATATATATATATATAGAGAGAGAGAGAGAGAGAGAGAGAGAGAGAGAGCGGACACAGGGTGAGTTGAAGATGAAGGGAAGATATCTAAAAGAAATAAAATCAAATTAAGGGATGAGAGTGGAACATACTGAGAGAGGGAGATAAGGAGAGATAGAATGGGGTGGATTATCTCGCATAAAGGAGGCAAGAGCAAGCAGTTCTGTGGGAGGAGGGGAGAGGGCGGATGAGGGGGGAATGAGTGAACATTGCTCTCATCAGATTTGGCCTAAGAAGGGAATACCATACATACCCAATGGGGAATCTTACGCCACAGGAAAGAAGAGGGAAGAAGATAAAAATAAATGGGGAGGATGATGGAGGGGAGGGCTGATGGGGGTGGAGGTAGTCAAAAACAAACACTTTCAAAAAGGGGACAGGGTCAAGGGAGAAAATTCAATAAAGGGGGATGGGTTGGGAAGGAGCAAAATATAGTTAGTCTTTCACAACATGAGTATTGTGGAAGGGTTATACATAATGATACACATGTGGCCTATGTTGAATTGCTTGACTTCTTAGGGAGGGTGGGTGGGAAGGGAAGAGGGGAGAGAATTTGGAATTCAAAGTTTTAAAAACAGATGTTCAAAAACAAACAAAAATGTTTTTGCATGCAACTAGAAAATAAGATACACAGACAATGGGGTGTAGAAATTTATCTTGCCCTACAAGAAAGGAAGGGAAAAGGGGATGGGAGGGGATTGGGGTGACAGAGGGGAGTGCTGACTGGGGAACAGGGCAACCAGAATATATGCCATCTTGGAGTGGGTGGGAGGGTAGAAATGGGGAGAAAATTTGTAATTCAAACTCTTGTGAAAATCAATGCTGAAAACTAAATATGTTAAATAAATTAAAAAAATATATATAATGCCAAAATCTGGATAATTAATTATTTTTATAATTTTCTTCCACATAGTCTGAGTCCTGTCTGTGTAATCAAAACTAACTAAATGTAATAAATATAAAATGTAAAAAATAAATGAGCTAGTGAAATGGACCCTGGTTTTAAATAAAAATTATTCTGATTTTTGTTATTGTTGTTCGAATGTTTCAGTTATGTCCAACTTTTCATGATCCCATTTGGAGTTTTCTTGGCAAATATACTAGAGTGGTTTGCCATTTCCTTCTCCAGCTTATTTTACAGAACAGGAAACTGTGGCTTGTACAGGGTCACACAGCTAATAAGTGTCTGAGGCCAGATTGGAACTCATGAAGATACATCTTCCTGACTCCCAGCCCAGTGCTCTATCCACTGCACACCCTAGCTGTCCATAAATGGGCAAAATGCCAATCCTGAATTATCACAGGACATTGTATTATACAGTCCACCGAAACATCAGTATTTGACCCCTGAGTCTCTAAAGTCCCAAGTTTGTGCATTTTGGGAAACCAAACACACGTTTTAGAGATAAGTGAGTGATATTGACTTAATATGGGGGACTGTAAGATGATTGAAAAGATGAGATAATAGAACTTCAACTTTTAAAAATAGCCTGAAGTTTTAGGAACTCTTTACAGAAAATAAAATAATACAATGTATTTGAAAGGGCTTGGGTTTTCTTTTGGGGGGGGGGGGGCAGGGGCGGGATGGGGGGGAAGAACACCACAAAAAAAAGCAAAGCACGAAAATGTTAATATTACTCATCCCAGTTGTTGAAAAGGCTCAAAACATACATACAAAAAGTACACTTATGAACCTAAAGTATTGTAATACAGGAAAAATTAGGAACCCCTGAGAAACCCCTAGCTATTGACAAGTACCCCCAGAAAGAATGGACTTAGATATCTTTGGCATTTAGCAAGCCCCCTAGGATCTGGTGACTCCTTCCTGGAATGTCAGTAGATAGGACCATCCTACTGAGAGATAGCCTGGCAGATCCTGTCTAGCAGATATCCCTGAGACTCCTTGGTTCCTTCCTGGAATGTCAATAGATAGGACCATCCCACTGAGATAACTTGACAGACCCTTCCTGGGAGATATCCCTGGGACTCTGTGACTCCACCAAGGAATGTAAATGAGATTATCCCACTAGTACGATAACCTGACTGAATCTTTTGATCAGCCAGAACCTTTGTTCCTCTTCCCCCCTACTCTGTACCCCCATATCCTATATAAGCCAAGCCATCATCCCAACACATTTGCCATTGATTTGTGGTGCCGTACCCCGATGGCCGCCGGCTAATAAATTCTCCACTTAAAACTTATACTCTGTGGTGTGTCTCGCTCGCTTCTGGTACAACATTATAATAATGGGCAGTGTAAGGACAAAGTTCACCAGAGATTCCCTTTTACAGCCATCTCTAGAAATGCTAGAATGCATAGTAGAAGGCACATAGCTACTGCCATTCTTTAATCTCTTCTCTCTCTCTCTCTCTCTCTCTCTCTCTCTCTCTCTCTCTCTCTCTCTTTCTGTCTGTCTCATTTTTAGAATAAGCCAGAAGAAAGATTTATCAATCCATAATAGCCAAGACTCGGGGGAATACTTTAAACTCTGATGCTAGCATTTTGTAAAGCTGGCCATTACATTTACATTTTGTAAAGATGCCATTACATCTGTGGAATAAAGGGTATTTTCCTTCTCCAATAGGAAAGTAAGCCTGGAAAGAGAGCAGGAATGAAAACAAAGACAGTACTGTCCCTGCAAATTTTCAAGATACACACAATTTGGTACATACAGTTGGTATAAAGGCTGAAGAGAAGACTTCTCTTTTGTTTTTCCTGATTTGACCAGTAAGGAGAAGAAGGGCTGGAGAGCTTACATAGGATTTTCTATGACATTAATGTATTCTCTGCCATATGGCCTGAGGAAGACATAGTCTAAGCATTCTCCTACAGGCAGAGTACATATTAGGTTGAGAAAGTACTATGGAGGAGCAGAGAGGTAGTCATCCATATGTATTTTACACACTCTTGTTCCACACTTTTTTTCCTCCAAAATGGAAGAATCCTAGTAAAATATGAACATAATTATAGTGACAAAGCTTAACCCTGAAGAATAGTTGAGAAAATGCACCTCCCTCCTTTCTTTGAACAGATGTATCAGTAATTAAGGTGGGGCTTTTTGCTGTTCTTCTCTTAAGTGCCTTTAATGATTCTGGCCTTTGTTTGAATGGGGCAGGTAAAATGGGATCTTTTTGTCTTGGAGTGTTTCTCAGTCCTAAGACAATGTAATGGTAACCAGGGCAGGACTTTTTTGTTGTCTTCTCCTTTGGAATGCTCAGGTAATTAAGTACCTTTGATGAGTCTTGCCTTTCAAATGTAATAGCCAGCAAAAAAGGATTTTTCACTGTTCTTTGAGTGCTTCTCAGCACTGAGGTAATCAAGTGCCCAGGGCCCTGAGATGGGTATATAAGATCCAAGATTGGTGTTTGACTTTTGGGGCTCACTCATGGAAGAAGTGTTGAGACTCTGGGCAAGCCATTGTGACTGCCCCCTGGCTTTGCTAACCCAGACCCATTGGTTCTTCTCTGGTAACAGGTCTGTCTGTTGATGTTTGTAATTTCTGTTTGTATTTGCCTTGAAGTTCAGGGAGCTGATCCTTTCCCCCTGAACTAAGTGAATAATATTTGTATGTGTGATTAAACTGATTGTTAACCCCTTCAAATTACTTTTCTTAGTAAAGCAGATGAAAAGAACTTGTGCTGGCAGCTCTTGTTGCTGGTCTTGTTGGGTCTTGTACCCCACAGTAGCTGCTAGCCAAATTGTTGCTACAACAGGGTGGGGAACTATGAATGTGGAATGCTACATATGCTTTTAGAAATGATGTTGATTGGTTCTATTCTATTGTATTTTCCCCCTCTTTCTTTTTTAATCTATTATAAGGGATGGGAGAAGGAAGGGACATATTAAGAAATGAGTTCAAAAATAATACATTAGATGGTAAGCTCCTAGAGGGCAGAGGATATCTTTCTTTTAATTAATTGTAACCCCAGTGCTTAGCACAAAGCTGGACAGGTAACAGATGCTTAATAAATGTTTATTGGATTGGATTAGAATGGAAACGGAAGTGATTCATAAAAATGCCAACAAAAACAAGTAAGATATGTGAGATGGGCACTTCTTGTTGCCATTGTGAAGGTGTCAATGGGATGTCACTGTCTCCCCCACAAGATTGGAGTCATGTCCATGCAAATCACCAGCCCACAGCCCTGGCACTACTTGAACTCCAGACACTGGTACTCTGAGAGTCTGTGGAGATCCTGCCATGCTTCTCAACTGGTTGAGACCGGGACAGGTACTGTGGGTGTTTTTTCTTCTCATTCACATCCAAATCCTGAAGAATCTCTTCCAGTGAGGAAATATCTAAGTCACTGTCATCTTCAGGAAACTGTAGTGAGAATAGGAAAGAATGAACAATTTTATACGTGAGGAAATGAGTAGTCAAGGTATATACTACACCTGAATTAAAATGAAGTCAATGTAGGTAGAAAGTGGTAAGAAGGAAAGAGCATTTCTTCCTTTCCTTCAGATGCCAATCATTCCAGAAACTGCTTCTGAAATCTTGTATTATACTTCGTATACCTAATAAATGTCCTACTTGGCAAATAATGGCTAATTATAACAGCATTTATATTGAATTTTAAGGTTTGCAAAGCACTTTACATGGTATTATTTAATTTGATCCACATAAGAACCCTGTGAAGTAGATGCCATTATTACTTTCTTTTTACAGATGAAGAAACTGAAGCAGAGTTAGGCTAAGTGAATTGTCCAGGGCCACATAACTGCTTGCAAACCCTAAAATTCAATGTAAATAGATGATGCAATGGAAGGATCTTTAGAACTAAGTTTCTTAGATTTGGAAAATGTGAAAACCCAACCTACATCAAAGGGTTTCAATGCTGAATGCTCTAAGATGTAATAAATGATACAATGAACCAATTGCTAATTATTCACACTTTTGTGGTGTTATACAGTCATCAACATACTTTCTTCACAACAGCCAATGAGATTGATAGTACAGGTACGATTATCTCCATTTTATATGAGGAAACTGAGAAAGAGGTTAAAAATTTTACCCATAACAAACAGAAAGAGAAAAAAAAACACCATGAGCACTTCTACAAGGTCTTCCATTCCTTATTTGTGAGGCCATTTCTTCTGGCATTTACCGGATAATTTAAATGAATCTCTTAAGTATTCATTGGCTTTCATTCCTAAAACTAGCTAGTCTTCCATTCATTTTTTCCCCCAATAATAAGCTCATTGATGAGTATCCATTTGGGCCCAAATGGCTCTGTAGTACCTGGAACATAGCAAAGACCATTTGTTATTGTCATATCTGACTCTTCATGACCCCATCTGGGGTTTTCTTGGCAAAGATACTGGAGTAGCTTGCCATTTCCTTCTCCGGAGCATTTTGCAGATGAGGAAAGTGAGACAAAAAGGGTTAAGCGACTTGCTTAGAGTCACACAGCTAGTGTCGGAGGCCAGATTTTCATTCAGGTCTTCCTGATGCCAGGCCTGGCACTCTATGCACTGTGCCATCAAGCTGCCCAAGATCATCTAGTAGGTATTTAATAAATACTGATCAATCGATTGATCCTCATCACCCCTGTTAGCTAGCTTTGAATAAATCTCCCCTGTATTCTCATTCTACTTTACCAGTTAATTGAACTTAAAGATACCAAAGAATTGATTAGGAAATGGAGGTAACTTATGATATCTTGCTTTACAACAGTCACTACCCATTAAGCTTTAATTTTATTGCAAATAACAAAAAGTATTTTCTCTCTTTTTCACCTCTCTTTATCTCTCCTCCAAAATGAAGAAGAAAAAAAAGAGAAAACCCACATACAAATAAGCATAGTCTAGCAACACAAATTCCTTCATTGGCCATCCTGGGACTTTTCCTCTGCAAAAAGTGTAAACCATCTGGGAAGCCATCTTTATAGTTACCACACCATCCTAACATGGGGAATAGGTTCATCATCATTCTAATCTGTATGCAGATTTGGGGGCCCCCAGTGCTTCACTCCCATCTCCAACCAGCTATAAAAAATATCTTTTCATAAATCTACTTTGGACTCATGAGTTTTATGCCTGGGTTTCTTTTTCTCTTCCCTGGCATGGATACTTAAGTTGTCATGTAATCATTCATTTAAAGAGTAGGATCTGAAATAGGTAGGAAAAACTAATCAAGTCTCCTTTTCATTTTTAATCTCCTCAAATCCAAGGATTCCTCATTCCAGTTGCTTCTATGAGTGACCATAATTTAAAAGTAAATGACTAACAAACTTACAAAGGAATGTATGAGGCTTATACTAAACTCTTCATATGTTACCTGGGGCTTCTTTACTGAGATGGTTGTTTTAGATGGTCCAGCATCTGAGGCTAAGAAAAGGTTCACTCCTCCAGCAGGCTTCTTTCCCGGAGCAACTAGCTGTTTTTCTAGAGTTTTGGCCAGTGACTGGACTCGAGTACCTACATAAGAGTCAAAGGACCTACATCAGCACTAAAAGGCTGGTAAGCAAATCTTTTCCTGTTTGAATCACCTGATCCCAGTAATATAAATTTGAAGTAGATGAGGAAGATTGAAAGAAAGAAGAGCAAGGAGAAAGAAGAAAGAATTAGGAAGAGGAAGGAGAAGTAAAGTTTATGTTTGTTGAAAAATCAGTCAACAAGTATTTATTATGTCTAATTTTGTACTGCTACGGAAATTCCTTCCACTGATACAGATCAGCAACTCCTCTTCCATTTAGTATCAGAGTTAGTTGCCTGAGGCATGGAAAAATCTAGTGATTTATTGATGATCACGTAACTAGTTGCAGAACTTAAACTCAGATTTTCCTTACTCCAAGTTCCTATCCATGACTCTGTACTACTCACTCTGCACAGAAGAGAAGTTTAATAAATATTTATTAATACAGTGATGACTCATTGTTGTTGAGTCATTTTTTCAGTCATGTCCAACTCTTTGTGACCCCATTTGAGGTTTTCTCAGCAGAGATACTGGAATGGTTTGTCATTTCTTTCTTCAGCTCATTTTACAGAGGAGGGAACTGAGTCAAAGAGGGTTAAGTGACCTGCCCAGGTTCACACAGCTAGTAAGTGTCTAAAGTCAGATTTGAACTCAGGAAGATGAGTCTTCCTGTTTTCAGGCCCAGCACTCTATTCACTGTACCATCTAGCTGCCCTGATGACTCACTGACCAGTATACAAGTGTTATAATGTATGACCAGGCACTCTTCTAGCTTCCCTCTTTTTTCTAACAAGAGCAATTGTAATGACTAGAGAAAGAATATAAAATTCTCCCTCTATGGGAAAGGGATGGAAAGCAGAAAAAAAATGACTTTCAGAGGTTGTAGGTATTTCTTCTTTAGATATTTTTAAGGCCAGGCTACATACCCATTTTTTTTTTCAGAAGTGCCTTGGATAAAATGGGGACAATGATAACCTTTCAAGATCTTGTTATTCTGGGATCTAACAGGTGGAAAGTCTGAAGCTGCACAGGGCTAATCGATTTAAAATGAAATTCTGAAGGCTAATTAAGCAATTGAGCTGTGTCATATAAATGCAGTAGATACAAATTAATTTTTGTGATCTCTCTGCTAAACTATGGAACTATCAGAAAATAACATTGGTTTCTATTTCTGTTTTCATGTGTAGAAAAAGATGTCACCACACACCCACACACACACACACACACACAATAGAGAAGACTAAAGTTCATTTAAATTAGCTAGGTAAATCTGGGTCTTGTGTACCTCATTACTCATACAGAAAGCTCTCACTCACCTGTAGAAGTTATTCCTCCAGAATTTGCCATAGGTTTAGGGACTTTCTCATCAGAGGTTTCAGTATCAGACCAATCCCAATCATTGTCATCTCTAGCAGCTATCCTAGAAGGGTCTTGAAGATTTGAAGGGGCAATATGGTCTCCTTCTGAATCATCTTCAGAAGTGAAAGGTGGGGTGCTGAAGTATACAAATGTAGATGGAAGGTAAAGTCACTTCTGTAGGTTCATGAGTAACATTTTCATATATAAGTGAAATGAAATAATAGGTGCAAAAGTATTCCAGAAGGTTAATGTGCTACAAAGTATCAAAGACTCAAAGGTGCAAAAAGAAATGAATATAAGTTCTTTGAGGGAAAAATGAGTTAAAGGTAACGTCCGTGATGTGAAGACAACAGGAGCTCAGAATCAGAACCCATGTCCTGCCTCTGACATATAATGCCAAGTAACTAGAATCGCTTGAAGGCCTGGACATTTTTGTTTCAGTCTTTGTAGGCCTAGCACAGTGCCTGACACATGGTAAGAATGGTTTAGTAAATGTATGCTCATTGATTGGTTGGTTGGTTAACTGGTTGGTTGGTTAGTTGGTTGGTTGGTTGGTTTAGCCTCTTGGCCCCAGACAACTCTAAGACAACAATAGAAGAGCAGTCTACATTACTATAGTGAGGGGGGGAGGAGGGAGTCTTCCCTGGCAGTTCTCTAGACCAGTAAGATGACACATTCAAACTGAATACAAACAAGCCAAAACAACAACAACAACAACGATGATGATGATGATGATGATGATGATGATGATGATGATGTGGACATCAGGAAGGCTAAAGCAATGTAGTCATTTTTACTCTGCCCACCCCCCACTCCAAACTGAATGCCCTGTTTTCCAAAGACTTTTGCCAGGGAATGACTTCATCATGTACCATGAGTCCCACCCTCACCCCTTAACCAACACCACTCCCCCGACCCTGCCCCAGCTACAAGGGCAGTTGGGAAGGCAGATGGTAAGGAGAGGTAATTGTCATGATATACCTGTGACTCTCTCCACCCCCAGGCATCTCACATACTGTGGCCGTGCTTGGTACCTGCTCTGAAGTAGGGGATCCTTAGAAGGATCAGTTTATCCTGAAACTAATTCAGATATAGCCTAGACTGTATACCTATGTAGAAGAAAGTTCAGAAGAGGAGACAGATAAACAGGGCAGTTTTCTTATTATTATACTAAACTTAAGATACATTAAAAAAGAAACTATACATCATCAGAGGTCGTAGTTTCATATTTTTAAAAAGTGAGCTGAGATCCTACCCTTACATCATGTGTTAAACACCAGTAACTTTCCATATACCTCTAGGCAGCGATATGCCAGAGATAGCTCAAATTGGTTCCTTATATGGGAGCCAATATATTTTCAATTGAGCATATACATCTCAGCAGCAAACCAGGGCTTGATTTATTATTTCATGGAGTGTCTAGACTTAAGAAAGTGATGGAGAAAATTGTAATAATGCAGATAAAACTTAAAAGTATGTCCTGTGGAATTACCCCCACCTCCCAGCTTGTTGTTAAACATTTACCATCATAGTCCTACTTCTAGGGGTGTATTTAAGTTCCAGAAGGAAAAAAAAAAGGAGTAGATTTGAGCGTGGGTTTAGCCATGCATGTGACTACCACAGAGAGAACATTGGCGGTAGCTATGAGCTTGAGTCTTACCTCAGCCCAGGCCCAGGGGAAGCAGGTGGATGTGTAGGACCTTGAACTCTGCTCCGTGGAGTTGGAATTGGTATCCCTGGTGTGGCAGGGGTGTGACTGACTTTGCTCTGAGGTGTTGTGGGCTTAGGTGATGCTGTTCGTTGAGACTGTGATTCAACTCGCCCCTTTCCGAACTTTTGCTGAGCTTCTCTCATGGGCACTGGGCTCCTCTGACCTTTGACTAGAGAAACAAATAGGACTGAAATAACTGCACACTCACACCAACCACAAATGGCAACCCCATCAAGTGTTCTCAGATGAAAGCAGAAGTCTTGGCTGGAATATTGAGAATAAAGAAGTTGAAGAAATTGGAGGGAAATCTCAGACCCAGCAAAGTCTCATACAAATACATTGAATATTGTTGTCAAAAACTCCTGAGTATATTGAGCACTGGATTGGAGTTCAGACAACTAGGGTTATAATCCCACATCAGCCACTAACGAGTGTCTTTGGGTAAGTCACTTCCTCCTTCTGAGCCTCAATTTCCTCATCTATAAAATGAGAGGGTGGGCTTGGATGATCTCCAAATTCCCTTCTTACTCTAAAATAATGTCATTCCATACTAAATAAAACAGATCCCTTCAGCATAATAGGCTCTCAGCAGAGATTTGTGTAACTGGTTAACTTATAGCCATAAAAGTTATATGGATCCCTGGGGTTCAATTTTCTCATCTGTAAAATGAGGTGTTGGATGAGCACTAGGGTCCCTCCCAGCCCTAAGATTTTCTCACTCTATTCAGTAGAATTCCCGAATTCCTGCTCTGTGAAATGGGCTATGCAGCCTCAGTTTTCAAATCATTTTAGATTTGTCAAGAAATTCCCAGTTAAGACCCTTGGGTGGCAGTATTTACCTGAGCAAAGGGACGCGTTTTGAAGAAATTCCAGAGAATACAAGACAAAAAGTAAACAGGAAATAGCATTGCTTATTTTTACAGCTAAGTCACCCTAGCCGTGGCCTAAGCCACATTCCCAGGAATTCTAGTCGCCAATGCCTCTCATTTCAGCAGTGTGTATGCACAGGCACACTTCATCATTCAAGCCTGTATTCTTGACTGAGTTGCTTGGGTCCAGAGTGCAAGAAAGCTCTTTCCACAAGAGGTTTTAGCAGTACCATCTAGTCCAGGATTTAATGTGTCTACTGAAATTTCCATGACAGAAAAGTTGAAAATTCAAACACTGAGGGTCTTCATTGTGACTTACTCATTCTATTCTTGCTGATATAAATTTCAATCAAATCAAATGTCCAATTATAAAAGAGCACATTTCCCCAGAAGTGGGTACTTTCTGAGAAGGATGAAAAACAAGACCTTGCAAATAACATGAAAATTTAAAAAATACGAGCTTGGGGACAAGAAGATACAGTATCAAACAATTAGTATGTACTGAATACCTCCTATTAAATGAGATAATATTTATAAAATGGTTTAGCACAGTGTCTGGCAAATAGTAGGCACAATGTATATGCTTATTCCCTCCCTTTCCCTACTCTGCACCTAGCACCTACTGCTGAGGCAGGCACAAGACAAGGAAAACACATGCCCCCAATCACAAGGAGCCTAGGAAGTGAGACTCATGAACAAGAAACAGAGAATAATACAACCTGTGATATTATTCAATTCACCAACCATTTATTGAGCCATGCTTTAGGTGTTATTATCGAGTTTTTATTATACAAGTACTGTACTGGTTTGTTTTTTTTCAAATGCTATAGGAACTCAGAAAAGGGAAGATCAGGGTGCATGTTAGGGTAGTGGTAGAAGATAAAAGGCAGGGAGGTGAGCCTGAAAACATTGACAGGATATGGTTAGGTGGAAAAGCTTTGGAGGAGCAGCATGAGAAAGAATGTCTAAGCAAACTTTTGTGGTGACCAACAAAGAGAAATCTTTGGGGTATATTCTGAAGGAGACTTTGAACTGTGAGTAGATACCAGAGGATGCTTTAAGTCAAGTATATTCGAGATACATGACTTCTATCTGTAAACTACAACACAAATTATCTCACACACCACAGGTCCTAGCTGAATTAAGTAGAAGAAAGAGTGAATAAAAAGAGTCCTGACTGGACTGGGGGTGAAGAATAGGAGGAGGAAGCTATTAAAAGTTAGAGAAATAGTGGCCTTAGCCTAGAGAATGGTGACAGTCATTTTCTGCCTTTATGAAGGAAAGAATGGAAGATTTGGGGAGCAATTGAAATAGGAGAGTCAGATTAGATGTAAAGAATATCCTGAGTTATATACTAAAAATATTTTCTGGAAGAGAATGAAGACTATTCTTTTCTTGGCCTTCTTAAAGAACCAGATAAGAATATATTCTTCTGGAATGACTTAGATTCAATTTACTTGTAAGCAGGAATACAGCTTAATTAAATTCCCTTTCAAATGCAAGGAGGTTAAGGACAGAAAGAAAATTCCAATACAAAATATACATGACAGTATGTTTGTGGTATCAAGAAACTAGAAACAGAGTGAGCGTCTATTGATTAAGAAATGGTTAACAATCTAAGAGATACCCTAAATCCATTAGTAAGCAAAAACTATTCCTTAATTCTTAATATGTTTGTCCTGTAGAAGTATCAGGAAATATTAGAAGTATTTAGTTCTATATGAGGACTGAGAGTCCTATTATCCAGTTGTAATCCTATTTGCCTTTTCCAACAACCTTATTCCTTCCGGGCCCAGGGCTCATTAGCTGGAGCTAATTTGCATGGTAGATATGGTAACAAACACCACCCAAGGAGCTCTTACATTGAAGCAAACCCTACAAAAGTTGGGGATGACTTCTCTAAGTGTTAGATATTCATCTTGTAGGTAAGAAATAGCAAAGGAATCTTTTTGGACAGTTTCTGCTTGAGGACCTAGAATTTAAGCTTATGAGAACGATAGTATGGGACATCAGAGCAAGGCAGGATAGTGAAATGGAAAGAATACTTGATTTGAGAATCAGAAGACCTGAGTTTGAATCCTAACTCTACCGTAATGATAGTAATAATAGCTAAATAATATAGCACCTGTTCTGTTCCAGATATGGTGCTAAATAAACTCTTTACAATCATTATCTCATTCTCACAGCAATCCTGGGAAGTAGGTGCTATTATTATCCCCATTTTACAGGTGGGGAAACTGAGGCAAACAAGGGTTAAGTGTCTTGCTCAGGGTCATACAGCTAGTAAGTGTCTGAGACTGGATTTGAACTCAGGTCTTCCTGACTCCAGGTCCAGTACTCTACGCACTGTGACACCACCTAGCTGCCCCACTGAGTGAGTTACTTCTTTCTCTGTACTTCACCTTTCTCCTCTGTAAGATGAGTTCTCTAAGCCTAGATCTGTCCAGATCTAAAAATCTATGGTTCTCACACTAAGGAAAAGAAATAAATTATTATCTTAACCAAGTCACTTAATCCATCTAGCTTTAGCTGTCTCATCTGTAAAAGGAGAGATTTGGACTTGATGGTCTTTAAGGGTCTTTCAATTCTGACTTATTCCATAGCCTCAAGTTCTGCAAACATCAACGTACACTGGCTGGAATTTCCCATGTTTCATGCATGGAGGTTCTGAGAGACAGTTACTCCACCTACTTACCTGCAGCCACATTAGCAGGATGTAACAATATGTTCTCATTCTGCTGCCTTTCAATGATTTTTCGAGCAACCTCCTTGATAAGCTTGTCCCTTAGTTTCAGGAGTTCTGAAAACCTCTTGGCTTTCTGTTCTCGGTGGGCTTTTAATATTGCTTCCAGATTTCTGTGAGTCTGATCAGAAATTCCCTTTGTACCCTAAAAGAGCCAAAATAAATAATAGATACAGGTACCATTAAGAATCTTTGTCAAAATTCCAGAGAACTCATGATGAAAAATGCTTTTTGCCTTGGGAGAAAGAACTGATAGAGATCAGTTGATGCAGATGGAAGTATACTTTTTTCATTTTCCTTATTTTTCCTGTTTTTTTTAATCTGTGTGTTCTACCACAAAATGACTAATGTGGAAATATGTTTCATGTGACTGAACATGTATAACCTATATCAAATTGCTTACCATCTCAGGAAGTGGGGAGGGAGGGAAAGGAGAGAATTTGGAACTCAAAAAATTTTTAAACGAATGTTAAAAATTGTTTTTAGATGTAATTGGGAAAAATAAAATATTTTTTAAAAAAAGAATCTGTGTCAGAAGAGAGATATCCTCCTTGTATCTTCTTTGTTGTCTTAATTCTAAATTTTTTTCCAGTCCACCAGAAATAATAAGAATAACACTTCATATTTATATATCACTTAAGGTTTGCAAAGCACTTTACATGGTTTATCTCATTCAATCTCCACACCAGACCTGTGAGGTAGGTGTTATTATTATCTTCATTTATAGCTGAGGAATCAGAGGCTCAGGAATATTAAGTGGCTTGTCCATTTTCACACAATTAGTGTCTAAAATGTGATTTGGACCCAGATTTTCCTAACTCCAAGTCCAACACTCCAGCCACTATACAGAGAGGCAGCTAGGTGATGCAATAAAGTGATGGAGCTGTAATCAGGAAACCCTGAGTTCATATGCAGCTTCAAATATTTACAAACTATGGGACCTGGACAAGTGTCTGTACCTCTGTCTGCCTCAGTTTACTCATCTCAAAAATGGGGTTAATAACAGCATCTACCTTCCAGGATTGTTGGAAGGATTAAATGAGATAGTGTTTGCAAAGCAATTCACAATCCTTAAAACACTACATAATCAATATTTTTTTTCGTTGTTATTACTCTGCTTTCACTCATGATTATAGAGGCAGATTTCCTACTAATAAGGCAAAAAGTCTGGAGCCTTCACCAGTCTAATGTTTTAAAGCAATTATTTTAAATAGTAAATGTGTGAACCAAAATGCAATTCATTAATGCGCTAATTGTTCTTCCTTCCCTGCCTTTTAACCTTGAAGTCTTTAACTACTTTATGTGTGTGTATGTATATATACATACATACATTTATGCACGTATATATACATGTGTATGTGTATATATACACACACACATATAAATATACACCAGCTAAAGTTAAGCACTGAAAGAACAATTAGTAAATTTGTTAATTAAATTGTCAAAGATAATTCATTAGTTTAAGAACATCACATATCTTGATTACAGGGCTCTGCAAGTGAAAGTGTGCAGTTACTCCTTCATGCATAGAAACTTGCCCTTTTGAGTCCCATACTCTCCAGTTTTTCTTCCAGGGTATCCTCTAGGATTGGCCGGAAGTGTTTCAGTAAGTTAGGGTTCCTTCTCAATACTTCCAGCACCTTTTGCTTTCCATCTAAGGAGTCCTCCAACTCTGCAACATAATCAAATCACTGAGATCAGCCAACCCTTTTTTAATGCCTTCATCCTCAGCAGAGCTAGTTTTAAAATTTGACCATAATTGTAAGGACTACCCTATAATGATAACTATAATGCAAGCATCTGATTACAGACATCTGGCTACAGTTGCCTAACACATGCACCTGCGGGCAAAACAGGGCTTACATCCAGCAAAAAGAGCAAAAGACTCAAATAAGCCCTACCCAAGAATTAGACCCCCTTTGGGGATTCTATTCACTTGTGCCAATGTCTCAAACTCAAACCTTTTGGATTCCCCACCACTGATTTTAGTTAACTAGTTAGTTATCTATTTGTTCATTCACTCATTCATTTGTTTATTTTGAATTTATCAAACACCAAGTAAAATGGTTATTTTTATATATGTAGCAGAAGAGGAAAAAAAGATGATTGTACATGAAACCGCAGTTGTCTGTTATGTTCAGCTTGTTTTTCTCCCACATCTCCTTACCTTGACAGGGTTTGTCCCACCCTACTTCGACTAATTTTCCAGCTTCTGCATCCTTGACTTGTCCTTACCCACTGGTAACTACAAACTCCTGGGCCTCCACCCTGCCCCTCCTATTTCCAAATCACTGATAGTTTTAGATTCTGACAACTTTAACCCATACATATAGAAAATGTATTGGAGAGCTATTTTTTTTTTAAAATCTAGCAATGATCCTTGAGTCAATGTAGCATAATAGATAAAGAGCTGACCTTGGAGCTAAGGAGACCAGGATTAAAATCCTGTTTCTGACACATACTGGATTTATGATCTGGGGTAAGTCACCTGACACTTTCAGTGTTCTAGGCAACTCTCTAAGACAATAAGTTCCAGAGAAGGTGCTGACTGTTTACTAACCTGGGAGTTTCCTATATCAATGAAATTATAGGTTTACACCTAAAATGATTCTTATCACAAGCAAACAGTTTTCCCTTCAACCTCTTTCCACTTCCAATTTATGTATTTTGTAAGTCTGGATATTTTTTTTACATGCAAAATCATATTTGCTTGAAGAGAGAGTAAACTGATAGCAGTTGTGTGTGACTGATAGGTTATATTTTAAGTATTCTTTCTAATCTTTCTATTGGTGCATGTTTGGAAGATTACATAAGCCTCAAGATCTGACATCATACCCTTTTTTTCTTTTATACCTTGATAAAAACCTAGTACAAGGATTTGTTTTACAATAATATGCAATAGAATGCAAAAATAAACATTTATGTAGAATATACTATGTGCCAAGTGCTTTACATGTTATTTCATTCAATCTTCACAACAACCCCAAAACATAGTGACTATTATTACATCCATCTTACAGATGAGGAAACTGAGGTTATTTGACTTCCTAAAGTCATAAAGCTAGTAACCGCCTGAGGCCAGATTTGAATTTAGGTCTTCCTCACTCCACACTCAGCACTCTATCCACTGCACTACCCAGCTGCTTTGATACAATTTGCAAATGCTAGGGGCTAAGCAAGCACTTTTCAAAGAGCTGGTATTGGATGATCCAGAAAGAAAAGGAAAGGACATGGGAGGGTATTAAATGTATTTTGGTATTACATGATTAAATATATAACATGCAAGCATATAAAATTAACAACAGCTATTTTTAAGTGAAAAGGGTGATTATTATTTCTAACCCAACTGGGATATGTAGCTTAAGAAGTTTAGTGTGGAAGACAGGGAGCTGGCTTTAGATACAGGAAGACCTGGATATGAGTTCTACCTCTGAAACATACAAGCTGTGTGATGCTTATCTGAGGGTTTCCTATATCAATGAAATTGCATGTCCAGTCTTTATTCCATTATCTTAGATATATTACTTAACTATGGAGATAGTTTAATTGCTGCTTTAGAATGACTTAAAATTACAATTCCCTACTTTTAAAAAAAGAGAGGGCTCTATCTTAAAATACAATTATCCACATGGGTGAAGAAAACCAGATATAAGATTCCCCATTTCACTGCCTCAAAATGCTTCTGAAACCCTGTCTTCTGTTATGAGCATCTCTAAGGCACGTGAAAAAACAAAAAGAAGTAAGAAAATTACTTTCCCACCTTCTTGTGTAGAATCCTCTTCTGTCTCTTCTACCTTTGCTACTTGATGGATCACTGTCAAAAAAAGAAATAATTAAGGGCTCCATCCCATATTCCTTCCCCTCAGGTCAGTGGTCCAGTGGGAAAACAATTCTGAGAACTGGAAAACCAGAGTTTGATTCTCAGCCCTCCCACTTACTGTCTTAGAAAGTTATTTAATTCCTCTAATTCTTTTGTTTCCATAATTGTTTTTTTTCTTGGAAGGGTTCTGGAAGTGCAGCACTGCTCATCTGGGTGGAAAGTTTGACCTGCTCCATTTCCACTAAAGGCCAATTGGTCCCTCCTTAAGCAGCCTGGTGCCACCTGGCTTCCAGGGACTCATCATATTGGCGTCAGATTTAGGGAGGCTTTAGCCCTGCTGTAGCTCAGAACTCTCGAGTCAAGCAATTCTCCAGATTCAGCTTCTTGAGAAGCAGTGTTTATAGGCTGCTTATGGTACCATGGCATCTGTTTCCGCATCAGCAAAACAGGTAAAATACTTGTTCTGCCTATCTTGCAGGATTTAAAGTAGTGTGTCAAGTTCTTTGTTAAACAAAAACAAACCAAAAAATGCAAAATAACATGTGACCTTCCTCTCATTATTAACCCTCTTTAACACAAAGGAATTGAAGAATATGGAAGCCCAAAGCATCATCTCACTTTAGCTGCTTTGTCTTTGTTCGTGACTCCACTCTCAAGCAATCCAATTCAGTTTAACAAGGATTTATCAAGAACTTACTATGTGCGAAACACTGTATGAGGTGGTGGGGATATGAAGACAAAAATGAAAACATCTGACATCAAGAAGCTTACCTCCAACCAGGAGAAAACAATATGGCAGCAGAGAGGGAGCATGGTATATGATACAGTGATTCTCATACTTTTTTTTTTACCTCAGAACTCTTTTATACACTAAAATAAATTGAAAACCCCTCCTCGAAGAGTTTTTTATGAATGTTATATCCATCTATGTACACTGTTTTAGAAATTAAAGCACTTTAGTGCTATTGTAAAAATAGTTTTGTCCTCACAAATGACCAGGGCTTCCCAGACCACACTTTGAGAACTATTGGTAGTGGACTGGTAAGGAAGACCTGCATTCATATGCTGTCTCAGACATTAGTTGCCTGATTCTAAGAAAATCACTTAACTGCTCTGTCCCTCAGTTTCCTCATCTGTAAAATGAGGAGGTGGCTCAGTGGATAGAATACTGGTTTTGGCAACAGGAAGACCTAAGTTTAAATACAGCCTCAGACACTTACTAGGTGTGTGGCTCTGGGCAAGTTACTTGATCTCTGTCTGCTTCAGTTTCTTCATTTGTAAAATGGGGATAATAATAGCTCCTATCTCTCAGTTTGGGCTCCATAGGAAGGGAGATACAACCAGTGAGGAAAACCGCCCTCAGTAAGGAGAGGACTAAGAAGCATCCACTGTCTTCAGCCATCAACTGGAAGCAACTCTTTTGGAGATTCTGTCAACCATTCTTGCAGGTGCTATAGTTACAGCTACTGAAGACTTGAAAAGTAAGGTTCTTGACACCAAAGTCTTAGACACTGTTAAATGCTTTAACGTCAGAAATTGCTATCATTTTATCCATGGAAATGGCATTAGATGCGTTAACATATATTTTGGTACTGTCCCCTTAAGACCATAGGACTTCATCAGACTTACAGCTGAAACCTTCCTTATGTGTTGTCTCTGACCTTAAAATGTGAGCTCCTTGAGAGCAGGGACTGACTTTCCTGTTTGTATTGTCCCTAACCACTATCCTCAGCGTTTAGTACAGAACATTTCACATAGGAAGTGTTAAATAAATCATTCATTCATTCATTCATTCATCTAAGGATAGCTAGAGAAATTTATCTGAGATAGTTGAAGAATTAAGACAAAGCCCAAGTTGACATCAAGTTATATGTTTACACATATACATCAATATACATATACACATGTCTTTATAGCTCCCTCAATGTCTACCACAGTGCTTTGCACATAATAGATTAAATGTTTGTTGAATTAACTAACATCAGTATCATGACTATATGACAAAATTGCTTCCAACTTTATTCTTGAGTAAAGTCCCCTTCTAAGTCATACCCTAGCATGAATGGCTCCTCTCTACTCCAAATTTCAGCCAAATAAATATGAGATTCATGGTATGTAGTTGCAGGGACATGGATTTCAGCTAGAAAACATGCCAATGGAAATTAAAATTGCTGTATAGAATCTTATTGGCTTAGATTTGAATGCTTTTTTTCTTCTGATCTCATGCCCTATTCTTAGGGCATATGACCAAGGAACATGAAAAAGAGTCATTTGAAATAACCAAAGACTAGGTGTTGGATGTCATTATGAAGTATTAAAAATGTTATTATTTTGACTAGATTTCTTAGGATTGTGGTCAGGAGGAGAAATAGGGAAAGACCCTATTTTAAAGACCATAACTGGAGCTAATAATTCTAATTCATTTAAAAAAATAAAAACTTACCTTCCTCCTTTCTGAGAGTCATCCTTTTGATCTGTAAAAATTTAAAACAAAGAAAACGAGAAGCAGAAGGAATAACTTCTATAATTTTTTTGCCATGTTGTGTGCAACTATTCTCTCAGAAGTAGAGCTGGAAATGAGAGAGGGGTTGTGTAGAAGTGAGAAATAGCACACTAACACAGCAGTCAGAAGAACTGGGTTTTAGTCATGGTTTGACCACTTCCTAGGCACAGGATTTTAAGCAAGTCTTCATTATTTCAAATCCTGTTTATTCATCTGTCCAATGAACACAGTGATATCTGTCCTGACTGCCTTAATAAAGACCACTTGTAAAGAAATATACACATAGAAGCCAATATTTCCATAGGAACAGCAACAAGAATAAAAATTATTTATCCAATAAACCCATAAAATATTACTTTTGAATCAATTTCATACACTGGTAGTAACTAGGAGCATACTCCCTATTACCTTACACAAGTCATTCTTTGTGTTTCCCACTGCACCAGTGAGAGAGGGTTTATCAATCAAAATTCTTTTGTAGTGGTTCTCCATCCACAGAAATGTGCCTTCAATTAGCTGCTAAATTATAAAGACTTTGAGCATAGTGCTTAGCACATAGAAGGTATGAGTGAACAGAGATCTGTACTTAATCAGGAAGACCCAAGTTCAATTCTTGCCCTACATGCTTAATTAGTTATGTGACCCTTGACAAGTCACTTAACCTCTTGTAGCCTCAGTTTCCTCATCTGTAAAATATAGATAATAAGCAGCTATTACACTGGATGATTATGAAGAACACATGAAGTAATATATTAAATGCTTTGCAAGTCTTAAAGCACTATATAAATGTTAGCTCTTATTAATTATTATAAATATTTATTCAACAAATGAATAAATTCATTCATGTTAAGGTATTTAGAGGTGATAAGGCCTAATCTGTTTCGCTTTCCAGGCAGGTGTGTATTATAACAAGATAATTCAATGAATAAATATAATAATTGAGTTTAATAAACAACTGTAACATAGTACTTATTCCTTCGGGGTATTTGCATTAAAAAAAAAGGTCAGTCCTTGACAGAAGCACTACTTTGATGCCTCATCTTGGCATTAAAGTAGCCTTGGGTTCTTCAAAGGTCAAGTTCCTCTCAAGTGAGATAGATTCTGTGTTAGCTGTCCAGGGTCCTTCCCAGGTAAGAACAGAGACTTATTAGCAGACTTCCCATCTGTTAATGAACTCTGTGTGTGTGTGTGTGTGGTGCACACACGCACTCAAGTGCAAGTATGCATGTGTGATGACAAGCCATTGACAATACAAGTGCCCTACATATCCCCACTGTGCTTCTACAATTATGTTGGCAGAATGGCAAGAAAGAGAGCAGAGGCTACTTAGATCACACAATCTATTTAGACCATCTATAAACTTGAATTTAATTGTTGGTATTCTTGACAAGGGATCATTATCCAATAACCAATGAATTAACATGCTACTGTAGGAATTTTATCATATCCATATTGAAATTTTTACTCTAAATGAAACAAAAAGACATAAAGAAGTTATCAGTAACTCCAAGGGTATCTCACAGGTTCTCTCCTTTGAGAAGTGAGTAATGAATTGGCAGAAATTGTTTCATTGTCTACTAAAAGATTAAAAGAAAAATATCATTTAATGGGATACTTGCTGATCTCACTTTGCAATGACAATGAGGAAGGTAATTTCTGCTTATGAGCCAGCATACATTGCAAAGGATGAGGAAGTAAAGAAATTCAATGAAGAACTTTACAAGGTCTTCTAAACTAAGTCAACCATATTCCGAGGCCAAATGACTTGAAAATAAATGTGGGTTCAAAGTAGGACAATAAAAATTATGTTGGAAAATACCCTTCAGGATCAAGAAATGGAAGAGGTGAAAGTTTTTTAGATTGCTCAGAAATACCTGTTCATCTCAAATGCTTTCTTCAAGAGAATTGGAAATTTAGTTGTTGCTAATAGCCTTTAATGAAGACAGAAGTCATCACCATAATAAAGGAAGATAAAACCCTTTCCAGTTATTGGTTTTCTATTTCCACTCCTGTTTTCACTTCCTTCTTCAGGAAAAACCTTGCAAATAAGATGAGAACTGATGATAAAAGAAAATAATCTGACCTTAGTTATGAAGCCTAATATAACTAAAAGACTGGTTTTAAAAAGATGAGAAAATGTGTTTCTGTCTCTTCATGGCAGAGACAGTATGCAGCATAACACATACTGTCTAATTCAACTGATATATTGATTAGTTTTGCTGAATTACTTTTTTCCTCTTTCATTTTTATTCTTTGTTGCAAGGGATGGCTTACTGCTAGGGGATAAGGGAATATATTTTAAAATGAAGGTGCTGTAAAATCAAAGATATTGGTTAAAACCTTTTGAAGACTGGCATTGAATATCCTAAGTGAAACTATCCTAGAAAAGAAGATGGCAGACATACCATTTCTTCCTGGGACTTAATGATGTTGGCCTGATCTTGGCACTTGGCATTGAGTGAATCCATTTGGTGCTGAAAATGGTCTGCAGCTTTCCTTTGATCCTGAGACAGGGAGACTCGGAGCCTCTCATTTTCATCCTTCAACTGTTAAGAAGAATGAGGTCTGTTAGATTTCTGTTCTGACCTCGGGAATCCCACATCCTGTATTAAAAGTTGTCCAAAGAGATTTCATCACAGAAGAGTCTAAGATAATCTTTTGTTGGAAGAGATCAGATTTCAGAAAAGTCTATAACATATCACCCAATTCAATGAAATATTCATGATCTATCTGAGGTGAGATAAGAACTCAAGTGCTATTTTGTAAAAATAACTTATTATATCGACTAGTGACCTGCCATTGAGGTAGTAACTATAATTATTTGTCATAGATATTTTTAAAAAGCCACTAGCAAATATATTTCTATTATTTTTCTGCTCTGACAAAGTGAAAGGAATTGTTTGCTGAAACACAATGAAAAACTATTTTCCCTACAAATATGCAATGAATGATTTGCAGAAATACATGAAATAACAGCAGTAAGTTTCTTTTAGTTTTGCCATTAAACTTCCCCTTCATCTACTCATAGGTTCCCAAAGTGAGCCATATCTCCTCCTAGAGGGCATTGGAATGATGGGGGG
Source organism: Trichosurus vulpecula (assembly GCF_011100635.1). Lineage (NCBI taxonomy): Eukaryota > Metazoa > Chordata > Mammalia > Diprotodontia > Phalangeridae > Trichosurus > Trichosurus vulpecula. The sequence continues at coordinate 321,713,912 of NC_050574.1, read as the reverse complement.
AGGGGCAATAGTAGCCTTGAGTATAATTGGGAGGCATTGAATAAAAATAAGGGGGCAGGAGAAGAATAAGGAAAGAAGAGAAAAAAAATTTGAAAAACCATTCATACATGTTTCATCTGTTGTGTAACAGAGCTAAAGTCATAGTAATTACATTATTTTCCAAAAAAGAATGTACAAAATGCAGATTATAACCAATCAGTGGTCAAGTATGCTGACAGGTCTTAACTAGCAAGTGTTGGCAGATGAGTGTGTTGTACATTGTCAGGAAGTCCAGCAAGCATAGGCAGGAGTATGTCCATGTAATGACTTGTTTACAATATGATATTCTATGGTTACATGACACAATATTGCATCATCAAAATTTCAATGCAGGAAAAACCCCACAAATTTATGATAAATTTTTAAATTTAAGATGTCATTTTTAAAATATTTTATATTTTTTGAAATTATGCAAATTTCAAAATAAAAACAATAAAGGGTTAAAGTAAGTAAATTTTCAGGGGGGAGCTGAGTATTTTTTTTAAAGGAGGAGGTAGGCCAATTAAGTTTGGGAATCTCTGATCTACTCAATCCATACAGAGTATAATGGAGCAAAGCAGTATTAAAGTCCATGTTCCCATAACCTTAGAGAAAATGGTTTATGGTCAATGTGGTAGAATGTAGGTAAAAGATGTTTCATTTTCTCTATCAGGACAACTAGGAGCAATAGTCAGCATCATCACCAGCTTCCCCTTGAGGAAGTATTTATACCTAGGGAAAGAAGAGATAACTAGAGATAAGCCCTTGAAATAACTATTGGGCTTAAGACTTTGTTAACTCAGATCATATATTCCTCAGATCCTCTATTTGACTATATCAGTGGTCAGCAAACTACAACTCCTGGGCCAAATATGACCCACCATCTGCTTCTATACACTCTATGAAAAGCTAAGGGGTCATAGTTGGCCAGCTTCTAATCTATACAATTGTGTTAAAATGAGGTTTTTAAAGGTTAAGTAACTTGCCCAGGATGACAAGAAATTTCTTTGGATATAAATAAATCCTATTAAAATGTACATCTTTACCACTAATAGTGGACTTAACTGCTCTGCAGCATTCATCATCCTGACACACAATTTTGATAAGGAAATATTAACTACTTTTTTCCTCCATAAAATTATATACATAATACACATAATAGTATAATATTATATATAACATATATTTATATATAGTAATATTACAATTTATATATATATTACATATATATGTATATATATATATATATATATATATATACACACACACACACACACACTGGTGGGCTGCTGGGGTTAGCAGAAGTAGAAAATCCATTGATAGTGTGATAAGAACAGCAATTGAAGAGGCAGAAAAGGTTGTTTGTTTAAAGTGAAAGTCTGCTTAACTACCATTCACGCCTTTCAACTCTTTTTACCAAGCTTATTGAGGCTTTCTTTGTTCAAGAGAAAATGTGAGCCTATGCTACAACCTTTGTTGTATTGTTGGAGTTCTTGAGGTTCATAATGTAAGTAGCCATAAGTAATTTTTCATCTTGAATCTCCTCTTCCCCATCTGTAATGTTAATGGGATATGAAGATCTTCCCCACCCATTAATAGGCCACACATGGAGCCCATTAAGGGAAACTTGCTTAGGGGAGGCTTGCTTGTAGGAGGGCTTTCACACCTTTTGGCACTAAGTTGATTAGGCACTGAGTCACAGGAGTTGTAATACCTTCTGGCTCTGAGAAGTGTATATATACTCTGAGTTGGTATTTTGTTGTGGGGGTTCACTTATAAGAAGGACCTTTTAATTCCCTAGTTGAGACTCTGAGTAGCCATATGTTCAGAGCTTCCTGACTGCTCAGATGTAAAGGCTCTCTCAATCCAGTGGTGTATGTAAAGTGTATAGCAATATTGCTTTGATCAGGCAGTCAGAACCCTGTCTGTTGGTCTTTGCTAATTTCTCTGTTTGTATTTGCTCTGCTTGTACTTTCTCTGATGTTCAGGGTGCTGACTTTTCCCCTGAACTAGTGAATGTAACTAAAGAAGATTGTTGACCTCTTTAAAGTTGCTTTCTTTTAAAAGCCGATCAAAGAATCTGTGCTAGCAGGCCATCCTGGGTATGTTAGGGTGCTTGCTGCTATGCCATCCAACCCTCAACCCATTTTGCTAGTAAACTATCATCTACCTGAGATGGAGCAGAGGGAGGATTTTGAGAGTGAACAGATGGAGATAAATCAAAAAGCCTATGCTACAGTCACAAACCTTCATTATAGCTCTTACCCTTTTTTTTTCTGCCAGATGTTCATCCTGCAGGTTCTTTAACTTTCTCTTCCACATTAATTTCTGGAAAATTAAAAGTATATAAAGGGTGATTATTGAGCTCTGAGCAGGAGTTCTTAACCTGAAATCTGTGAACTTGGTTATTCATATTACTATATTTCAGTATAATTTGTTTTCTTTGTAATTCTATATATATATATATATATATATATATATATATATCAGTTCATGTATTTAAAAACAATATTCTAAGAAGGGGTTACATTAGCTTCACTGGAAGGTCAAAAGGGACACACACACACACAAGTTTAAAAACCTCTGTTTGAAAGGGTTGATGGTTGAAATAAATTCCCCAGATTTTGTCTTTGCCTCAAATCCTTTCCATATCAGATCATCCCAATATATTGATTTTTAACTGGCCCAGAATGGCTTAAGAGCATCTTCTTTTGTCCCTTTCACATAGAGCTAGGTTGTATCCAATCGTAATTTATTCTATGATGGCTGAAGCAAGTATAAATAAAATAGTCATATAGAATTGTTCTTGTTTGGCCTTCATTTTCAAAAAAGATCAATGATATCATGGGTAATGTCTTAACTCATGCATGAATTGGATTTAAGTGAGGTAGAGTTGCACAAAGTCATCAGCCTCATTCTCTTCCAGAGTCATTGAAGTCCAGTAGGAGGACAAAGGTCAAGATTACTGGCAATGGCAAGAGATTCAGTGGATGACCTTTGCATCTTTGATGTCTGATCAAGCTCTAACATTCTACAACACAGCCACCTTCATGACCATAGGAACAAATTGTTCTCATCCACCCATTCTTCTGGGGGAAATCTCATGCTTGGAACAGGCAATGCTTTAACTCTGCAACAGTTTGGAGGCCTATTGGTTACCCTCAACCTGGTTTAGCCCATCTGCCAAGATGGTTTACTGGGGTGTGGCTCCTGTACAGGCTTATGGCTTCTTGGAGCCACAAGTGAAAGACGAATGCCAGGGAGACACCAAAGGTGGATGAGCAGCCCTAAAAAGGGCTCAGCAAGGCCTCACACCAGAGGTGTTAGTCTTCCTTGACCACCCCATATAACCTATATAGTCACAGGCTAAAGGGACTGAAATCCAGGGGTAGGGAACCTGCATCCTTGAGACCACATGGGGCCTTCTAGATCCTTAATTTGTTCTGTGAAATTTGGATTCAGTCAAAGGATCTAGAAGGTCACATATGGCCTCAAGGCTGCAGGTTCCCCACCCCTGGACTAAAACATATCAGGCTGATACAAGCAAGGAAAAAAACGAGTCCTCATTTAGGTAATTTTAAATCAAATAAGAATAGTTTTATTATATGAACTTGGTAAATATTTTTTTGTTGCTGTGGACAAGGAGCTTTTAGTCATAGATTATCTAATAGGCAACCTTATTATAACAGAGTTTATCCTAAGGAAATAGAAATTTAGGGGACTTCTATTTTCTTAAACTTCATGAGTTGGCAGGTATACCTTAAAAATCAACAAGTCAACAAACATTTATTAATGTTTTTTCGTGTGCTATATGCTCTGCTAAGCACTAGGGATACAAATACAAAGAGGCTTATTATCTTCAAGTTGTTTCTTCCATTCAATGTAATGAAGATAACTTTGGGAGCAGATAGAATGGCTCTAAAAATGGAACTAGAGGTGAAAGGTATGAAGAAAACTCACCTGATGTTCAAGCTTCTCCTTCATGTCTTGTACCTCCTTTGCCTGTTTCTGTCGGTCTTCAGCATCATCATCCCTCAGTGTTCCAAGGTGGGACTCTACTACAGTGTGGGTTTGCAATGCTTGGAGTTTCTGAAGAGATTGATACATACTTTAAACTAAAATTTCATAACAATAGTCTCACATCTTGTGCTATGTAAAGAGCATATACTGATAAAAAAAGGATCCTTTAACTTGGCCTATCAAAAAATCTTCAATACTACAAATATCTTTATCAGCCTACAAAATTTTTATCTGCCATTCTTTCACTTACATGTGTGACATGAATGGTTTCAAGCAGAAGGCTGCTGAAGGAGGACAGAACCTAGGAGACAACACAATTTTCACTGGTATTTTTATTTCCCTGAAGTCTAATTTCTTTAGAATATAGTTCTAACCTAATGTTTTCCATGATTGAGAAACCGTAAATCCTATATCATCCTATAAAATTAAGAAATTGATAAGCTATTAAACCTTTCTATATGTTGAAAGTCTTCTTAAAAGTTTAGTTGCTTGGTGATGTAAGTTCAATGGTTTTGTTCTTTTTTTTTTCAAATTACGTGTAAAAAACAATTAACATTTTTTTTTAAATTTTGTGTTCCAAATTCTCTCCCTCCCTCCTTTTCATCCACACACAGAAAAGGCAAGCAATTCAATATACATTGTACATGTGCAATCATGCAAAACATTTTCATATTAGTCATATTGTGAAAGAAAATAGACAAAAATGGTTTTATTCTTGAAATAAAGTTAAGTTTGTAACAAATTACTTATTAAAGATAAATTAAGGGTGGAGCCAAGATGGCCACTGGAAAGCAAGGACTTGCCTAAAGCTCTCCCCCAGGACCCTCCAAACACCTATAAAAATGGCTCTGAACAAATCCTAGAACTGCAGAACCCATGAAATAGCAGAGAGAAGCAGGGCTCCAGCCCAGGACATCCTGGATGGTCACAGGGTAAGGTCTATTGCATGGAGCTGGGAGCAGAGCGGAGCAGAGCCCAGAGTAAGCCACACCCAGACCAACCAGACTGGGAGCCGGGCAGAACAGGTGTAGTGTCGTGAATCAGTGAGCTGTGGCAGCTACCAGACTTCTTAACCCACAAACACCAAAGACAACAGAGAAGGTTAGTGGGAAAAGCTGCAGGGACAGAGTGAAAGGAGTTCTTGGTTCGGCCACCACCCCAGAGACAGCAGAGGTTGCCTCTGGCCCCAGGCCCACCTGGTGGGAGGAATTAAGTGGCAGATCAGAGCAGGAGTACAGAGCCTGCTTAAGATGTGAGTCCTGGTTTGGGTTGGCAGTTCTTGGGGGAGGAGGAGCACTGGTGTGGCAGATCTTGCTGTGTAGAAATATCTCTGAAAATAACAGCGCAGCCCCTCAAGCTTGGGACAAAATACTCTCTACTCTACAAGCAGTCATACCCCAACAAAAAACTCAAGGGTCAAGTAGTTGGCTGGGAACATGAACAGGCAGTGAAAATGGATGCAGATTCAGACTCAGACTTTGGAATCTTTCTTTGGTGACAAAGAAGACCAAAATATACAGCCAGAAGAAGTCAACAAAGTCAAAGAGCCTGTATCAAAAGCCTCCAAGAAAAACATGAACTGGTCTCAGGCTATGGAAGAGCTCAAAAAGGATTTGGAAAAGCAAGTTAGAGAAGTAGAGGGAAAATTGGGAAGAAAAATGAGAGTGATGTGAGAAAACCATGAAAAACAAGTCAATGACTTGCTAAAGGAGACCCCCCAAAAAATACTGAAGAAAAAACACCTTAAAAATAGACTAACTGAAATGGCAAAAGAACTCCAAAAAGCCAATGAGGAGAAGAATGCCTTGAAAAGCAGGATCAGCCAAATGGAAAAGGAGGTCCAAAAGACCACTGAAGAAAATACTACCTTAAAAATTAGATTGGAGCAAGTGGAAGCTAGTGGCTGTATGAGAAATCAAGATGTTATAAAACAAAACCAAAGGAATGAAAAAATGGAAGACAATGTGAAATATCTCATTGGAAAAACCGCTGACCTGGAAAATAGATCCAGGAGAGATAATTTAAAAATTATTGCACTACCTGAAAGCCACGATAAAAAAATGAGCCCAGATATCATCTTTCAAGAAATTATCAAGGAGAACTGCCTTGATATTCTAGAGCCAGAGGGTAAAATAGAAATTGAAAGAATCCACAGATTACCTCCTGAAAAAGATCCCAAAAAGAAAACTCCTAGGAATATTGTCACCAAATTCCAGAGCTCCCAGATCAAGGAGAAAATACTGAAAGCAGCCAGAAAGACACAATTTGAGTATTGTGGAAACACAATCAGAATAACACAAGATCTAGCAGCTTCTACATTAAGGGATCAAAGGGCTTGGAATATGATATTCCAGAGGTCAATGGAGCTAGGATTAAAACCAAGAATCACCTACCCAGCAAAACTGAATATCATGCTCCAAGGCAAAATATGGATTTTCAACAAAATAGAAGACTTTCAAGCTTTCTCAGTGAAAAGACCAGAGCCGAATAGAAAATTTGACTTTCAAACACAAAAATCAAGAGAAGCATGAAAAGGTAAACAAGAAAGAGAAATCATAAGGGACTTACTAAAGTTGAACTGTTTTGTTTACATTCCTACATGGAAAGATGATGTGTATAATTCATGAGACCTCAGTATTAGGGTAGCTGAAGGGAATATATATATATATATATATATATATATATATATATATATATATATATATATATATATAGACAGAGGGCCCAGGGTGAGTTGAATATGAAGGGATGATATCTAAAAAAATATCAAATTAGGGGATGAGAGAGGAATATAGGGAGAAAGGGAGAAAGGGAGAGATAGAATGGGGTAAATTATGTTGCATAAAAGTGGCAAGAAAAAGCAGTTCTGTTGGGAGGGAAGAAGAGGCACGTGAGGGGGAATGAGTGAATCTTGCTCTTATCAGATTTGACCTGGGGAGGGAACAACAAACACACTCAATTGTGCATCTTACCCCACAGGAAAGAAGGAAGAAGGAGATGAAAAAGGGGGATGATAGAAGGGAGAGCAGATAGGTGGAGGAGGTAATCAAAAGCAAACACTTTCGAAAAGGGACACGATCAAAGGAGAAAATTGGATAAAGGGGGATAGGATAGGAAGGAGCAAAATATAGTTAGTCTTTCATAACATGAGTATTGTGGAAGGGTTTTTCATAATGATACACATGTGGCCTATGTTGAATTGCATGCCTTCTTAGGGAGGGTGGGTGGGGAGGGAAGAGGAGATAAAATTTGGAACTCAAAGTTTTAAAAGCAGATGTTCAAAAAACAAAAAAAAAGTTTTTGCATGCAACTAGGAAATAAGATATACCGGCAATGGGGCATGGAAAACTATCTTGCCCTACAAGAAAGTAAGGGAAAAGGGGCTGGGGGTGACAGAAGGGAGGGCTGATTGAGGAACAGGGCAATCAAAATATATGCCATTTTGGTGTGGGAGGGAGGGTAGAAATGGGGAGAAAATTTGTAATTCAAACTCTTGTGAAAATTAATCCTGGAAACTAAAAATATTAAATAAATAAATAATGGCTTGAAAAAAAGACGAATTCAAGGCAATGCATCAAGAGAAAATACTCCAAACTATAAGATATATCTATACAAAAATAACAGATGGTATTGAATTTGGAACCAAAAGAATTGGTTCTATTTCTCCAGTTTACCATACTGCCTCTGAAATTACCTAATGAAGAGCTCTTCAATGAATAGACTAAGCAATTCATATCCCTGCTTCTTTAACCTGAAAGGCATGAACTTCCTTCAGTTTACAGGGGTAAAAATTATGTCTACTAACCTCTTTTTACCCCTGCCACAACAAGAGTTTCTGAGTAATTGTGTGCCCCTGGATTTTCACTTTACAATAATCGCTAAACATCTGATCTAATTTTTTCCTGCCCTCTTTTCAGAGAAGTGTTGAAAAGAGTCAGAGTCAATGTTGAACTTAAGAAGAAGAGAGCTGAAAGAGGATTCTCTGCATGTGTATCTATGCAACATGCATTTTCCAACAGAGAAGTGAAAAGTGAATACATAATTTAGTACATTCAATGGTTCTGAGGCCCCTGGCATTTATTTGGGTGGAAAAAATAATCAGATCATAGAAATTCCCAAATTCCTATTTCTTTAGCATACACTGTAAAACTGGATTAGTATAGCTAACCTCTAACTTCTAGCCTTGAACGCCTCCAAATTAAGTGCCAAATAAAGCCCAGGCTCCTTACATTGGTATTTAAAATATTCCACAATCTGACTTCAACCCACTTTTCCAGCTTTATCTCACATGACTTCCCTTCATGTACTCTATGTTCCAGGGCAGCTGATGGTATAGAGCCCTGGACCTAGAGTCAGGAAGTCCTGAGTTCAAATCCAGGTTCAGACACTTACCAGCTATGTGGCCCTGGGCCACTTAACTTCTGTTTGCTTTAATCCATTGCAGAAGGGAATGGCAAACTACTCTAGTAGCCTTGCCAAGAAAATACCATGGAGGATATTGGCATGGTGTGATCCACAGGGTCACAGAGAGTCAGACATGACTGAACAACAGTAACTCTGTTCCAGACAAATTGTTGTCCCTATCCCCAAAACACACCTCAAATTTTCCTACCCTTGTACCTTAACTCACCCTGTATCCCATACCAAGAATATCATTCCTTATATATCTACCTGTTAATATCCTAGCGACTCTTCAAATCCTAGCTAAAATGCCATATCTTCCATGAATATGATGATACCCTGTTCTGCCCAGATATCAGTGATCTTTCACTCACTTTTATAGTAGTTGGTATTCCTTACATACATTTAAATTTACATTTTTATTACAATTACCTATTTACATACAATATCTTTCTTACTAGCCTATAAATTCCTGCCCCAGCATATTGCATGGGGGTGTGCAAAGTATCACTTTCCACCAATGAGGAGAGATCCTATTGTATCTATAATCAGTTAAACCTATAATCCTATTATACCAATTGTCTAATACGTAATACACATACACAGATGCCTAAAATACACATTACAGATAGGAAGGAGCTAGTACAAAGGGAGAAACTGAAGTAGGTGAGTGAGGGAGAAAGGCTGCCAAAGTAAGGTTCTACGATAGTGTGTTAGACTGAGACCAACAGTAGAAAGATTAACCATCATGAGTAGTAGGAACATCATTTCTGTAACTGGAAACAAAAAGAAATAGAAGTGATCAAAAGACAAAATAAATAGATAATTTCAATTGCAGAAAATGTAAAAGCTTTTGTAGAAATAAAAACAATGCAACTAGGATTGGAATGAAAAGTGTCTACCAGGGGAAAAAATCTTTACATCAAACATCTCTTACAAAATCTATATCCAAGATATACATGAAATTAACACAAAGGTATAAGTACCATTACTTAATAGATAAATGGTCAAAGGACATGGATAAACAGTTTTCAAAAAGAATAACAATCAGCAATCTTATAAAAGACTTTTAAATTACTAATAAGAGAAAGGCAAAATAAAATTTTGGGGAATTACCTCACACCTATGCAATTGGCAGCAAAAAAAATTGTAAGACGCAGACAGGGTGTTTGCAAAAAACAGGCAAATCAATAAACTGTAGTTTATGTGCTATGTATTATGTGCTGGAAAACAATTTGGAATTATAAGAGAAAAATAACTAAACTATTCATATCCTTTGATCCAGAGAACCCAATATGGAGCATATATAACATAAACATTGAAGATATGAAAAAAGGTCTCATATTTATAAAAAAATTAATGGTGGCATTTTTGGGTAGCAAAGAACTGGAAACAAACTAGGTACCCATTAAGTAGGAAAATGACAGGAAAAAATCATAATATCTTAATATAATGGAACATTATTGCACCATAAAAAATGACAAATGTGAATAATTCATGGGAAAATATTAATGCTAAATAAAGTAAGCAAAATCAGAAAAGCAATAGATACTACCATGACTGCAATAATGTGATAGGAGGGAGGGAAGGGAATAAGCATTTATATAGCATCTACTATGTGTCAGGACTGAGCTAAGCTCTTTACAAATATTATCTCATTTGATCCTCATAAGAACCCTGGGAGGTAAGTGCTGTTATTACCCCCATTTTACAGATGTAAAAACTGAGGCAGACAGAAAGTAAATGACTTGCCCAGGGCCATATAGCTAGTAAGTACCTGAGGCTGGATTTCAACTCAGGTCTTCCTGATTCCAGGCCCAGAATTCTATCTACTGCACCAGTAATACAAACATTTTGTAAATTATAATGACCAATCTCAGCCCTAGTGAAGAGACAGGGAAATATACCTTTCCTTAGAAAGAAGTGGGGTAAGGGGAGGATTATGGGTCCAAAATATTGCAAACACCATTGGATATATTGGCTATGTGGATTGCTTTGGCTTAACTGTTTTCTTCCTCACAAGGGAAGGTTCATGAGAAATTGGAGGCTATGGGGGAAGGCTGAAGAAGTATAAAGAAAGATATGCAGAAATGACAGTGATGTAAAAGTACATGATACCAATAAAACTTTTTAAGTGGAAATACCCTGATCTAGAAATGTAATTTTGAACTGCTAATTCATTGCCAAGACAAGGGCTTTGTACTACTCTTCCCCCTCCCATAGCATGGTTATGGAGAGCTGGTTTCCTGGCACTATACTGGGCTAGATATTAGGGATATGAAAAAAAGGACAAACAGCCCCTGCTTTCACAAAGTTTATCCTTTAATGGTGGATGCGGCATGTAACCAAGTACATGAAGATGTACAGAGAGAATATGAAAAATATACGGTTACTCTAAAAATATTTTTTAAATGTGAATGAATTTAAATGACATCATCCAATACCTGATTCCCATGAAGAGTAGGCCCTGACAATCTCCTAATGTCAGATTGCATTTATTTGAACTATAATATTGGTGTGAGGAAAAGGCTAAACATGTAGCCAACTGAAAGTGTGTAAACCTTTTATGTAACTTACTTCTTCTAGCATAGAGTTCTGACTGGTAACACTCTTAAATTCATTGAGAAGCAATTGCTTCAAATTGTCTATTTCCTGATAAAGCTTCATCCTTTCCTCTTCTTTCCATCTGTCAAATTCCCTCTTTGCCTCTGTTTCCCTCAGGCAAATATTCTCTGCTTCCTGAAAAGACAAGCAAGGAAAATACAAAGGAATTTTTCAATTTAATTTTTAAAACAATCATTGATCACTAATTGTGTATCCAACCAGCAAATTAATAGCTATGGAGATACACAGGAGAACTCTCTATCATACAGCAGCTCCTTAGATGCTCACAAAGCCATGAGGCCCGTGCTCACACATCCACAACTTGATTGTGTACCCCTTGAAGGCAGAGTAGAACATTATTCTACTCCTTTCTCGTCTTTTGCCAAGAGCACATTGCTACACCCTCAACAGATGCTCCAATAGTCACACTTTATGTGAAGAAATGATACAAAAGAGGCAAAAAATAATTTGGGTCAAAGTGTGATTTGGTGAGGAAGGGGCTTGAGTTACTATACAAGTATGTTTGATTCACTTCATCAGGTAGGTCTGATAAAGTCATCCAAATCTCTTCTCCAGGACACCTATAATTATTTTTGAAATCAACAATTGGTATACTTTCCTTCTCAGTAAAATGGTAATTGTAATATTGGTAGCATTGCAGATTATAATATCTGTAGTATTACCATCCTTATGGGCGTATTGTAAAGATCAAAGCAAATAGTGTTTGTACAAAACTTTGCAAACTTTAAAGCACTATATAAAATCACTTACTATTATCCTGCCCTAAGTGGGCTCACAATCTAGTAGGAGGAAGCCACACATACACAAATGACTAACATATCAAATTTACTATGATAAGTGTACCAAAAAAGAACAGCTTTGGTCCTCAAGCTAAAAACCATCCAGAATTGTTCTAATTTGCTGTATAGCTGCAACCTACATCCTCAGGGAACACTGCAGCCCCAAATCCACTCATCTTCTTGACCGTCTCTATCTCAATTCCTTTCGTGTTCCCACCTGAAGCTGACGTTGCCTCTCCGCCTCTCTCTCAGCTTCCAGCTGGGACTGGGTCCACTTCAGCTTTGCCTTCAGTTCTTCTATTCCATCTTCCATGTGTTGCATTTGTTGCTTCTGTTTTTCTGTCAAGGCCATCCAAACAAAGGTGTTCCAAGCTTAATTAGTGATTTAGGAATGTCTACACTAGAAATGTGTGTGTAAAAAGGATTAAATAGATTTGAAAGCATCCTATCATGCTCATTGTCCCTTAAATTTATAAGATATGCCTTTTAGACAAGTATACTTAACCTTTTTTGTGTCATGGATCCCACTGATAGTCTGGTGAAGCCGATGAACGCCTTCTCAAAATAATATTCTCAAATGAATGAAATGAAATACATAGGATTACCAAGGAAACCAATTTTACTCAAATATTTTAAAGAATTAATTTAATTAATTAATGAAATCATTTATGCTCAAAATATTAAAAAAAATAAAACAAGTTCACAGGCCCCAGAATAAGAATCCTTGCTCTAGAGCAGAGACTCCCAAACTTATTTTGCCTGCTGCTCCTCCTTCAAAAAAATATTCAGCACCCCTCCCTGGAAATCTACTTTCTTTAACTCCTTAATGGTTTTTTGTAAATTTGCATCATTTCAAAAAATATAAAATATTTTTAAATGTTCATCTTAAATGTAATAGTTTATTGCAAATTTGGGGGGGGGGATTCCTACATTGAAATTTTGGTGGTACAATATTGTTTCATGTAACCATATAGTACTACAAGTTATTATATGTACATATTCCTGGAGATGCACATTGGACTTCCTGACAATGCATGACACACTGGCCTGCCAACACTTGCTTTTTAAGACCCATTTGTAGACTTGACCACTGACTTATTATAACTTTCGTTTTGTCTGTTTACTTGGGAACAATGTAATCACTATGACTTTAACTTTGTTACGTAGCAGATGAAACATTTACGAGTGGTTTTTCAAAATTTTCTTCTCTTCTCTTCTTTTCTTATGCTTCCACTGCCCTCTTATTTTACTCAATGCCCCCCAATTGCACTCAAGGCTATTACCACCCCCTTTGGATCATTCCAGTATCCCCAGGGAGTGGTATCACCCAATTTGGGAACCTATGTGAATCTAGAGGATGGTTAGATCCTCATAGGGCCTATATACCTATAAATTCATTTTTCTTTCAACAAGTGGCAGTGAAACGAACCACACTTGAATAGACAGGATCATTTTGAAACAAAGTTAACCAGGAGTTTCTCCTCGAAAGTCTTGCTCTAATGTCCCTCCCTGATGTGGAAGTGACCAGATTTAGAGGCTATGCAAAAGCTTTGGGTACAGTCCAGCAATAGGCTGTGTGTCCGTAATCAGAAGATCAGCTTCCAATTAGGGAAGCTCATCATTGGATGGTTTTCCGCCAGGTTCTAAATTTTTTTGGGCACAACTTATGAAGACCACCTACTAAGGCAAAGATAAGGCTTTCATCTTACCTTGGTGAAGGGAGTATCCACATTGAACTAGATTCAGCATGGGAGAGAGGAACAGATGCTGATTCTGGAGTCAGAGCACACATATTGAAACCCTACCTCTGCTGCTTATTCCCTGTGTGACTAAAGTCACTTAATCTCCCTGGCCCCAGTTTCCTCTTGTGAAAAATGAGGGGGCTGGACTAGATGACTCGGAGGTTTCCTCCAGCTCTAAGTATATGATCATGAAATAGTAGATTCTTAAAATATCAAAATATTGAGCCGCATAGGGGTTTCCTCATAGTATAAAATGCCACTATTTGTACAATATAGTTTTAATTTAAATCCTGTAAATTAACTCCATGTACCATAGACATTTTTATCCTAATCCCTCTTTCTACAATAGTCTGGATTCTCAGTGTAGAGTTCCATCTGACATCTTTTACACTGCCCAAATCAGATCTTACAAATAGGATCTTCTAATCAGTGAATGAACAATAAATCACTTCAGATTTATAAGAGCTCAAAATCTCAACAAACAATTCTCACAATATTTTTCAAAAGTCATTATATTGAGGTTTTTTGGCTTTCATTGTATCCCCAAAACTTAGCATAGTCCCAGGCACATAGTTGGTACTTCATAAATGCTTGTTGACTGATGGATTATTCTCATTTTAAACCTATACCATAAACACATGTACCATAAACACCTCTCAATCAAAATGCAGTATTTTCTACATTTTAACTTGCCTTCCAAAACAGCCTCTTCATGCTAATCTCACAGAATTATTCTGGGGATCTGGTAAGACCTTGTGTGAAAGCACCACAGAACTATAATGATTCTTCTTCCCTACCTATCAATCAATCACCTATTAGGCACTACAAATACAGACACAGAAGAAAATTAGTCCTTACCCTCAAGGAGCTAATATTCTTCTGGAGGAAGGTGAATATCTTCATAGAAAAGTAAATATAGGATTATACAAAATATATTTATGAAAGGTAATTTGGAAGACAATTAACAACTTGGTCATTGATTCTCAAAGGATGTTGTCACATGGCTGAATTTCCTTAGGTGTTCCTCAAATTATCAGAAACTTACACTTGCACTCACATGCTCATGCAAGAATCTCTTGCAAATGCCATGGAAGTAGTACTAACATGCATAAGTCTCCTGCCTTCCCCTCAGTGTGGCTCCATTCCTCATAGCAAAGAATAATGCTGTACTGTAAGCAAAAATAATTTGAGAATCATTGAACTAGAGTAAATCAGGAAAGCCCTCTTGAAGGAGGTAGCCCTTGAGGAGAACCTTGAAGTGTGACCATTCTCTCCACTAATGCAGGTTACAACTCCTCAAAATCTTAGTAGATCGATCACAAGCTCATAGATTCAGAGTTGGACAGGACCCCCCATTTAGTCCAACTTCCTTATTTTACAGAAAGGTGTATTAACTTGCTCAAGGTCATAACAAGTGGTAAGTAGCTGAGATAGGATTGAAACTGTGGTCCCAGGACTCGAAATTCAATTCATTTTCTACTGCATGAAGACACTCTTCATGAGATATGGTGGCCAGCCTTTGGGTGATGGGCCTATTCATCAGGCTAAGCCGCAGGAAACAGACACAATGTCTATTACCAGGCTCATACTTGAAGCTTTTTCAACTTGGCAGGATCCACCAGGGGAGCCACTTCTGGCAAAGCCTCAAAGAACCCAGGATCAACTTCACGCCAAGGAGAGTCATCCAAGTATGATTTTAGTGGAGGACTGTGTTCATAAATAATAGCAATCAAATATTTAGATTTAATTCTGCTCACTTCAAAAAGAAAAATAGAGAAATGTAAGATCTTACGGCCTTTTCTCAAAGGTTCCATGGCACAATTTGGGATAAATGTTAGTTCTGTGGATGGAGAATACTAAGATATAAAAATGTATAGGAAAAAATATATTAGAAAGAACTAAAGACAGAGAAAATACTATTTTACTGTATCTTTGCTACTAATCAACTAATCGATGATTTTGGGAAAGAATAATTATAGTAATACTTTATAAAATAATAGTAACAACATCAAACATTCTTATAATGTTTTAAGATTTGCAAAGTGCTTTTACTATAATATTTAATTTGATACTCACAGCTATCCTAAGAAACAAGGTAGGAGAAATCCAGTTATTCCTATTTAATCAGGAAACCAAGGCTTAAATAGGTAAATGACTTGTTCAATACTTATTGCTGTTTAATCATGTCTGATGCCATTTTGAGGTTTTTTGGCAGAGATACTAGAGTGGTTTGCTATTTCCTTTCCAGCAAATTTTACAGATGAGGAAACTGAGGCAAACAGGGGTAAGTGGCTTGCCCAGAGGCACACAATTAGGAAGTGTCTGAGGCCAGATTTGAACTCAGAAGATGAGTCTTCCCGATTCCATGCCCAGTGCTCCATCCATTGTACCACCTAGCTTTCTGGTTACTGAATGGGGAATCTAGCACTAGAATTGGCCTTCTGACTCCTTATACAGTGCCCTTTAAAACATTATACCAAGGTGGTCACTTAACTTTCTTGAGTCCCAGCTTCTTCACTTGTAAAATGAATGGGTTAAGAAAATTATAGACCAATTTCCCTAATGAATATAGATGCAAAAATAAATTTTAACTAAAAAATGTAAAATGAATGGGTTGAAGCAGATGAACTTACAGGACCCTTCAAAGTCTAATCTTTTACAATTCTATGCCCTTCACTTAAAATTTGTTGGATGCAGTTTAGCGTAAAAATACCAAGGAAATTCCATTATGAGTCAAGGATAATATGTCCATTATTATGTTCCAAGCAGAAAAAGAATGCCAAGCGAAGAGTCATTGTGGTACGATAGAAGATACACTGGACTTAGAGCCCAAAGTCATGGGTTCAAGTCTTGGCTTTACCACTTAGTAGGTATGTGACCAAAGACCACTTATTTCACTCCTCAGCCTCAGTTTCTTTATCTGTCAAGAGGAAAATAATGTTTGCATTACCTGTTTCACAGGATTGCAGTAAGGAAAGCACTTTGTAAAATATAAATTGTCATATAAATATGAACTATTGTTATATGATCTTGTGCAGAATAGAGAGAAATGTGTCAAATATTCCATATTTATGGGAGGTTTAAAAAAAAAGAAATAAGGAGATATTTTCCAAACCTGTAAAATGACGGGGCTAGACTGGATAAGCCATAGGACTATTTCCAACTCTGACATTCTTTATTACTACGATTCTATTCCAAGGAGGGTATTTTTCAAAGAAGCAATGGACTCCTATAGCTAAAGAGAAAAAGAAAATTCCTAAAGTGACCAGTTCTCTTGAGGTTCAGGACAAAACTAAATATCACTGTGGGCAGTTGGGGTCTCTTTCAGGAGCTTTTCCTTGCAATTTAGCCCTCTCGCCATAATTTTAAACCCCTCCTTATTGGATGGCTCCTTCTCTGCTCACTTTAAACATGTCAGCTCTCCCCCATTATTTTAAAAAAAATCCTTATTTTACTCTATCATCCCACATCTCTCTCCTCCCTTTCATAGCCACACTTCTGAGCAGGAGTAATGGAAACTGCCTACATTCATTATTTTCATTTTCTTGTTGCTCATCCATTTCTCAATTTCTTGCTTGTCCTCACCCCTCCACCAAACCTGCTCTATCTAAACTCATGTATGATCTGTTTATTCCTAAAAAGGCTTCCCAAGGTCACCAATTATCTTTTTATTGCTAAATCCAGTGGCCTCCTCTCAATCCTCATCCTTCTTGACCTCTGTACAACATATGTCACAGTTGACCACCCTCTCTTTCTAATTATTATCTCCTCCCTGTGTTTTCATGAAATTGCTGGTGTGGGCCTCTACCTACTTGCCAGATTCGTACTTTTCAGTCTCCTTTACAGGATCATCACCCCAAGTCACTATCTTTTGGTCAATTCCCCCGAAGGGCTACAGGGATCTTGAACTCAACAACTCCAACACAAAGCATGCCTCCTTCTAACTTCCCTAATTCTATCAAAGGCACCGCCATCTTCTAATCACATTGTCTTGCAACCTCAGAGTCGACTTCAGCTCTTCACTCTCACCATCCAACAGAAAAGCGAAGGGAATAAGCAATTGTATCATCCCTGTTAGGGGCCAGGCACTGTGCTAAGCACTTTACCAATATTATTTCCTTTGATCCTCACAACAAACCTGCAAAGTAGGTATTATTATCATCCCTATTTTATAGTTGAAGAATCTGAGTCAAACAGGTGTTAAATGACTTGCCCAGGGTCACACGTCTAGTAAATATCTGAGGCCAGATTTGAATTCAGATCTTTTAACTCCAGCCCAGGCTCTTTATACATTGAACCACCACCTGCTTCTATGTGCATAAGTTGCCAGGTCTAATTGAACCTACCTCTTCAAAATTTCTTACATCTATTCCCTGCTCTCTACTCATGCCATAACCACAACCACTTTAGTCCAGGCCCTCATCACCTCTTGCTTGGATTATTTCAATATCCTCCTAATTGGTCTCCTACATCCATTTTCCTCCCTCTCCAATCTGTCTTCCACGTAGCTTTCAAATTGATATTTCTGAAGCACAGATCTGACCACCTCACTCTTCTACTCAAGCAACTTCAGTGGCTCCCTATTCCCTTAGGATAAAATACAAATTCCTCTATTTGGCATTTAAAACCCTTCACAATCTGGCTCCACCCTACCTTTCCTATACACTGATGTGGGGCAACAGGTAGCTCCAAAATCCCACAGAATTGCTAACTGAAGGATGTTACTAGTCTGTCATCAAAGGGGTTCAAAAAAGCTCAGCTTTGCACCCTAATTACATTGTTCATTTAATCCTATCCCCTCAGTATTTGGGTGTTTGGCTAGCACTAAATGTTTTGGTGCTCATTTGTACCTTGAGCACTAAACTCAGAATCAGGAAACTCAGGTTTAAATCCTGACTCCAACACTTAGCAGCTTATCTTTGTATAATTGTTTTCCTCCCAATATCCCTGGTATGAAGGACAAGTATTATTCTACTTTACAGATGATAAACAGAGGCTAAGAGACTCATCAAAGGTCATACAGCTTGTAGGCAGCGGAGTTGGGACTTGAATTCGGATTTTCTAATTTTAAATCTAGTATTCTTTCCACTACACCAAACGGTCTCCTCTGTCTATGGCAGGTCATTCCATTTCCCTGAGTCTCAGTTTCCTCATCTCCAAAATGGGGATTATAAGAACACTGCATAGCTCACAGGGATGCTGAGGAAAGCACCTTGCAATTAAACTAATTTTAGTATTGTCTTTAAGCTATCTTACTATGTGTATATTGCCTAGCTTTGATTATAAGCTCCTTGAAGGCAGGTATTCCCACATCCATCACACCAAGGCCTGAGCTTTGAAAGGGTCAATAAATGTTGCTCACCAGACTGCTTGACCTCCATGTGTCTTCGCTGGATGTGGCCTTGAAGATAAGAGTTGTTTATGAAAGCCTTGTCACACAAATGGCACTGCATATGAAAAAAATAGGAAGTAGATTAAAATAGATAATAAAATAATGGCTAATATTTGTAAAACACTTTACAGTCACAATATACTTTACATATATATTTCTTTTTTTATTCTTATAACTACCAAGTGAGTCAGGGTTAGACTTATTATCCCTGTTTTACAGATGTGTAAACCAAGTCAAGGGACTTTCTAAAAGTCACAGTAAGTAGCCTTATTTCTTCTGGGCCTATATCCAGTGATATTTCTACTATTATGTAGCCTAGGACTTTCATGAAAAAATTCCTTTTTTATTCTCAATGCTGCTGAAGGGCATAAAGAAGATGAAGCATGGACATTTAAATAATTTAGCAGTTTCTGGAAGGGATAGCAACTGCCTTGACCTTCAAATCTACTTGGTTAATGCTTGCACTAAGTACACTTCCTGATCCCACAGTTACTGCTCAGCTGTTCCAGCCTCCTCCCCAGCCTTCAGGATTGTGTCACGAGCATCAGGAGGAGAGGAGCACAGTGGTAGGCAGGCACAAGCTGGGTTTGGTGTGCCAAGGAAGTGGAAAGATAAGATTAGATTTTTTTATAACTTCCTTAGAACCAGAACATGGGACCTGAGTATTGGTACAGAATGCTGAAGCAATGTGCTACTATCACTATCTCCTCAACTTACCTCAGCCCTGCTTCTTCCATGTTGAACATCAGTGACATCCAACCTCCTCCGAATTGTGATATCCCAGCATTATTCATTTAATTTCATCACAACCTCCCCCTCTTCCTAAGATGGTTTAATGTTATATATATAATTACATATGTATGCATATAGTATACTACATATAATCATATATTATATGTGGTCATATGCATATACACAATAATATGTGTGTGATAAAATTATATATGTGTATATCTTATCATTCTTGAAGATCCTCTTAGCCTACCTCATCACCACCCTCTGTCCCTCTGATTTGAGGATGGAACCATGAAATTCTAAAATCTTCCTTAAGGAGGGAGCTTAGCTCAGGCATATTCTCATTTCTCACCTGGCTGCATTATTTTGGGACATCTCTGACTTTTTCACCCTGCCACCCTGTAAATTATAAGCTTCTTGAGGACAGGGACTATCATTCTTTTTTTCATGTTTGTATACCTAGCACTTGGCACAATGCCTGACATATAGTAGGTGCTTAATAAATGTTTATCGACTGTACATACAATTATACATGCTTAGATACAACTATATATGTGTATATAATGTATACTTATATAGGCATATATGGATAGACATGGATAAAGACTGGACCTATGAGTTAACTGATAAAGGGAATTTCCAGATGAAGAAACTATCTGCATAATGAATGAATTAAAATTAAAGTAAAATTTTCTCCATATAAGTGAATTAAAATTAATTTAAGAATTTTCTAATTGGAATATAGGTTATCACTTCTCTCATTAAGAATGGAAAAGGTCTAAGTATTTTTTTTACTACACATAAACAGTTAAGACAAAGCCTCCCACTTTGTGTCATCTAACGATGTTCTGGGTTCCAGCATGGTATGGAAGAAGGTATGTTTGTCAGGTAAACTCGATCCAAATGTAAGCTCTACTACCTACTAATCATGTGATCTTAACTTCTCTCATCCTCATGTACAAAATGAAGATTTTGAGCTGAGTGGTCTGTGAAGTGTTTTTCCAACTCTAAATCTATTGATATTTCTTGAGCTAAGTAGAGATGATAAGCCAGGGCTGAAAATCATTCCTCCAAGCTTAAACACACACACACACACACACACACACACACACACACACACACACACACTCCTTATCCTGTCTTTTCAATTAGCACCCTTACAACTATACATGAGTGAAACCTGCCCAAAAAATCCATAAATAAGATCTACATAACTTCAAAGACTGATTCAGAAAAACAGATATCTTCTCTGAAATTTCTGAGAAAAGAGAACCATGTAGTTCTAACTTTAAACCATTTGGTGCACAACCAGATGCAATGAGTGATCTCCAAGTCAATGCCTGATGCCCCCAAAAGGATTGAGAGCACATTTATGTTCTACCTCATCCTCCCTATAGAAATGATGACAAGAATGTAGTACTCATGTAAAAGACAAAAGAATGAAATTTTGTTGTTCCTCTTGACAGTTTTTACAGCATATAAAACTGTGTGTGTGTTTAATTCAAGGCTCTTGTGATTATATATTGTCATACCTTGCTAAGTGGTGACAGAAACCATCTGAGCATACCCAGTCTAGGAGCTAAGTTGTATACCACAAACATTGATCCATGTGTCAAGGCAATATGATTTTTAGTGGTACAGCACAGAATGACATAACTAAAAAAATAGACCTTCTCTCCTTCACCCCTTTTTCTACATTCTTGTCTTTTAGCCTGACTTATGTAGGGCTACTTACTCTCCAGGTTAATCAAAGCCTCCCAGCCCTACTCATGGCTGCCCTCCCTAGCTCAAAATTACTCTTTCCTCCTCCCCCTCCCCTCTCAATGTTGCTAGTCTTAGCTAATGGTGAAGAAGTAAGCAATTTAACTCACCAATTACATTATTTTATTAGAATAATTCACACTAAGGCTTGAATTGACATCCTTAACCTTCCCAAGAGATTAGAAGAACTCATTAATATGAGTCTCTTGTTGTTAAAATTGGGAATTGGGGGGCAGCTAGGTGGTGCAGTGAGTAGAGCACCAGCCCTGGAGTCAGGAGGACCTGAGTTCAAATCCGGCCTCAGACACTTGACACGTACTAGCTGTGTGACTTTGGGCAAGTCACTTAACCCCAATTTGCCCTGCCAAAAAGCAAAAATAAATAAATAAAATAAAATTGGGAATCAAGGTATTTCTGAGGAGGAACTCTTCCTAATGATCCTTTCCTACTCCAGACTGCTCACCCCTGCTCATCAGCTCTTTTGTCTTTTTTATTACAAAATAGGGTCAGAAACTTGGCACCTTTCTTATAAAGGGTTTCTGATCCCTACTGTAGGATTTCCTTAGAGAATCCTTTTATCTCTTGGAAATAAACACACCATACACTTCAATCATTCCTTCGTTATATGAATTGTCATCCATTTGCCAGTAATATGGTATAACAAGTGGATTTTTCTCCCTGGTATAGCCCTGACTTTGACCTCTATACTACACCTTGCTCTCCTCCTCTAAATTGGTATAAAATCTAGAAGGGTTTCTTGAACAGGAAGAGAGGATTCTTACACTTTCTTCTAGGTTGCCCTGGACTAAAATGACATTGCCAACATGCTGGTGATGAGGCTGTCCATACATAGCTAGACCGGTTCTCAGGCAACAGCCATGGTAGATGTTCTTACAGCTTGGTAGAAACTACCTGTACTTAGCCTTTGAGAACTCAGCATGATACAATGAAAAAAAAAGCATTGACTGGCTCTGGAATCAGAGAACCCGGTTCAATTCCACCTTTGGTATTTACTACCTGTATGATATTAGGTAAATCACTTAACCTGCCTGGGCCTCAGTTTCCTCCAATGTAAAATGAGGGGGTTTGAAGAGATTGCCTTGAGGTCACTTCCAACTCTAGACCTATGATCTTATAAATGCTAAAATCACCTCCACAACCAAAACATTCAAGCTACCATTCATAAAACAAACGAAAAACCTTCTCTAGCTTTATAGACAACACTACCAGATGAAGGACTTCAGAAACCTAGATTTGAACTGTTTTGCCTTTCCACATCCTATTTCTGACTCCTCACCTTGTGATGGTTGTTGGCCCCAGCCTGGATCAGTAGCTGCTGCATGCCGAGCATCTTCTTTCGCCTCCGGCTCTCCTCCTTCACTTCCTTTAGCTCCTCTGCCTGCTTGCCCAGTTTCTGTTCAGTGTGTTCCTGCTGCTCCAGGGCAGACTGGAGTTTCTCTTCTAAAGAGACTATATTGGCACTCAGGTAGTCCTGGGAATGTAACAAATACTCAATGATGAGCTGGGCCATCTTGAGAACTTTCAGGAGCACTGGGTCCACGGGTTGCTGGCAATAGGCACATCTCTCTGAGTCCAGATTGCAGTAAGTGACTCCAGTGATGTGGTCTTGTAAAGTGGTCACATCCAACTCCTGAGCTACCCGATCCACATCGATAGCACTTAAGCGCCTCCAATCCACGCTCTCTTTCCTTGGTTGGAATTTGAAAGCTGAGGTCCCATAAGCACCTGGAAACATTCTCCTAAAGCTGCCTTCATTGGCCAGATGGTCCATGGATGCTGCTAGGCCTGGCATAAGGAACTGGTGATTTCTTAACAAGGGCAGCTGTAACAGGTAGAAGAGCTGGGAGAAAGTTAAGATGATAAAGTAAAATGTACTTACAAAGCATACCTAGTAATAAAAATAGGAACAAATTAAAATGAGACCGAAATGTGAATCATGATTAGCCAAATAGAGATTTGAGAGATTAAAAAGCTCTTTAAAATGTAAAAGAACTAATAAAATGAAGGGGTAAGGAGGAACCAAAGAGGAAATAAAATGGACAATTTTAATTACACAAAATTGAAAAGGTTTTGCATAAAAATCAATGCAATTAGAAGGGAAACAACTGAGAAAAGCTGCAGCAAATTTCTCTGATAAAGTTCTGACATTACAAAATATGTAGAGAATTGAGAAAAATAAGCAAATATATATGTACATGTGTATATATGTTTTTTGTTCAATCATTCTGCCTCTTCATGACCCCTTTTGGAAGAGATACTAGAGTGGTTTGCCATTTCCTTCTCCAGATTATTTTATAGATGAGGAAACTGAGGCAAACAGGGTTAAGTAACTTGCCCAGGTCACACAGCTAGTAAGTGTCTGAAGTCAGATTTGAACTCAGGAAGATGAGTCTTCCTGACTCCAGGCCCAGCACTCTATCCATTATCCACTCTATCCTATCCACTGTGACACCTAGCTACACCTGTATATGTGTGCACATGTGTGTATATATATATATGTCTGTGTGTGTGTATATATATACATATATATACATATATATGTCTGTGTGTGTATATATACATATATATACATACATACATGTATGTATATATACATACATGTTCAAAGGCTATGAACAGGCAGTTCTCAAAAGAATAAAGGCAAATCACTAACAATTGTCTGAATAAAATGCTCCAAATCACTAATAATTTTATAATCCCAATTAAAACAATGTTAAGGTTCTACCTCACAACCTTCAGATTGGCAAACATGATGAAAAAGGAAAATGTCAATTGCTGTGGGTGTTGAGGGAACAGGCACATTGATATACTACTGGTGGATCTGTGACTTGGTTTAACCACCCTAGAAAACAGTTCAGAATTATGCCAAGAATATTACTAAATTGTGCATTGCTTTTAAACCAGAGATGTCAATTACATTTCTAAAATGAACAGCTTTGAAATACTTAAGAACCTTGATCAATACAATGACCAACTGATTACTGAGGACCAGTGATGAAGGACCTACTAACAAAAGATTAGGGGTCAAAACTGCACAATGGAACATATGTTTTGGAGCATGGCAAGTATGTAGATTTGTTTTACTTGACTACCCTTATTTCCTACAAGAATTGTGTTTTTCTTTTTTTTTTTAATTTGTGAGAGGAAAGCAGGAATTGAGTGATGAAGAAAGAATGTAAGAAAAAAAGAAAGTCAATGGATCACTTTTTAATATATAGAAGAAAACAGAAACAAACAGACAAGCAAGACAAATTTGAAAATAACATATTAAATTTATTATGTACTTTTTTTAAAAAAGCAAGGCACATTCACAGCATAGTTGCAGTTTCAAATCTTCAAAGCCAGAATCTCTTTTCTGCTTAATACATATTCTCTCTTTTTTGTGTTCGGTAATTCATTACAATTTTTTTTAATTTGAGCAGCCCAAATAGTGACACAGCTGTGCATACCCTTTGACTCAACAATACCACAAAGACACATGAGAGAAACAGACAGACAGACAGACAGAGACGGAGGGAGGGAGGGAGGGACAGGCAGACACAGAGACAGAGAGGCAGAGACAGAGACACAGAGAGAGAAATCATCCTGTTATAGCGACACTTTTTGTTATAGCAAAAGACTTAAAACAAATTGGGTGCCCCTAAATTAAGCAATGGCTGAGTTGTAAATTATGTTCTATTCTTGGTAAGAGAGTTAAGAATGAGAAGGAGTATACAGATGGATTCATGATAAATTATTCCCAATAGGAGGACACTGCCATGAGTTGGGAAAGTAGCAGAATAATATGACTTTCACGTTTGCTCTGAGTTTTTCGTCACTTAATTTGAAGGTTAAGGTCTGAATAAAGGTTAACAATGGAAGCTTTCTGTTTGTACTATGCAGAA
Organism: Trichosurus vulpecula; assembly: GCF_011100635.1. NCBI lineage: Eukaryota > Metazoa > Chordata > Mammalia > Diprotodontia > Phalangeridae > Trichosurus > Trichosurus vulpecula. The sequence continues at coordinate 321,688,534 of NC_050574.1, read as the reverse complement.
AATCTGTCAGAAAGATTCTGGGGAACTCAGCAGAGTCGATAGGCAAATGTTAATACTTGTCTTTGATAAGGTTAGCAAACTAATTAAGGGCAATTAACCTATATGCAGACACAACCAACTCCAGGAGCAAAGTCCCATACCAGATGTCTATAGTTGTAGATGTTTCACAATCAAGAATTTAAAACTTTGTGATTTTAAACAGTCTATTTTAGAAAGCTAAATTAAAGCACCATAAAAATCAACCAATAAACATTTATTAAGCATATACTATATGCCAGGCACTATGCTGCACACTAAGGATACAAAATGAGGCAAAAAACAGTCCATGTCTTCAAGGAGCTTACAAACTAATAGAATAAATATTATAAATAAATATTAGGTGGGATAGTTTTAAATTTTTTTCCTAAGAGTGTTTGTACATTGTTTATAGAATGGAATCATTATTTCAAAATGGAACTCCAGAGGGCATCCTGAAGAGGTATCCCTTCTAAACTATGCCCAAATGGTTACTCAGTACTCTGCTTCAAGACCTCCAAGACCTGCTGGAAAATTCATTACCTCTTGAGGCAGCTCATCCCACTTTGTGGTATCTCTAACTATGGAGATTTTTCTTTTATTGAGACAAAATTTCCTCTCCACAGTTTTTGGCCACTGCTCCTAGTCTCACCAGTGAGACAAATCGGAATAACTATTCAACAAAATAGCCCATAAGATATCCATAAGACAATTAACATGGCCCAACTAAGCTTTATCTTTTCTAGGTTAAACATATCCAGATCAATAACTGATTCTCCCTAGGGCATGCTTCAGTGTGTCAATAGATTTCCTAAAATGTCTCTCCTGGGACTAAACCTAATATTCTGACCATGTTCTGGTCAAGTCAGAGTGCCACAATAGGACTATTGTCTCTCTCATTCTGAACATTGTGCTTCTATGAATTCAATATAAGTTCATTTACCTCTTTTGGTTGCCAGGTCACATTGTTGACTCATGTTGTGTTTGCAGTCCACTAACCTTCTCGAGCCTTTTCAGATGTACTAATTGGTGTCTAGCCTCACCTCCAAGATTCTGCTCTTAGGTAGTTGATCATTTTTTTTTTACTCAAGTGTAAGATTTTTACATGTCAATTAATTGTACATATCAAATTTTATCATCTTAAAATTGATCTGTTATTCTAACTTGTCGCAATTCTTTTAGGACCTGCCTATAGTCCATTAAGATAATTATCCACCTCAGGTTCATGATAGTGGCAAATTTGACTAACATATCTTCTATAACTTCTTCTAAGTCCTTAAAACAACAAGAGACTAAGGATAGATCCATGGACATTTCACTAAAGACTTCCCTCCTGGTCAATGGATCCTTCAACAACAAGTCCTCAAGATCGATCATTCGACCAGTTTGGAATTACCCTGGCTATATTTTCATCTAGGCCACAAACTATCATAGTCCTACATTCACCCCGCTTCCCTACCTGTATGATAACTTTTTTTCTTCTTCTTCTTCTATAGCTCCTCTTCCTTACTTCATCACTATTGGCATCCCCTAATGCTCCATCTTTGGCTGTGAGGCAATCCTAGTTTCTCTGTGCATTTTTCAATCAAGGGTAGGATTTACTTGTATGTCTGACTTCCTTTTGGTTACAGTCCTCATCTGTGAAACCAGAACTATCCATAAACAACAAGCAGTATTTAAAACAAGACAAAGAGCAAACAGCCTCTTCCTTAGAATCAGAGGTATGCTATGTGTGAGGAGTTTGGCTGAATTCTCAAATTATGAAAGGAGATAACACCTAATAAGCCTCAAAAAGTAGGCTGAAGCCAAATTGTAGAAGTCCTTAAATGCCAAACAAAGAAGTTGGATTTTTTTTTTCCGGTAGGTAATAGGGGGCCACTGGAGCTTTTAGAGGAGATGAGTCACATGCTCACACCTGGCTTTAAGACTATCACTTTGGCAGAAGTGTGAAGGATGGATTGGAAGGAGTAAAATGGATGGTGTTGGTTGAATTGCTTTCCTAGTCAATATTATCCCAATGCTATCTACACATTAGCGTGACCATGAATATCTCTTCTCCTGTATCTCACTTTTCCCTTGGAGAACTCAGCCACTTTCATAGGTTCAATTATCACTTCTATATAAATGATTTCCACATCTCCAGTCTTCATCTCTTTTCCAAGTCCCAGTCCTAAATTTCCATCTGACAGTTAGACACTTCCACTTGGCTATTCCATTATCATCTCAAATTAAAAATTCTTAAAAATGAACTTGCCATTTCCTCCCAAAATGAACTCCCCACCTCATTTCTATCGAGTACCACTCTCCCAGTTACCTAGATTCAAAACTTCAAAATCTCCTTTAACTCCACCATCTCGCTCATCCTCCTAACCCAGTCAACAAAGCTTTTCAATTTTACCTTAAATGACTCTCATATCTATACTTTTCTCTTTAGTAATACTGTCACTATCTTAACTCAGTCCACCATTTTCTCATGCATGATTATTACAATAGTGTCCTTCCCCCATCCAATTCAATTTAAACACTCCCACAAGATGATTTTTTTTTCAAAATGTTGCTTTGATTATTCTGCCTCTGCTCAAAAACAGTTCCCTTATTGTCTACAAGACAAAGTCCAAAGTCCTAATTCTAATATTTAAGGCCACTCACAATCTGGCCCCAGCCAGGTCCAACAACTCTGTTTTCCATTATTCACCCATACTAACCATCTGTTCCATCCAGAGTGATCTATTCACTGCTTCCCAAGTATACAATGCCTATATTGTTCATCCTCTTTTCCACCAATCCAAATTCCATCCAGCTATACCAAAGCATGTCTCACTCCTTCCATGAATACCTAGTTTCTATCCCCCAGGATAGAGACAACCTCCCACCTACCCCTTTCCACCTCAAGAGAAAAGCCAACCAAGGTCACTATGACCTATCTAAAAATAATTTCTCTCACGTTCCTCCTTCACTTACAGCATTTTTAAAAATCACAGTGCCTTCAATGCTACATACCATGTTTAGAACAAAGCTGCAGTCTCCTATCAGCTGAGCTTCAGAAAGACCAACACAACAACAAAGCAAGCTGCAGAGCAACAGGACTGTTACTAAGTATTCAGCAGCGTCCAGAGGTAACAGGACACCTGCATCCTGCCTATTGTAGAGAACCAGAGCTACCCAGAGAATTTCAAGTCATTAATTATTCAAATTTTGCTTTTTGAATTTTTCCAGTGGCCATATACAGGCAGAATGCCCTAACACACACAAGTTATGTGATCTTGGGCAAACGTTTTCTCTTCTCTGGGACTCAGTTTTCTTTTCTGTAATATGGGGCTCTGCCAGACACATTATCAAAGAAGATGTATATATATATATATATATATATATATATATACATATACATATACATATACACACACACATATATGTGTGTGTGTGTATATGTGTCTATATGTATATATGAGCATATATATGAGGGAGATGTGTGTGTATATGTATACATATACATATATACATATATGTGTGTATATGTGTATATATAGGATGCTCTTTAAATTGTAAAGCTTCCTATAAATAATTTGAGCCTACATCAATGGAAGGAAGTTACAGAGACAGATTTAGGTTCAAAATTTCTTCAGGATTAGAGCTTTCTTAAAGTGGAAGGGGAAGGCCCAGGAGGTAGTGGGTTCCCTTTCATTAGAGGCCTTGAAGAAGTGGCTAAGATGACCACTTCCCAGGGATTCTGTAGAAAGAATTCCTGTTTGGATATAGGCAGATAACCACTGACCCATTCTGGGATACTGTGACACAGTGTTTGATAGTTTACACCATAGCCCAATGAGATGTTGGACCAGTAGTATTATCCCCATTTTACAGATGAGAAAACAGGCCAACAGACTTAGCCACAGTTCCATGGCTTGGTGAATGTTGGAACTAAGACTCAAACCCCATTCTTCTAATTCCAAATTTAGCATGCTTTCTACCACACCACACTATCTCTGTCATTATTTCTGTTTTTATAGTTATCATTTTATTGCCTCCAGTAACAAGGCCACAAAGCTGGCAGTTAGTATAGCTAAGATTTCTATAATTTTAATATACCTGTTATTATTGAGGCTCTGTAATGGCCTCAACTCAGTATTTGAAAAATAATCATAATAATGCAGTTGCCAAGAGAGAATTTGAATAGACAGTAATTATACAGTAAAACCTCACTAACTCGGACTTATTGCAAGGGAAGGAGGAAGCAATCGGAATTAATGAAGAGTCTGAATTAATTTTTCCTTTAAAAGAATCATAACATCATAGAATAATATTAGAGTTAGCAAGGATCTCAGAGGTCATCAGGTCCTAAGGTCACACAATAAAACAAGCAAAGGTAACAAGGCCTTAGCCGACAGAGACCATATGAAATGTGTTTTAATTTAGGAATCATTTAGAATGAATATGTTATTTATACAAATGTTTTTGCTAACATTCTTTAAGACAGATTGTTGTCTGAAGCAGGTTAAATGTCATTGGTGAAATCTAGAGTACACTAATAATTTCCTTAGTGTATTTCTACTCCACAGATATCATCAAGACCTAGCTTCAGAAGCAGTTCTGTCTTCAGTCCAAATTAATGTAGTATTACTATATATATAAACAATAGTAAGCATCAGCAGCATTTGGTGGGGGCAGGGGGGGAGACTTTCAGGGTTCTTTGCTATCAGAAGCATTATGACTATGACTCCAAGAAGAGGGAAGAACTATCTAGACATTTGGTGAATTGGTAGTCTTCTGGTTGTTTTTGAGCAAGCCTGCTTTTCCACTGTCATTTGAAGAACAGGTAACATAAATCTTGGATATCTCTCCTCAACCAGGACATTCGGTTACCTTGCCAAGAAATAAACACCACTACAAATTATACACTTGTTTCCTAGTACAGAGATATCCTGAGGATGCAGCACCATTACACAAGACCATGAGAGAAAAGAGAATACCTTTCAAACAGATAGTTACCCAGAAAACTTGAGATCTAGGAATTCTCCTTCAGTAGCTCCCTATCATCACAAAACTCACCTCCACTTCACCACATCTTGCCTTCTTGCTGCTTCTCTTGCAAGAACTGACAGAAGACAAAGCCAACTCTAACTGCTGCAGGTTACCTAGAAACCAAGCCACCAAGGAATAGAGAAGCCCTTCTCATTACTCAGGTTTCAGGTGCTTTATCATCACCAAGCTTCCTTATCCTCATCCCAAAGTAGTGAAATTATATAGAGATCATTGAACTGTCCTGAAGTCCTCTTATCTGCTTTGCTTTGTTTTTTGGGAAACCTGAAACCTTATGAAATATTTTTAGATGTCTGAGTTTCTTCTGTATAAAGAATTTCCTAAGCTAAGACCAGTTATCATTACTTAGGGCTCAAATTAATCAGGTTTTGCTCCATGTATATCCATATTGACAGATTTCATTTTTTGTGGAGAAAATTATTTTCTGTGTTAGTACGCTCATATTACCCTATGATCAAGTGGTACAGTTCATGTTGTATTTTAAATATAATTTAGGTATTCATTGAGTTGCCATGGCCAAAGAAAGTATCACTAAATGGCCAACCTACTGGTGAGAAGACAGCCCATGGAAAGAAAAATAAGAGTCTGTTGCTAGGACTTACAAAATTCCTTTTTTTAATTTAGTGTTTTATTTTTCCCCAGTTACATGTAAAAACAATTTTTAACATTCGTTTTTAAAACTTAGAGTTCCAAATTCTCTCTCTTCCTCCCTTCCCATCCCCCCTCATAGAGAAGGCAAGCATTTCAATATAGGTTATACATGTGACTTACAAAATTTCTAAAAAGCAGTCTGGTATAGTAAATATTCATGGCTTCAAAGCCATGGAGATCTGTGTTCAAGTTCTGCCTCTGATACATACTGGCCATGTGACACTAAGCAAGTCACTGAATCTTTCGGCGCCCCCGGCTATTACTGATCTTAGCAGATGACACTTTCAGGACTTCCCTATACCAGTGAAATCATAGGTCTAATCCCTATCCTATTAACTTGTAATATGTCTCTTTCTAACTGAAACCTTCAGTGTCTCTGGTCTATAAGTCAACATTTCATTAAAATTTCCTGAAATTTCAATGAAACTTCTTCAATTAGGAAAACTCAACTTACAAACGTGCTATAGGTATGATCAATTGTCTCTGCCATGTGAGGTGTTGGGGCAGTTGGCATCCAAGAAAGCAAGATGTGTTACCTGAACTACCATATCCCCTTTTAGAAGAGTGTCAAGATTTTGGTGGCCACCAATCCTTGAAGAAGAAGATAGGGTGGGAGAAGTAGGGCACTCTTATTAAGAAAGCTATTCACTTCCTTATTTTCAAGAATCTAGTAAACCACACACAATTATGTGTCTATGACTGGCATAGTAGACAAAAAAAAGAGGATGGAGGAGGAGTTGTCCACAGCAGCAGTCTCTGCCCATTAAAGGAGCTAGGGAGTTAAGGACAAGGCATCATGATCATGGACCATGACTTTCAGAGCAATGAGTGGGCTTCCAAAAATGTCAGAAACTGAATTTTTCAGTCTTAGCCAGAGACAGACAAGAACGTCACTCTAGAACTGCCCAGTAGCAACACTGTAGGAAGTTATTACAAGAATGGGGACCTGTCTTTCAAGTATGTGAGAACATTTAACATGGACAAGAATGTGGGCCTCCCAAGGAGCTGACTGCAGTGCTAATATGGAACAACTTTTTCAAACACATCGATATTTACTCTGAAAACATTTAAGTCTAGGTGGTCATGCAGATGATCTGCAGGTAGAATGTACTACTTTGAAGAGAAGATGAAGGCAAAGTGGAGAGATTAAGAAACATTTTTGGAGGTATTGACTCAGATGGGCATATCACCTTCAGAAAATCTGCCTCAACTCTGGCACTTTGGACCCAAAAGAAGAATTTCATCCTGGATACCAAACAGCAAGTCCCTAGTTTTTCTATGAAGAGCTCTCAAAGATCCTCACACTGGTGATATGTTTGTGTGATGAGGATGCAACACTGGAGCTGAAAGTGAAAACTGTCAAGTGTCAAGTCAACTGTCAAGACATTGACAATTGTTCCTGACAAATTAGAATAACCACTGTACGATGTAAAAGAAAGTGAAACAGAGAGAAGCCAGTCTTCCAAGAATCCACACAATGAGGACACAGGCGTAGTTGTAGGTGCCGGAAGGGTCATGATCCTCATTACATGGGTGCACAAGGGATTTGCGTTACACAACGTGATTGAGGAGGGGGGTCAATTATAATAGAATTTATAGTACTTTAAGGTTTTCAAAGCATTTTACAGATATCAGCTCACTTGATCCTCACAACAACCCTGGGAGGTAAAAGCTATTATTAACCCCATTTTACAGATGAGAAAATTGAGGCTGAAAGAGATTAAGTGATTTGATCAGGATCATACAGCTCCTAAGTATCTGAGGCAGGATTTTAATTCAGATCTTCCACACTCTAAGTCCATCACTATATTCACTGTGCTCCTTAGACACTCCTGTAGACTATGTCTGACTTAAAGTAACACCCAAGCACAGGTTTCATTTGTAACAAGCATAAAACAATGGAGCAAAAAGCAAAAACTGAAGTATTTTAAAGGGTAGGACATGAATGACATTCTGCCTTCAAAGGATTTCTAAGTGCAAAGACCATACAGACAAAAAGCTGCCTACTAAGATTTACCTTCCCCTACTTAAAATGCCTATGTCCTTTTAAGCTTGCCAGGCCCATTTAATATTCATTCAATAGACACTTTTTATATTGCATTATGTGCAATAAATTGTGCTAGGTTCTAAGGGAGATTCATAGACCAATCAGCTAAGGTCCCTGCTCCTAAAGAGTTTATTCTTTAGTAAGGATGAATAGTCTTATACTCCCAGATAGATTTTGCTGAAATCAGTAACTTCTGATGCTCTTCCTGGAACATTTCATTTTGGAGACCCTCTTTCAAACAATGAGAACTTCCACTGTGTCCTCATTCCTATTAGGATCATCATACCTCTATTTGTCTCTTTGGAGACTTCTGACTGTCTAATCTTCCTTTACCCTCCTATGTGATGCTGCTGCTATCTCTAAATCATTCTGAGTCTGGGAAAATCTTCTGGTTGAAATGTCTCTAGTAAAATTCTTTGGAAATACTGTGTTTTCTACTAGTAACCTTCTATTTTAGTTTTTATGTGATTGGTAAGATTGTGCCTTAAGTTGATGGATCAATGAATTTGCTTCCAATGTGACTTGTTCAGTCATTTCAGTCATAACCGACTCTTTGTGACTTCATTTGGAGTTTTCTTGACAAAGATACTAGAGTAGTTTGCCATTTCCTTTTTCAGCTCATTTTATAGATGAGGAAACTGAGGCAAACAGAGTTAAGCAACTTGCCCAGGGTCACACAGCTCTTAAACATCTGAGGCTGGATTTGAACTCCAAGCCTGGCACTCTCTCCACAGTGCTACCTAGCTGCCCCTTACAATGTGATGTTTTCTATTAAATAACAAAATTTTTCAAATGAAAAAGGGGAGGTGAAATGATAGGGAGTGGTATCTTTAGGTTTCCTTCTCTAGATACACTATAGCATGCATTTTCTCATAGAGGGAATGTTATGCTAGGTCCTCATGCTATACCACGAAAACCTTTGTTAGCCCAAAATTGTACCTGTAACAGCACCCTTGGTACTATGATCCTACTAAATTGTGGTTTCTGTGGAAAAGTGGGTTGTAAATTTCAAATGATCAAATTACAAAGGGATTTTAAAAATATATATTGAAGATTTACTGTAATAGATTCATTTCCTCATTATTTTGACTTCAATTACAAAGGGAGAGACAACTTGTGTAACCATCCTCCTCAAAGACCGTCAGAATTCATGAACCTCACAAAACTATCACAAATTTTACCTGAATATTTCTTCTCTGGATTGAATTTCCCTGTTTCTCAGTTTGTCTTGTCTTTTGTAAACAGAATTTTCATAAGAACAGGAATCACATCTCATTAATTGATTCTCCTGAGCCTAACATTGGATTCAGAGAAACAGCACTCACCTGGAAGAGCCGAGGCTTGGATTTTGATCCCAATTCTGCCGTGGTGTCCACCACAGCTAAGATGATACCACCTTACACCACAGGCATGTTATAGAGGATATAAAAAATATACAGTAAGTACTCTGAGTTCTCCGAAAGTCTCTAAGTTATTCCATTAATCACTAATTCATTAACATCTTTAGGTAAAAAAAAAAACCCTGAAACCATAGAATCTTAATGTATTAAGGAACCACACAAAATAATAACATCAATATCCAGGGGTGTGTTGGAGCCAGCTCTAATGGTTAATGAGCTGACTGCCAAATTTTCAGTGTGCGTATTCACTCCTTGGAGGGTAAACGCCACAAATAAGAGCTTGAATTATTGTTTCATTGATTATCATTCTAGATTTAAGAAAGTTATTGGAAAAAATGTTAATAATGTAGATAAAACTTTAAAAGGTAACATGGGTACATGTTTTTTTTTTTCCTGGAGAGCCAGTTATTAAACATTAACCAACATACCCCTGTTAATATCTCACATCCACATAGCTCTGCAAAGCCCTTAATATAGGTTCATCTAGTTGAACCTCTCATCCAGCACAAAACTTCCTTCTATGCAGTCACTGATAAGTAGTCAGCCGGTCTCTGCTTGAACTATTGCGGTGATAAGTAGCTTGCTACCTCAAAGGGTGGCCCATTCCATTGCTGGACTATTCTAATTCTTAGAAAGTACTTTCTCTAAAATATGTCAAAATCTGCCTTCATATAAGATTCACAAATATCAATGAAACAACTAATTTGAAAACAGTTATATTTTTTTAAAGAGAGAGAAGACAAAGTCAACAGTAACTACAGATCATTTTATTAGTTCATCTGTAATTGATCACTTAACCTCTATTTGCCTCGGTTTCCTTATCTGTAAAATGGGGGTAAAAAATAGCCTCTACGTCCAAGGATGGTTGTGATGATAAAATGAAATAACATTTGTAAAGCACTTTGAAAACTTTAAAAAGCTATATGAATCCCAGCTATTATCGTAGCAATTATTGAGTCTGAAAGGGAGACACAGCAAGCACATTTTTTTACTTGTTTGATTATTTTTGGTTCTATTTTGCCAAAACATATCATATAATATATTGTTTTATTGTGATCTTATTCCGAACTTCCCATATTTTTATTTGATGATTGATTTTGTTAATGTTTACATTTTTGAATGTTGGTTTTTGTTATTTATTTGTGATGATTTGTTTTGGTTGGTGGTGTTTTAATTTTTTTAATTTACTGAAAAAGAAGTTGCTAAACAATTATATGACTGAATTCAACTATTATTTCTTAACATACATAACTGTTCCTTCTGTTTCTTTTTCAAGTTATGTGAGAGAAGAATTCAAAAAGGCCAGGGCTGTTGCCCCATGTGTTGTGCAAAATGTCATAATTATTTGAATGCTAATCAGACAAACTTCTGGGCACCAACCCAGGGGAAAAGCAAGCCCTTAGAGAAAACCACTATCCTCAGGTTATTAGCTCTAATTGTTAAGGCAACCAAGGAAACAGCAATACATCGTTTACAAACAGTCCTGTGTACACATGAAAGGCAACCAGAGTTTAAAAGATGAAAGTGGAGGCAGAAAAGAAAGGGGGAGGGGGCAAGACAGAGCAAAATTTACTTAAAATAATAATGAATTTAGGAGATTGCTAAAAGTCCTAACCAATTTAAAAAATATTTAAAGAACTTAATCATGACATTTAATCTTTCTTCTTTCTCATTAGTATTGTACTCTTGGGGCTTAGGAAATCTCTCAGGACCAGAAACGTGCTGAGAGACAGATAAGTAGCTTGAGAGAGAGAAATTTCTCTTGTTGGTTCCCCAATTCTAACCGCTTTCAGTAAACATTTTTTAAAGGATAGTATCTATGGAAATTTTTGGCCTGGTATGGGGGGGGCGGGGAGGAGAAGAGGGAGGGAGGAAGGATATATAACTGTACAAAACTTGGTGAAAAAAGGCTTCTACTAACGAAGAGAATTTTTTTTTAAAGTTTCTTCACCCAATTCAACAATTGAGTTCAACAACAATTTATCAGATGCCTACTATGTGCAAGGTGTTGTAGTAGGACCTACTAAGTAGGTGTCGAGGACACAATCAATTACACTGTGTTTCCCTCCCCTCAAAATGCAAAAACAAAAACACATTTTCAAAGGTTGAAACTCATTTTTACAGCTGAAAGAAACGTCTAATAAATATTTCTATCTGTATGCCCCACTGGTATATTTAAAGCCAAACTCATCTTTCCTCTTAAACTTGCCCCTCTTCTCAACATCCCTATGTGTGTGGTTGACATCACTATCCTCCAGTTCATTGAGGTGTAAAATTTCAGGATCATCTTTGATTCTTCCATCTTTCTTACCTCCCCCCACATCCAGTTACAAAGTCCTGTGTATTTACCTCAACTATATCTAGCATCCATCCCCTTCTTTCTAATTCACTGTGCCACAACTCTAGTTCAGGTATTCATCACCTCTCACTTGGTCCGTTATAATACCCTCCAGTCCCTCCCATTTCTAATCCATTTCCCAAATAGCTGCCTAAATAATCTTCCTAAGGAACAGGCCTGAATTAAGTCTTTGTAGCTTCTTAACAGCATCTAGGATGAAAGTAAAACTCTCAGGCCTGACATCTAAGGCCCTCCACAATCTTTCTGCAACCTTGCTTTCCATCCTTATTTGACATAAGCCATATTTCATGCAGTCTATTTTACAGTCTAGACTATTAGTTGCTCCTTAAGCTTGATATAAACATTATCTCATTTGATCCTTACAGCAACTCTGTGAGGCAAATGCTACTATTATCCTTATTTTACAGGTGAGGCAACTGAAACTGGAAAAGGTTAAGTGACTTGTCCAGGGTCATACAGCTAAAAGGTGTTTGAGGTAGGATTCCAGCTCAGGTTTCCTGACTTCAAGTCCATTGTTCTGTCTTCTCTGCTCTGTTGGTTCTTTGAATTCATAGGGATCACCCTTCAATTAAAGTATAATCCATCCTTCTCTCTGCCTCTCAGAATCTTCTTTATTCTGGATCATACTTATCATCAAATATGCCTTACACATACATACCACACACATATACCATTAGAATGTAAGCTTCTTAAGGGTAGGGACTATTTCATTTTTTGTTCTTGTACCTCAGAATCCAGCATTGCTATGTAGATCCTTGGTACTAGATAAGTTTACTGAATTTAATTCATGGGCATTCTAGCCAAATGGGGTGGGGAGTGAAGTAGAGAGGGTGAACAGTGAGAATTGTCACTAGGCTTAACTCTTACTCGCCTCCTCAAAACAAAATATATATACATACATACATATATGTATGTATATATATATATGTATGTATATATATATATATATATATATGCCAACTAATGTAATAAGAACAACAACAAGAAGACAAAGGGAATAAAAAACCGTAAGGTTAATTCTTACAAAAAACAAACAAACAGATTTGGCACTCCTGATAATAATTGCTAAGTGCTTAGCACAGTGCCTGGTACACAGTAAGCACTACATAAATGCTAGATAGTAGTAGTAGTAGAAGTAGTAGTGGTAGTAGTAGTAGCAGCAGCAGCAGTAGTAGTAGTTTCCATGCAAAATTAAAGCAATGGCCTCATGACCCAAATTCTTCATGGCTACATCAGTGTCATACGTCAGCTTTTAGAGGCTCCACTTAATGGCATCCCAACCAGACTCCTTCTCTATCACCTTAGTGAACTGAACTCCTTGAATTCTACTAAATCAAAGTTTTCCTGCAGATTCAGATGTAGCAACTATGGAAGCAGATAAGATCTAGTTATGTCAGACTCATTAAAAAAACCATCAAAAACAGTCCAGTAGGAAACGCTCTTCCAGAAAGGATGAAAGATTGAGAATAGGTCTAGATAAGGTAACATCTTTGTATCTACTTTCAGCAGAAAGTCAGTTTGGAGTAGGGTCACAGAATTCATCCAACACTAGTGGTTTAAAGGGAATCTGAAGTTGTTTTCTTCATGACCCCATTTGGGGTTTTTTTGGCTCATTTTACAGATGAGGAAATTAAGGCAAACAGGGTTAAGGGACTTTCCAAGGGTCACGCAGTTAGTGTGTCTGAGGCTGGATTCAAACTTGGGTTTTCCTGCCTCTAGCCCTGGTGCTCTATTCATTGTGCCACCTACCTGCCCAAGAAAAAGTAGCTACAAATGGAGGAGGGGCTCAGCTGGGCTAGAACTATTTCCACACTTTCTAGTTCAGAAAGAAAAGGGCATTCATTGTGAAAGTGGGTAACAGGAAGGGCACTATAAAAAAAACCAGCAGAGAGTTTGACAAAATCTGACTAAGGAGGGAAAATGAGCAAAGAACATGAAAAGTAATTCAATAAAATGAATAAGTGCTTCAGAAAAAAAGGAATGAAGTCAAAAATCTTCAAGGAAAAATATTTGTACTATAATAAATTCTATTAGGCCCCAAAAATGTTAATGAAACATTTTGTAAGAACCTCCAGAATAGTTCAAAAGAGTAACAGAATAACTAAAAGGAAAAATAAAGATGAAAATTAGGGCAGAAATTAAGTTGGAAATTTGAGCTCTCAAGAAAGAAACCAATAAGAAATATAAAAGAATAGAAAACTTAGTATGAACAAAAGAGAAACTTGCTAAAGCAGTAGATTATCTGCAAAAACAAAAACAGGAGACTTGGAATACAAAAATACAGAAACAGAAGATTAATTAGCAAAAATCAAAAGATATTACAATTGGAAGAGTACATGATGTCTCTACAAACCAATGATATTGAACTTGAAGACAGGATGAGAGGAGATAATCTTCCAGGGGAAAAAATGATGAAAAATAAATCCTGAAAAACATACCTCAGGAAATCATCTAGGAAAATTTCCCTGAAGTATTGGAAGCAAAGAACAAATAATAGGTCAAAAGAATACACAAAACACCAACTGAAATAAACTCCAAGTTTAAAAACTCAAGAAATGTTGTCAAACTCAAAAACTCTGATATACAAAGAATACCAAAGGCAGCCAAGAAAAAGTGTTTTGTTTGGGGCTGTTTTTTTTTTTTTTTGCAAACAAAGTAAAATCAATCAGAATAATGCAGAACTCCTCCTCATTTGCAAAAAAATCAAAGGGAAAATTACCCTATGATATTCTAAAAAGAAAGAGGTTGATTTGCAACCCAAAATAACACATCCAACAAAGTTTAGCTCAATTATAAATGGGGAAAAAAAGATAAATTTTCAGCAAAGGGGAAGAATTCAAGTCATTCCTTCAAAATAATCTAGAAGTGAGTGGGCAATTTGACATGCAAATTCATCAAACAAAAGAAACATAAGACAGGTAAATAGGTTCAATTAGGAAAAAAAATACTAAGCAATAAATAAGTATTTTCGCCATATAGGGCCAGCCAAAGTATGATATAATATCTTTGAGCATTTCCCCTTGCTTCCCTCCCATGTGAGTTTAGCTAGATTTTCCCTAAAAGGTGATTTTTTTTAAAAGTAACATATCCAAGACATGATTGTCTAGGAAGTGGGACCTGGAACTGTGCCTTCCTTGATGCAGTATCCAGGTTTCTGGATGCATTGACCACTTCCAAGTCCCCTAAGACATAAAAAGGTCTGCCCACATGGGGTTAGAACCTTTAAGATTCGATGGATGCCCCATGACCACAAAAGTCACCACACCCTGCAGACCAGACACATTTCCATATGGAGAAGGGAGAGGCGGAGTCCACCAAAGTTAAGTACTACTATAACCTCTTTGAATATCTTTTTCCTGTTAGGGACTCTGCACTACTCCCTGCTTTATGTGGTGTCTCTTTCTGGGCAAGTAGAAAGATATTGGTGGGGAAGAGTGGAGGGAAGTGAGGATGCAGGAAGAAGAAATGAAAGGAAATCCCCCCTACTAACCGTCAAATGGTCTGTGTATACTTCATTTCTTCCTAAGACTGAACTTGAACTAACAGGGTGCTTGCTGGCCAAACACTGACACAGGGCTATTAGGGATGTAGGTTGTTTGTTTGCTTGCTTGCTTCTTTTTTAAAAAATTTTCACATTAAGGGACATCAAGAGAACAAAAAGAAACCTTCAATGAGCAAAGCAATCTAAGGAGCCATTTCTAGTACTAATCTAAGAACTTTCCAGAGACTAAAAGCAAACAACCAAGACTTTGCAAATCACATTAACTATCCCTGCAGCCTCTGTAGATCTAAGGGGGTCAAAACTTCAGGAAGAGAAAAGGTCGAAGAATTGAAAGAATGTTTCTGAGGTAGAGAAATCAGTAAATGAAAATTTTGGGAGGAGGAGAGAGAGGAGCATCTCTTGGAAAAGAGAAACTACAAATGAATTTTCATTTAAATTAGAAGAATAGATGGAAAAGGCAAAAAAAATAGCAGTTGATAAGGATTTTTTAAAAGGAAACAATAATAATAAGAAAAATAAATATTCTTTGAAGAAGATACCAGTGAGACAGTTTACCTTGGCAGATGTTTCCCAATTCTATGGAACTCACCAATTTTTCTCCCATTCAGGGGAAAGGTCCAGAATTATCTCTCTGTTCTATGAAGATGTTCAATATTTACATCATAGCTGGTCCTAATCAATTTGTATATTTACGTGTTAATATACTAGTTATATCAATTTGCAAAATGGTTGCATGTAAATATGATAGCTACATTACTAAAACATATATATGTATATGTGTGTGTGTGTGTGTGTGTGTGCACTATAGTGTGTGTATTTGTATAGCACCCCCTCTGGTAACTACTCTCTGTAACTTGAACTTTTACTAGCAGGTTGGGTCCTGCAAATGGAGGTTCCTCAGATTCAAAGGCACCATTAGTGTCCAAACTCCTAAAACTATAACTCATAGTCCTCTACCCATAAATGTGCCTTTAATGATCACCTAGTAGGTACAATTAGCTCAAAGAAAAGGCATTCTCTAAAATTATATATATATATATATATATATGTGTGTGTGTGTGTGTGTGTGTAGATGTATATGCACACACATAATCTATATACACAGACATTCATATATATCTACATGTATATGTAGGTGTATATGTGCACATATAATCTATACACACATATATGCATACGCATATATATACATATACATCTACAATAGTAACTATAAAACATTTTCCCCTATTAGCCTGGGGTATATTTTCCCATAGTACCCATGGGAAGAATGGCTACAAACACATCCATGGAACACACATGGCCATGAAAACTCATCTCTCCAGTACTGCAGGATTTCATCTGTCCTTTCTCTTCTAATGGAGTCCTCATGCTGCTGCCTCTGGGCCCAGCATTTCTGCTGGGTAGGGTATTCTGCTGGGTTTCCTGGGTCTACTCCTCTCCTAGCTCAACTCTCAGCTGCTGAGATCAGTTATCTGTTGAAACCATAGTCAGTTCTCTTTCCTGATGTCAGAGGTCCCTGAATCTGTTTTCTGCCTTGAATGCTGCCCCCATGTCTATCTAGAAAACGTGTGCTTTTGCTCCCTGCCTTGTACTGCTTGACTCTCTGAACTGCTTCCTACTTGACACAGTTTCTCTTCCTAGGAAAAAAGCAAGACGTTGTGGGGGAAGAGGCATGCTGTGGATCGGTAGAGGAGAGAAAAGGAAATACCCCCACTGCAAAGCAGCCATCACCAGGGTAACACTCCACACACCTGTACCTTGCCACAAACTCCTCTTACTGAGGCTAGCAGGTTTGTTGTTCAGTCATTTCAGTTGTATCCAACTCTTTATGACCCCATTTGGGGTTTTCTTGGTACATTACTGGAGTGGTTTGCCTTTTCCTTCTCCAGCTCATTTTACAGATGAGAAGACTGAGGCAAACAGGGTTAAATGACTTGTCCAGGGTCACAGACTAGGAAGTCTCTGAGGCCTGATTTGAGGATGAGCCTTTCTATCTCCAGGCCCTGCATTCTATCCATTGCACCACGTAGCTGCCCACTAGAAGGCTTAGCTTTCTAAAAACCAGAAGATAAATGGTCAATTGTCATCCAGTCAATCATCAATTGCCCTAATTCCATCAGAGAAATTTTTCCCCATTTAATAAAGGGACAACAGGGCATAAAGATGTCTTCGAACTTGGCATGCGTATTCAGATATTAACTGCACTTTAATTTCTACCATGCTATCAACTAGAGGGAAGGAGGCTCAGATCCTTTCTACCACTATGCATATGAACATGGACATGTGATTGTATTATAGTTCCAAACCCCTCTGACCATCTAAATAGCCCCACAATCATCCCACCCTTTTACTAGTTTACTAAGTATGGGATGCTGAGACAACTTTATAGAAACCCCTTTCCCCAAAACCTTTTCTGACCAAGGCCCACAAAAATATAACTCTGACCCTGATCTTAAACAGAAATGCTCATCCTGTTTGATCTTGCAGAAAGAATGCATCCTGTGGATCCTATAATCTGAAATTATCTTTCAAGTGCCTGCTCAGTTTCTAGTAGATGATCTGAAAGAAAGTAGAAAACTGGAGAACATTTTTTTTGAGTTATAGGGTAGAGCTGTAGTTTCATTGATCTATACATTCCCTTATGAAGAAATTCCCTCCACCAAAACAGATCAGCAACTGTTCTGAAACTTTAAAAGTTGCCTGGTGTATTGAGTAACTGGGGCAGCTAGGTGGTTTGGTAGGTAGAATGCCGGGCCTGGAGTCAGGAAGACTCAGCTTCCTGAGTTCAAATCCAACCTCAGACACTTACTAGCTATATGACCTTGGGCAAGTCACTTAACCCTGTTTGCCTCAGTTTCCTCATCTATAAAATGAGATGGAGAAGGAAATGGCAAACCATGTCAGTAGCTTTGCCAGGAACACCCCAAATGAGGTCACGAAGAGGCAACAACAAATTGAGTTACTACTCCAGGGTCTCACAGCCAGTTAATATAATAGGTGGAACTTTTTGCACAAGGCGCTGTGCTAGACCCTGAGATTACAAAAATAAATGCCAACACAAGCCCTGCTCCTAAAGAGCTGACAGCGTTGTGGGTGACTGGATAAATGGCCAAATAAATATGAGCAAGCAATTTTCAAAGAAAGAAATCCAAGCTATCAACAATTACATGAAAAAAGTGCTCTAAATTACCAATAGTTATACAAACTAAAGCAATTCTAAGGTTCTACCAAACACCCATCATATCTGGTGAAAATACCAAATGAGTAAAATGACAAATGTTGAAGAGATTGTGGTAAAATAGTCACAATAAAGCACTCTTGGTAGAGCTGTGAAATGACCCATCCATTCTGGAAAGCATTTGAAAACTATAACAAAAAAAAAATCCCTAAACTGCGTAGTCTTTGATCCTAGGCCAAAGATATTTTTTAAAAGGGGAGGGGAAGGAGAAGACCCAAAGTGGGGTCAGGAAATACAATATAAAAATACAAATATCCAATACAAAAATATTTATAGTAGCTCTTTTTTTTTAGAGGCAAAAAAAAACCCAAGCTGGAAACTAAGAGAGTATGCACTTATTAGGGAGTGGCTAAATGAATGAACTGCTAAATGAGTGAAATGGAACATTATTTCACTGTAATAAATAATGAAATGGGCAATTCCAAAGAAACTAAGATGACCTCTATGAGCTGATGAAGAGTGAAGTCAATAAAGTTAGAATAATTTATATAATGACAACAACATTAAAAAGGAAAACAGCTTTGAAAAAATAGAACTTTGACTAATGCAATGACAAACTATGATTCCAGAGGACCCCAAAATGAAGCACGCTACCCATCTCCTGCCAGAGAGGTGATGGACTCAAAATGCAGAATGAGACATAAATGGACATGGCCAATGTGGGAATTTTTTTTGTTTGACTATATATATGTGTTATGATGTTGAGGGAAGGAGGAGGGAGAGAAAATAGATGCCTCTTAATTAAGAAAAAAATAATTTAATTAAATTTTTAAAAAACTAATTAATGAGTTAAAATGACTTAAAAATGAGTTAAAATTTGCTAAAAAAAAATATAGGAAATTGAGGAAATTGCAAAGGGGAGAAGATCTAGGAAAAGTGCTATAATTAATTTGAAGAGGGAGAAATTTCATTTTCATCTGAAGTAGGCATACAAACAGCTCTAAAAATGTTAACGAAAACATAATAAAGAAAAATCATCTTTGCTTTATAAAAATGTAATCATCCCCAAATGCTGTCTTTCCTAGAGGAGGCCAAGCAGGAGACTAACACAATGTTCCTGGTCCCAGCATGGTTGAACCCCAGTGACTCTAGTAAAGACATTCTTGTATTACCTTATGAATAGCCCAGAAGAAAAGAAAAGGCAAGAATGACTGAAAAGGGAAGAAATGCCTAAACTTGAAGAGACAGAAATCATACCATCTGCAAGCAGAGTCTGGGCAGTGAAATGTGAGACATATGGGGCCTGTGCGGGTTGCTTAGCTATGCAGGGCATTGCATGGCCGCTAATATTTAACCAGATGAAGTCAATGTGAAACAATCCTGCTCCAACTTTGGGATATTAACAAATCTCTCCCTTCTCCCCTTCTCCTCAGCAAAATTCTTGAGGTAGTTTGTCCACATTCTCCAGCAGAATTTTGGGAGTTTCAGAGTCCTCTAAAACATAAATAGGATGGGCCACTTATGACCAGTGTGCCTCCCAACTCCAACCCCTCTCCCCAGTATAAGAAAGTGGGAAAAAAAAAAAGATTGACGTAGTGTCTCCTGCTCAGTCTCCAGGCTTTCGTTTTCAAATTCTTATACATTTGAACTAAATCTGGTAGCTAAAGAAGATCTCCCACCCCCATCCTCAACTCCATTCCATTCCCCTGGAAAATTCAGAGTTCCCTTTGCACTCGGAAGTTGCTATCCAAACAAAATGAGAAGTTGCCGGGCTCTCCCTGGGAGATGGAATTCAGAACATGGAAAACGTTGTCCCCTACCTTCAGTCCTCTCCCATGGAAAACAAAACAGCTACAGAATTTCCTTTGGAGTTGTGGTAAAAGGCCCCCTGGGGGAAAGGCAGTTCACTCATACAGAGCTTGCCTCCTGGGTGGTTAGACTCAGACTGATGAGTCCAACCCCATCCTCCCTCCCACCAGAGTGGGAGGGAACTGACCAAGACCCAGCGTCAAGGCAAGCTATTTTTAAGTTTGTTTCTGTTCGAAAAAAAAAAATCTGCAGTTCTCCTAGCTAAGAAAAAATACCAGGAATTCTTCATTAACTGGATTCAAATGTGTTCTTTTACTCTGAAACATAATTTAGAGGTAATGATTATCCATATGGAGGGAGTAAACTGAGATGGGCCCACTCTCCAAAACAGATTCACCAGCTTCCCAAAATACCTAAAATTTCACTGCAATAATCCACTCCTTTCAACTAAAACAGAAGCTTTTTTTTCTATTTCCTGGGATTTTTTTTTCCTATTAAGGGTCATTGAATCAGGGGGAAAAAATATAAGGACCACAGACGAGCAAAAAAATCAATATGGTTTAGTTGAAAGAATATAAGTAGTTGAGACTATGTCCTTTTCCATCCGTGTATCCCCATCACTTAATATGGTACTCTGTGCATAGTTGATGTTAAATAACTATTTGTTGACTTTTGAAGAATCAAGATTTAACTCTTTGTAGCTAAGAACAGGAAATATAAAATTTTATTCAACGAATGCACTTTTGTAGCTAGGTGGGGGAGGGTGGAAGATATCTGGGGTAAAAAGAGTAAGACAGAGGCAGAGAGGCTTGACACACAAGGAAAAGCAGAAGAAAGGAGACAGCAAGGCCAAGAGAAGCAAAGACAGCCAGGTAAGAAAAGGAAGCAGGAGCAGCAGCTAGTGGGAAGGGGGAAAGAGAGATTAAGGGAGAGATAAAGGCACCCCTCATCACCCACTCAACTCTATAGTTGCATAATTCTCCCTTTCCCAGGGATACCAAAGGTGCTACTCATCAGTATGAGAACTGTTATATTGTCTCCATTCCTTTGTCCTCTTCCTCAAGGAAAGGCTATATGGAGACTAAGTGAAGGGAACTATTTCTTTCCTAAAACCCCTGGGTTCAGAACAGTCTGTGTACTCTCTAAGGACTGCGTGGGTTTAAGATGCCTACCAGCCCATAGCCATGTAATAGATAATCTATGATGTATTTGTAATGCCTCCTCTAGATGGGATGAGAATGTCTAGGATCTGCATGGACTTCTGAGATTTAGAATTCTGTTCATCTCCTTAATCAAGAAAATATTGCCTGGTTTGGGATTGGGAGTGGTGGTAGGAGTTGGGGGTTGGGGAGGCTTGGGGGGGGAAGACTAACAGAAAAGCCCAAGAAAAAGGAGAGCAACACAACAAGAGGAAGAAGGAAGAAGGGCTTTCTCTGACATATGGAACACCAGCCAGAGACAACTGGGGTGGCACCATAAGTCTTCCCAAACCCACACCTCTGGGGACACTAGGGAGATGAAAATTAAAGAGAGACACAGCAAGGCATAAGACTGAATTTTTACCATAGGCATTTGCTCAGGTGGGTGGAGTGCTGGAGAAAAAAAAAGAGAAAGGAATTGGTGATCCTTATTCCCTTCCACTACTTTACTTCAGCTGAATATAATTGGTACCCTTTTCAATGCATGTCTTCTTTTCTCTCTTGCAGACTACATATGACCGCCTCTATGCCAAGAGTAAAATATTGTACACAATATGCAAGCATGCCTTTTCTGTTCCCATGGGGTCATTTGCATTATGCCAAGGTCATATGACTAGGACTCAGTGAAAAATAGCTTAAGAGGTGAGGTTTTGCCCATAGGACGTAGGCTCAAGATAACCTAATTGGGCAAAGTCATACTACCCACACCCACTAGAATGACAAGTTGGCTCAGTGAACCAGAGAAAGATAAAGCTGAGAGAAAGAAGTTTTCAACTCTCTGAGAAGCATTAAGATCTTGAAACCCTCAGCAGGGTGAGGCACAAAGCCTCTTGGGTGATTCTGGGATAGCCCAGCGACTGATGTTTCCTATTAAATATGATCAGTTCAGTGGTTAGCAGGGTCACCTAATGGTTAAATATTTCACTTTATCCAGATCGTGTTTGCAATCATCTACTTTACATCATTACTTTAGCTTATTACCTTCCTTTTTTCTCACAGAGTTTAGTACCTGGCTCACAGTTATCCTCTCATGCCCAATACCTGCTCTCTTCATTTCACACTTGAATTTCATCATGTCACATAGACATTTCATCATTTTGCAAAATGGCATCAACCTTGGAATTCATACCTCATCAGTCCCCCTCCCTACTCCTCACCCCACCACTTCACCCCTGGGGCCCTCCATCCCTCTGATTAAAAAGGGTAAAGGATGAAGAACAGAGAGTTCCTGCTACACCCTCTTAAGAAGGGTGCCCAGGTCAACCATCTTTTCATTTCCCATTAGGATATACTCCTCTGGACTGGATCATGCCCCCATACCAGATACCCTCCATCCCTTTTTTTTGCCTCTTTTTTAATATTGTCTTGTTATACCAAGAGCGAGTGGGACACACCACAGAGTATAAGTTTTAAATGGAGAATTTACTAGCTGGCAGCCATTCGGGGGTCAACCCAAATCAGAATGACCAGGAGTTTGGGGTAGAGAAGTCAAATTTATACAATAGATCAAGGAGCAGTGGTTAATTATCTCTTGAAACTTGCATATGTTATTTTTAGCAGGCTTGGCAAGCCTTTTTCGCTTTTATGATCATGATACATGAAGAGGAACCTCCTAAATAGACTGCAAGTACAGCATATGAGACAGCTGACAAAGTGTCAACTGAATTACAACCCAGGTTCTCTCTGTCCAATTTGCCATTTACGTCCCACAACATAAGAATAAGGAATTCAAGAGAATGTCTGGGGCCATAGACAGACCAAGGGATGCTCCAGCTGGGTTTGTTGACACAAGATAGAGACATCTCTCAGCCCGCTCAGGAAACAAACAGAGATTTCTAGCATCAGACCCCTCCCCTGGCCAACCAATCCATACTCCCAGAACAGTCACACACCCGCTGAATGCCAAATGGCAGGAACTAAGTCTGTTTTTCTTATGCAAACTGGGGTTTTTTAGTTAGGGGCTGGGGGCAGGGTTTTTTTAGCAATAGCTGGCTGCTCAGGTATCACAGTCTCATCTAGCAGATTATAAACTCTTTGAAGGGAGGGATTGTCATTTGCCTTTCTTTGTATCTCCAGTGCTGAGAACAGTGCCTAGAACATAATAGGCACTTAATAAATGTTAATATATTAATAAATTGACTTTTTATTTATTAATAAATTGACAGACTTCAATATACTCATTAATGTCTGATCAAACACCCTCACCTCACAGTTCATCAATTTTCTCAACTCCTATGACCTTCAGGGGTATATGAATTACTTAGGACACATCAGAACAATAATTGTGATGTGGTTTCTTTTTAATGGCAGCAATGGCTAAGCTGTGTGTTTTTACTGACCTAGATTGACACAGAATATCTGACTTGACCAGATAAAAGCAGACTGAACTGATGTCCACACCTTCAGTTAGCTCTTTGTCAGCTGAAAGCCAGATTTCATGCCATGTACTTATTTCATTGCTCTCTTTTGTTGTGTTTTTAATTCTATGGTTTTTAAGAATAGACATTGCTCTGAGGAAATGTGAAAATATAGAAATTAAAGAGAACACTTCAATAACTGTTAGAGATACTGCAATGATTTTTGATGTGAGCAAGTCAAGTGTTTTAAGATCATTCAAGCCCACTCAGCTACACCAAAATGGAAAGAAAAGAGAGGTTGAAAAGGAAAATGTCAAAAACTGACAAACTAATGCCACCAAACTAATTGATCCTTGGAAAACAAGGCTGCTCCTTTCAGAAGAACTAGACAGCTGGAAGAGTTTTCTCTATAGGGTAATATGGGTTTCTTGAAAGAAGGAGAATATTGACACCATTAAAAAAAATCAACTAATGTTTTTTTCTGAAAAAAAAAATGCTTGTCCAAGGCAAAACATTGCAAAGATTTTTTTGTTATTCAATTGCTTTCAGTCATGTCTGACTCTTTGTGACCCCATTTGGGGTTTTCTTGGCAAAAATACCAGAGTGGCTTGGCATTTCCTTCTCCAGCTCCTTTTACAGATGAGGAACTAAGGTGAACACAGTTAAGTGACTTACCCAGGATCACACAGCCAGTAAAAGTCTGAGGCAAGATTTGAACTCAGGATGTTGTCTTCTTGACTCTAGGCCTGGCACTCTATCCGATGTACCATTTAGCTGCCCCATACAAAAATGGGCATACTAAAGTTTGAGTCTTGCCTTTGTTTGTAGGAAGGCCCACACGCTTTTGTTAATTAGGTCAGGAGAGGTGTAAACCCCTGGAGAGGTGTGAAGCTTTCAAGAGGTGTGAAGCACTCTGACCCTAAAGAAGTATATATATACTCTGAGGTTAGCATTTTGTTTGGCGCTCACTCATTGGAAGACTGTTGGTGTGGAGACTCTGGGTAGCTGTTAAGGAGCCCCCGGCTTTGAAAATCCAGATATTGAGTCTGCATCCAGGGCTACCGGCCAAGGAACGGAGGAGCAGCCGTACTGTCTGTTTATTAAGGATTTTTTTTAAGTTTACAACTTTTTTCCTGTTTTTGAAAGAATTTTTAAGAATTGTCTCATCTCAGAAAAAAAAATTTGAAGTTCTTGGGAGAGCTGTTGGTCTTTGTTTTTTTTTTCTTGGTTTTAATTTTTTACATTTTTGAATTTTGGGAGATTTTTTTTTTTTGGTTGCTTGTACTGGGTAACTTGACTGCCCCAACTGCTTCCGGCTCCGGGAGATCTTCCCTCCCCTCCTAGATTAACGAGGCAGCCACATGGTGAGTTTGACATGGCTCTCAGCAGCACTCTGCTACCCTCCATCTCCACCTTCGCAGCTGGTACGCCGGGCAAAGAGAAAGTCCTAAGGCAAACAGGTGCCCCTAACAATCGGTGGCGGGAGGAGCTGTCCCACATGAAACACCTTCCTTCAGTGCTCAGCGGCCGCCCCTACGACTTGGCGACGGCGGTGGAGGTGGCCGACCTGGAGAGCAACGGTGGCTGCGGCGGCGACAACAATCCTGCGCTCCTGGCCAGACGAGAGGTGGAGGAATTCAACGACTTGCTGGACTTTGATTTTATGCTTTCCAACTCCTTGATCCACCAGGAACCAACCGCGGCAGCGGTGGTGTCCTCAGCTTCGGCGTCAGCCTCTGACTCGTCCTTCCCTTCGAGCAGCGGCCCAGCGAGCGCTCCTCCGGCCAACTGCAGCTTCGCTTACCAGCTGCGGGGTGCTGGGGACCCGGGAGGGGCGTCTGGAGACCCCACCACCTCGGGCAGAAGCAGTAACACCATCAGTAACGGTGGGGGCGGCAGCCTTCTTTACATCCGGCCTCCCGCCGCCCCCTTTAACCTGGCCGACATCAATGACGTGTACCCTTCAGGTGGATTTGTAGCCGAGCTCATGAGCCCTGACTTGGACCCTGTGTATATTCAACAACAGCAGCTTCCAGGTGGCAGCCTGCAAGGAAAATTTGTTGTGAAAGACACCTTGAACATGGAGGAGTACAATGGTCAGTCTATCATCGGTGTTAACAAAGGCAACCCGTCCTCTTGCAGCCCAGACGGCAGCCACCCTGTGGTAGTGGCCCCCTATAGCACAGGGCCTCGGGTGTGCCCCAAGATCAAGCAAGAGGCCGTCTCCTCTTGCACTATCGGCAGGCCTATGGAGGCCCACCTGGGCAGTGGCCCGCCTCTCAGCAATGGCCAAAAAGCGCAGCCCCACGAATTTCCCTTGGGGCAGCCTCTCCCCAGCAGGACTACTCCCTCCTTGACTGCTGAGGAATTAATGAACAGCAGGGACTGCCACCCTTCACCTCCGGGGATAAGCCATCCATTGCCACTACCCCTTGGGTACCACCCTGGACCCAACTATCCTCCTTTCCTGCCGGACCAGCTGCAGCCCCAGGTTCCTCCACTCCAATATCAAGGTCAGTCTAAGGGTCATATGGCTCTCATGGAAGAGCTTTCTTTAACAGGTCATCCTTTGGTACAAGGAGTGATGCTGACTCCACCCTCTTCACCTTTAGAGCTTATACCACCCAGGAGTTGCATGCCAGAAGTACCCAAACCCAAGAGAGGGCGCAGGTCAAGGCCCAGGAAAAGGACAGCCACCCACACGTGTGATTATGCAGGCTGCAGGAAAACATATACCAAGAGTTCTCATCTCAAGGTACATCTTCGAACCCATACAGGTGAGAAGCCTTATCACTGTGACTGGGAGGGCTGTGGATGGAAATTTGCCCGCTCTGATGAACTGGCCCGCCACTACAGGAAGCACACTGGTCAACGCCCATTCCAGTGCCAGAAATGTGACCGAGCATTTTCCAGGTCCGACCACCTTGCCTTACACATGAAGAGACATATTTAATCCAAAGCAGAGGATTTTACTCATACTGCCATGTGAGATTCGGTATTCTCATGACTGTCTTCCTGATGGGGCAGGAACCCAGCTAAAGCACTATATACAAGGAATCATGGTAAACAAAACGAAACAAGTCTTCCAAAGAGTCAAAAGAAAACGGATAATCAAGAGAAATGAGAAACTTAAATCAAAGGACAGATTTGTGGTCTGTGACTGGATCTTATCATTCCATTTATGAATCCAACTTGAATATGCCTGGATTACAAGATGCCAAGCAATGACTGGAAGTCACAGATATCAGGGTTTAATAGATTGTGTATGGGGGAGGGGAGACTACATTTCCTTGAATTGTGTTTCAATGCAATATAAGTATAAAGATCATCTTATATTTGCCTTCTAAAAGCCATTATTATGTTAGAAGAGGAAGAAATTCAGGTACAGAAAATGTTTTGAAAGCCTAATTGATGGTGCTTAGTGACTGTTGGTTCTAAAGGTACCAAAAAAAGGAAGCCAAAGTTCTCAAACTGCTGCATATTTGACAAGGAAATATATTTTTGTCTTCCGATCTACATTTATGACCTAAGGTAAATAAACCTGGTTTATTTCTTTTAAAATGTATGCAGACGGTCTATAATGCACTGTGGTTTCAATGTGCAATAATTTGTAATGTTTTATCCCCAACTATGCCTTAAGTAGAACAAATGTTTTTTTCTATAGTTCTTTACCTAATACATATGTAATATAAATTTAAGCAAACTTCTATTTTGTATATTTGTAAACTACAAAGTAAAATGAACATTTTTTTGGAGTTTGTATTTTGCATACTCAAGTTGAGAATTAAGTTTTAAATAAACCTATAATATTAAAAAGAAAAAAAAAGGAAATCCAGATATTGGTGCTTCTCTCTCTGGTAATTATGTATATACAGCTTTGGTCAGACAGCTAGAAGCCTGTCTGTTGCTTTGTGTTATTTGCTGTGTTTATACTCTCTCTGTAATTTTTTTCTCTTTTTATTTATTTAATGCTTATAATTTTCAGCATTGATTCCCACAAGATTTTGAATTACAAATTTTCTCCCCATTTCTATCCTCCCCCCCACTCCAAGATGGCATATATTCTGATTGCCCCATTCCCCAGCCAGCCCTCCCTTCTGTCACCCCACTCCCCCCCATCCCCTTTTCCCTTACTTTCTTGTAGGGCAAGACACATTTCTGTGCCCCATTGCTTGTATATCTTATTTCCCAGTTGCATGCAAAAACAACTTTTTTTTGAACATCTGCTTTTAAAATTTTGAGTTCCAAATTCTCTCCCCTCTTCCCTCCCCACCCACCCTCCCTAAGAAGGCAAGCAACTCCACATAGGCCACACATGCAACATTATGTAAAACCCTTCCACAATACTCATGTTGTGAAAGACTAACTATATTTTGCTCCTTCCTATCCTGTCACCCTTTATTCAATTTTCTCCCTTGACCTTTTCGAAAGTGTTTGCTTTTGATTACCTCCTCCCCCATCTGCCCTCCCTCCTGTCATACCCCCCTTTTTATCCCCTTCTTCCTTCTTTCCTGTGAGGTAAGATACCCAATTGAGTGTGTATGTTATTCCCTCCTCAAGCCAAATCCAATGAGAGCAAGATTCACTCATTCCCCCCCACCTGCCCCCTCTTCCCTTCCAACAGAACGTCTTTTTCTTGCCACTTTTATGTGAGGTAATTTACCCCATTCTATCTCTCCCTTTCTCCCTGTCTCAATATATTCCTCTCTCATCCCTTAATCTCATTTTATTTTTTTAGATATCATCCCTTCATATTCAACTCACGCTGGGCCCTATATGTGTGTATGTATATTCCCTTAAGCTACCCTAATACTGAGGTCTCATGAATTACATACATCATCTTTCCATGCAGGAATGTAAACATAACAGTTCAACTTTAGTAAGTCCCTTATGATTTCTCTTTCTTGTTTACCTTTTCATGCTTCTCTTGATTCTTGTATTTGAAAGTCAAATTTTCTATTCAGTTCTTGTCTTTTCACTGAGAAAGCTCAAAAGTCCTCTATTTTATTGAAAATCCATATTTTGCCTTGCAGCATGATACTCAGTTTTGCTGGGTAGGTGATTTTTGATTTTAATCCTAGCTGCATTGACCTCTGGAATATCATATTCCAAGTCCTTCAATCCTTTAATGTGTTTCCACAATACTCAAATTGTTTCTTTCTGGCTGCTTGCAGTATTTTCTCCTTGATCTGGGAGCTCTGGAATTTGGTGACAATATTCCTAGGAGTTTTCTTTTTGGGATCTTTTTCAGGAGGTGATTTGTGGATTCCTTCAATTTCTGTTTTACCCTCTGGCTCTAGAATATCAGAACAGTTCTCCTTGATAATTTCTTGAAAGATATCTAGGTTGTTTTTTTGATCATGGCTTTCAGGTAGTGCAATAATTTCTAAATTATCTCTCCTGGATCTATTCTCCAGGTCAGTGGTTTTTCCAATGAGGTATTTCACATTGTTTTCCAATTTTTTATTCCTTTGGTTCTGTTTTATAATATCTTGATTTCTCATAAAGTCACTAGCTTCCACTTGCTCCAATCTAATTTTTAAGGTAATATTTTCTTCAGTGGTCCATTGGACCTCCTTTTCCATTTGGCTAATTCTGCCTTTCAAGGCATTCTTCTCCTCATTGGCTTTTTGGAACTCTTTTGCCATTTGAGTTAGTCTGTTTTTTTAAAGTGTTATTTTCTTCAGTATTTTTTTGGGTCTCCTTTAGCAAGTCATTGACTTGTTTTACATGGTTTTCTCACATCACTCTCATTTCTCTTCCCAATTTTTCCTCTACTTCTCTTACTTGCTTTTCCAAATCCTTTTTGAGCTCTTCCATGTCCTGAGCCCAATTCGTATTTTTCTTGGAGGCTTTTGATGTAGGCTCTTCAACTTTGTTGATTTCTGATTTTTAAGGGATAGGGGAGGAGCCAAGATGGCGGCTGGAAAGCACGGACCAGCGTGAACTCCCTGCCAAGTCCCTCCAAAAACCTATAAAAAATGGCTCTGAACCAATTCTAGAACTGCAGAACCCACAAAACAGCAGAGGGAAGCAGGGCTCCAGCCCAGGACAGCCTGGATGGTCTCTGGGTGAGGTCTGTCCCACACGGAGCTGGGAGCTGGGAGCTGGGAGCTGGGAGCTGGGAGTGGAGCGGAGCAGAGCCCAGCCTGAACGGCATGGACCAACCAGACCAGGAGCCGGGCAGAGGGGGCCCTAGCACCCTGAATCAGTGAGCTGTGGCAGTTACCAGACTTCTCAACCCACAAACACCAAAGACAGCGGAGAAGGTTAGTGGGAAAAGCTGCAGGAGTGGAAGGAGTTCGCGGTTCGGCTTCCAGCCCCCGGGGGCAGCAGAGGTGGGGCAGCTACAGCTGTTGTTGCTTCCAGCCCCAGGCCCACCTGGTGGGAGGAATTAAGTGGCAGATCAGAGCAGGAGTGCACAGCCTGTTGAAGATCTAAGCCCAGTCCGGGTTGGGGGTTCTTGTGGAAGGAGTAGTGCTGGTGTGACAGAGCTGGCACCTCCCCCCCAAATGTGGAACATAGAACTCTTTAGTCTACAAGCAGTCATACCCCACTGAAAAACTCAAGGGTCAAGTTAGTTGGTTGGGAATATGGCCAGGCAGTGAAAACGCGCCCAGATACAGTCTCAGACTTTGCATTCTTTCTTTGGTGACAAAGAAGACCAAAACATACAGACAGAAGAAGTTAGTAAAGTCAAAGAGCCTACAACAGAAACCTCCAGGAAAAACATGAACTGGCCCCAGACCATGGAAGAGCTCAAAAAGGATTTGGAAAAGCAAGTTAGAGAAATAGAGGAAAAATTGGGAAGAGAAATGAAAAGGATGCGAGAAAACCATGAAAAACAAGTCAATGACTTGCTAAAGGAGACCCAAAAAAATACTGCAAAATATACTGAAGAAAACTTTGTTGACTTCTTCTGGCTGTATGTTTTGGTCTCCTTTGTCACCAAAAAAAGATTCCAAAGTCTGAGTCTGAATCTGAGACCATTTTCGTGGCCTGTTCATGTTCTCAATCAACTACTTGACCCTTGAGCTTTTTGTTGGGGTACGACTGCTTGTAGAGTATAGAGTAGTTTTTCCCAAGCTTGAGGGGCTGTGGTGCTATTTTCAGAGCTACTTCTACACAGCAAGCTCTACCACACCAGCCCTTCTTCTCCCCCAAAAACTGCCAACCAGGACTGCAGCCCAGATCCAGGCAGGGCAAAGCAGGCTTTGCACTCCTGCTCTAAGCCGCAGCTTAATTCCTCCCACCAGGTGGGCCTGGGGCCAGAGGCAACTGCAGCTGTAGCTCTGGAAGCCACCTCAGAGCTGCACCACCTCCACCACCCCTGGGGCAGTGGCCAATCCCTAAACTCCTTTCACTCGGTCCCAGAAGCTTTTCCCACTAACCTTCTCTATTGTCTTTGGTGTTTGTGGATTGAGAAGTCTGGTAACTGCCACAGCTCACTGATTCAGGGCACTACACCTGTTCTACTTGGTTCCCAGTCTGGTTGGTCCTGGTGCGACCCATGCTGGGCTCTGCTCCGCTCCGCCCCCTGCTCCATGTGATAGACCCTTCCCAGCAACCATCCAGAATGTCCCGAGCTGGAGCCCTGCTTCCCTTTGCTATTTCGTGGGTTCTGCAGCTCTAGAATTTGTTCAGAGCCATTTTTGTAGGTGTTTGGAGGGACCTTGGTGGGGGAACTTAAGCCAGTCCAGCCACCATCTTGGCTCCACCCCCCTGTTTGTAATGTCTTTTTGTGTTTTCTCTGGAGTTCAGGTGCTGACTCTTCCCCCTGAACTAAGTGAATGATATATGTGTGTTGGATTAAAGTGAGATTGTAAACTCTTTAAAGTTGCTTTCCTTAGAAAAGCAGATCAAAGAACCTGTGCTAATAGCCCTCCTGTGTGCTGGTGTTATTGGCCCTATACAGCCACAGTAGCAGCAACTAGCATTGTTGTTACACTCTCACATCATTAGATGCTTGCCATATATTTTCACCTAGATACTCCAGAGATATATCAAGCTCAACCTATCTAAATTATGTCATATTTTTTTTTTCCAAAATCAATACTGTCTCTGAACATCCCTTTTTCTATTAAGGACATCATAAATCTTCAAGTTCTGGAGGAGAAAGTGATGCTGGTGACTTTGTACACCCCTCCCTCACTTGAATCCAATTCACTTGCAAGTTATGGCATCAGTTTCCTGAGGTCACTGTCCTCTTCAAGAACGAAGGACAAACAACAACAGTCAATCAGGTTCACACACTTGGAGTCATCCTGACCTGTTCACTCTCTCTTACCCCACACATACCTAATCAGATGCCAAAGCTTATTGATTTCCCAGTACTTTCAGATCATCCTTCACATCTGTCCTCTTCTCCTGGCTAGCACAGACACTGCCCTAGATCAAGCTATTAACGTTTTTCACTTGGACTGTTGCAATAACTTTCTAATTGGTCCCTTTACTTCCAGTCCCTCATATTTCTAATCCCTCGTCTTCCAGCTGACAAAATCATCTTCCTAAAATACAGGCCCCCTACTTAGTTATTCTTAATTATTATTATTATACTTAAAATTGTGCTTAATAATCACTCCCCCACTTAATTATTTTCAGCGGCTCCCTATTGTCTTCAGGATAAAATACAAACTCCTCAGTTTAACATGAAAAATTCTTCACAGTTTGGCTCTGGCCTACATTTCTAGACTCACCTCACTCCATGCCCTTTCATGCAATCTGTGTTCTAGCTAAATTGAGTTATTTGCTCTTTCCTGAGCTCTACAATCCATTGTATCTTTATATGAGGGGGCTGGAATGCACTGCCTCCTAACCTCTTAGAATCTTTAGATGCTTTCTGTGCTCAGTTTTGGTGCCATATCTTATAGGAAGCCTCTGATCTACTGAGTTTTCAATTCTTTTTCCTCCTTCAAATTTTCTTGTATTTACTTATATATGTAAATGTTCTCTGTGTAAATATAGCTAGGGCCAAGCTAGGACCAAGTAGTGAGAATGATGAATCTTCTGAAATAGTTGCATGTATTCAAATTTGCACAGCACATTTCCATTGGGCTGGAACCAATCACCATATTTTATGTAATTATGTCTTCAAATAGTGTAAATCAGAATACATGTTACTATTTCAGGGAATTCATCATTCATACTAATAAGGCTTAGCTATATGTCAACATAATTTATCCATATTCTCTAGTCCTTCCTAGCACCTCTTTCCTTTTCTAGAATCATTGATAATTGGAAACTTTCATGCTAGAAATTTCCATCTTCCATGGTACCTCACTGCCTGTGCCACCAGGGAAGACACAAGAAAAAGGTCAATTTACTTATGGGCAGGGACTGCTTGTAATTTTGCTTTCGCATACCCATCACACAACATAGTACCTTGAATGTAACAGGTTGTGGTAGTACGAAAAGATTCTGGGTTTCAGAGCCTGGCTTTTCTTAAAACAGGATATTCTTGCTCTGGATACAACCCCATTTCCTGCCTGTATTTCCACTCTCTTTTCTGAAACCATCTATGGCTGGAATCTTCTATGTGTTCCAGAATGCAATATGATCAAAATATCACTGAGTTCTTTTATATAATTAAATAAAACCATAACAAAATTTATATGGAAAATCAAGTATGCAATTGTGAAGAAGAGAAAGGTTATTGATAAAGCAGAACTATTAAATTACTAAACAGCAAAAGACATGGATTCGAACATATAAGAATTTTTAAAATATTTTGTGAAAAAAAATGACCAAAATAAACAGGGTAGAAAAAAACTTTGTTATTGAAACATTTGATAGAAGTCTGACATCCAGAATCTATAAGCAAATGATACAATTTTATAAGAGTAATGCCACTTTCCCAAAGTATTTAAAGGATACGAAAAGATAATTTTTGAAAAGAAGAAACAAATTGTAAATATTCTTTTGAAAAATAGTTCATACTCTCTAATAATCAGAGAACTGCAAATTAAAACAACTTTGAGGTAGCAATTTATACCATCAAATTGGCCAAAATAATTTTTAAATTATTTAAATCTAATATTAATATGACTGAGGGAACATAAATACTTCCTTTTTTTCATGGAACTACAAATTTAAGCAATGTTTTTATAGAAAAATTCCAGCAGCATACAAGTTACAAAATTGATTATACCTCTCGGCCCAATGATATCACTATTGGGACTACAGTCTAAGAATATTATTAAAATAAAAAAGACCTATCTATATAGCAATACTCATAACTTCTAGATTTGTAATAAAAAAACTAAAAGCAGCCTTTGGATCATCAATTTAGAACTGGAAGAGGCCTACACCACCACCTCATCCAATATTCTCATTTTACAGATGAGAAACTCAGAAAGATCATGACTTGCTCAAATTCACACAGGTAGAAATCAGCTAAGTATTTCAAGTCCAGGTCCTCTGACTTGAAACTCAAGATTCTTTCTACTTCATCCCACTGTTTATGTTTAATGATTGAGAAATGCCTAAATAAATTGTGGTATAACAATAAAATGTAATGCTATTGTGCCATTAAAAAGGAACAGAAAGCAACATGGAAAGAAATATACAAAGTGATGCCAAGTTAAGAAAACATTTTTTAAAAAATACAAAAAAAATATAATAATGAAAAACTTCTCAATAATTGGAGGTATCCCAAATTAAAATGTGCTGCCTCTGGAGACAGTGAGTTCCTCTTCATTGGAGCTCTTCAAGCAAAAATTGGATGACCACTGAAATAGCACTGGGATTGGGCCATGAGCAGCTGATTCTCTTCCAGTCTGGGCAAGATAGCAATAGTTAAAAAAAAAAAAAAGTATTTTAAAGAAAGGCAGTATCTAATATAATGAGCTTGTTAAACCACAGGAATTGAAACTACCTCTATTGTTATTTAGTATGGAGGTGTGTCTTTGGCTCTCCTTTATCCATTCTATCTGTGCCTAGAACGAGATTCTTGTAAGTTATGGGGCAGTACTTTCGATAAAGATTTTCTGCCAAGGTGTTGCTCCCTCTAATCACAGCCTTCTTCTCCCGGTTCATGTAGTTCCATAAATGCAAGGCATAGGATTCATTGAAACTTGGTTCTACATCCCAGACCTGATAGTAACGTTTCCATTGTGGATACGAGATGGGGTAAAACCGCTGGGGATGTAAGAGGGATAAGTTTGGACACCTGAGATCTTTTTCTCCCTGAAAACCTGTAAGATTGCATGACAGCCTCAGCATTCTTGTCATTAGTCCAGGGCCTTGGTTGCCCCAAATGTTCCCATTATAGTGCTCAATAAAATTTTCCATACAGTCCCAAATAAAAGGATGATGATGGTGGAACCCAAAAACCCCATTGCTACAGAATTTAGAAGTCTGTGCTGCTAGAAAATTATCTTCTGGAATGGGTCTGATGGAAATTATGTCAGTGTCCATGTAGATCCCACCATATCTCCAGATGAAAGCAAGCCTACAAGCATCAGAGCTGATGTGGATCCAGTTCTTTTCTGCACTGGAATTTACCTGCAGGGATAGACAGAAATGAGTCTTCTGGAAAAAAAAAAGCTAAAATTTTCAGTAAACACAAATTACCAGGCTCAGAGTACCATTATTACCATGGCAACTTCCAAAGAACCAAAGAACAAAAAGAAAATAATTTTATATTTGGGAATATCATCTCATCCAAACTTTTCATTGAAGGAACCAGGCCTATGTAGTTTGTCTGAGAAGAGATGGCCTACGGTTGTTGTTTGTCCTTCATTCTCAAAGAGGATCAATGATATCACTAGCTTGATGCCTTGACTTGCACATGAATTGGATTTAAGTGAAGGAGAGCTGTGCAAAGTCATCAACCTCACTCTCTCCTCCAGAGTCATCAGAGTCCAGTGGCAAGACAAAGGTCAAGATAACTGGTGATGGCCCATAATGCAGGGGGTGACATTGACCTTTTTAAATTAAGGTCTTTCCCAGGTCTTAGTTTGTCTGTGCAAGTGCATTGGACCCAGGAGTCACCAGCAGTTGGCAGAACCCACGAGATCTGTGTTTGTGAACTAGGAAGGACTGCAATGGAAATGGAGGAAGCATGAACCCTTTCCATGCTCAGATGTCATCCCTATCAAAACACTTATGTGAAATGATGTTTGGTAACCTGTACTTCTCTTGGTTATTTAGTCAGGTTGTGTCTCTGAAAGTTGCAAGACTTCATATAACCCAGCACTCTGAAGTTATTATCATATTGCAGGTACAAATGGCCAATGCTTTTGTTGCCTCTTGTAGACCTGTCTTAAGGGGACAATGCAACCTCTCTTGACCTGTTTCCTCGTGTGTAAAAATGATATAAAAACCAATACTACCTACTTCAAAGGCTGCGAATCTTAAGTAGGATGATCTATTTAAAGCACTTTGCACATTTTAGAACTGCATATAAATGTCTATTGTTATTATCATTTCTACTCCTCTCATTTTCATTCATGGTAGTTGTGGGGATGGCAGCAGCAGTACCAGGGGCAGCTAGGTGGTGCAGTGGCTGAAGTCCTGGACTTGGACACCCAAGTTTAAATTCTGCCTCAGACATTAACTGGCTGTGTGACATTGGGCAAATCACTCAACCTCTCTCAGCCTCAGCTTCCTCATTTGTAAAATGGGGCTAATAATAACACCTACCTACCAAGATTGCTGTGAGGACCAAAGGAAAGAGTGTAGGTGAAGCATTCCGCAAACCTTAAAATGCTCTACAAATTATCATTAGTCATACTATCGCTAAATCCTGGAACCCAAGAAAATGGTGAGGGTGAAATTCAGTATTATAATTTATAGTTACATCCTATTAGAATCTGTATGGACAATATCGTTGGGCGGATGAGCTATTTAATTGAAATTTTGTTTATGTATCACACACTGCTGGTAGCAAAGAGAGATTCAGATTGCTAAGAATTTCTTAATCATTTCTTAGTCTGGTCTGATACTATGTAGCATCAACCCTTGATATTTCCTAAATTTGTCTCATTTAAATTACTTCTAAGATACAAATATATCATCCTCAAGAAGGAAAAAAACAACAACCACCAAAAAAGAAAGGTTAGAGTTACTAAGTATCTCATTGGCCTGAGAGAGATATAGAAATTCTTCCCAGATTCTAGCAGTCATAAAAAAATAAATAAATCCAGTTCAAAAAAAATGAGACTAAAAGAAAACAAACTAAAGAAAAGAACGTTTTAGAAATATCTTTTGTAGAAAGTGGCAAGATACTTGTCCCCTTTCCTTCCCTTTCCCTTTTGAGCAACTGAGAAAAATAAACCCTGTCTGCCACATAGAATATACATGGTGATAGATAGGGCCAGTAACAGAGAGAGTAGAACAAGTAAAGGGAGATCAACAACATGAAAGATTTCAGGGCTCTATAAAGATTTACCAGTCAGGACTGAGAAATGAAGAGATAGGGTGATTATACTACAGAGCCGTCAGGAGTGGCAGAAAGGAGAAGGAAAGAAAAATTGAAAGAGTAGGGGCGAAGTGGAGAGAGGCAGAGAGATACAGAAAGAGAGAGAGAGAGACACAGAGAGAAGGAAAGGAGACAGAGACAAAGAGAAGGAAGAGGGAGAAGAGAGAGGAGGAAAGGAGAGTGGGAGTGGGAGAGAAGAGAAGGAGTGAAGGAGAGATATAAAGAGAAAGTGAGGAAATGGTAGAGAAAAGGGGGAAGGAGAAGGAGAGAGAGAAAGGAGAGAGAAAAGAGAGAAAGGGAGGGAGGTGGAAAGGAAGAGAGAGGAAAAAAGAGAGACAGAGAAAAAGACAGAGAGAGAGAAAGAAATTTCCCTCCCCTTTCCCTATCCCTAAGCACTAGGAAATAGAGAGCAACAGTCCTATATAGGACTCATGAGGAAGAGACAGTCACAGGGAGCTTCAGAGGCAGAACCTCAAATAACTCTGGGAGATGTATAAGTACAGTAAGAGACTGACCAATAAGGGCTCAGTCATGAGAGCGATCATTTCCAGTGAACCTGCTTCTGAAAGTGACTAATGATGTGGAATGGATGGGCCTTACATTGTGAAGTATATGTAGGTATTTTTGGCTGTTTCTAGTCCATTAACCTCATGATGAAGAAATGAGCTTTTTAGTGGCTGCTCAGTCAGAAATGAGTGTGCATTCAAAAGGCACTAAACAACTAGGGCAAACCTCTCTCTCCCTGATGTTTGTGGCAAGGACAGTTATAAGTCTATAGGTGGAAAGAGAGGCAGCAACAATCGTGGAAATGGTTTTCTGTGGCCAGCTGCCCATCTCCCCAACCAGGCGGCCAGGAATGAACATGGCACCCGTTTCTTTGCCTCTCTGTATTTATTCTTTCCTATCCTTAGGTGAAAGCACATTGAAGATAGGTCAGACTAGGTCATGACCTTGTGAGATCTCAAAAGGTACAGTAATGGGAGTTCAGACTACAGTATGCTACGAGTACAGTACCAAGCTAAGCAGCAAATCAAAACAGCAACTGAGACACTGTTTTCTGGAGCAATTTTGTCTATATGCATTTAAAAGTAAACTTGGCTAAGCAGATGCTTTATTGTAAGTGCTTTAAATTTGAGCCCATTCTCCCCAGGGATTAAACTGGCAGAGGGGAGAATGTGTTTGTACTTCTGTTCTTGCCACATCTTCAGTAATTATCCCTGTTTGAAAAGCTTATTGATGTTAATTTGTTAAGTGGTCACTAGTTCAATCAATCATATGAATGGGATACTAGTAGTAACTAGTGATCAATACTGGGAAGGACACTGCAGAATGGAGATTCAAGATGATAACATTAGAAAGAATGCACCCAACCTCTCAGAGGCACCCCTATAAAGATGGAGCCTTGCTCAAGGATTAGTCAAAGAAAAAAATCCCCCCAACTTTCTGTGGGTCCAATGAGGGAGTCTTGACACAAGAATTTTATTTTCATTTTTACCCTTCAAACACTTACTTGAGTATACCATGAGAAGAGGGGTGTCTCCTGTAGCAAATTTTCCATATCAAGAGGGAAAAGGAAGACATTCTCAATTGCTGACAAGAGGGAAAATGCTTGGTAGGTAGCATTTAAGGGCAAATGAGTAGAATTGTTATCCAGCCCTTTCATTAAAAAAATAATAGACCTTTCAGGATATATTCTAGCTGCAGACTCAACAGCACATGAAACTAAGGGAGAAGGCTCCAGCCGATCAGTGGTCTCCAGGAATACAATACTTTTGCTATGTTTCAAAATGTTCTCAGGTCTCATAATGGCTTTGTATGCAGGTGTGCAGGAAAAGAAACATCTGGGTTTCAGGGTCATTTCATACAGTAATCCACAAGCGAACAGCAAAAAGACTGAAAGGGAGATCCGGAACTCCTTCAGCATTGTCTTTTCTTCATAGACCTTTTTCTTTAAAATGAGAAAACAAATTGAAAAATGGAAATTATTTTAGGTACTGACCTAGAAACCATAAACATCCCAATCATCTGAGAGGCAACATGGCGTAATAGATAGAGTGTAGGACTTTAAGTCAGGAAGACTAGGGCTCAAATCCTGCCATACAAGTTCTCTGTGCAGCACAGTAAGAAGAGGGAAAAGAAAATGGAGAGGGGGAAGGAAAGAGAGAGGGAAAGGGGGGAAAGGGGAAAAGGGAGAAAGAGAGAGAGAGAGAGAGAGAGAGAGAGAGAGAGAGAGAGAGAGAGAGAGAGAGGGAGAGAGAGAGAGAGAATGAGAGAAGAGAGAAATGAGAGAGAGAGAGAGAGAGAGAGAAGACCTTGAGCAAATCACTTAACCTCACTAACCCTTGGTTTCCCCATCTGTAAAATAAAGGGGTTCAACTAGACAATTTCTAAGGTACCTTCTAGTGATAAACCTATGTTCCTGTGCTCTAATAATCTGCCAAGGGAGAGCATTACATATTTATGAATCCACAAAGTTTCTGATTTATTCAATAAAGTAAAGAAAGTCACACACTAGAATTCTTTAAAGTCCTTTGGCCCAGGAATGACCTACAATTGTTAAATAACCACTAACTGTAAGCATGAGTTCAATAAGAATTGCTCTTGTTTATGGAAGAAAAATTAATGAATTATTTCTGCCTTTTTTTCTTTTCAACTAGTCATGTAGTGAATAGAGCACTAAACGTGGAGTCAGGAAGACCTGAGTTCAAATCTAGCCTAAGACAATTACAAGCTCTGTGACCCTGAGGAAGCCACTTAACTTCTATTTGCCTCAGTCTCCTCAACTGTAAGATGAGGATAATAACAGCACCTACTTCCTAGGGTTGCTGTGAGGATCAGACGAGATAATATTTATAAAAGCACTTAGCATAATGCCTGGCATATAGTAGGTATTACATAAATTCTTATTCCTTCCCCCTTTCCCTTCCACTTTCTTTCCCCCTTTTAACTCCTGTACTATACCCCAAGGAAGTTACTGACAAGAAGATAGCATTATTTGTGAAAAGAAAATGCTAGAGCCAAAAGTATCATGGAATGGTCAAGTAAATTAGGGCATGTCACTGTAATGTAATCTTACTATATTTTAAGGAGATAAAAACATGAAGAATCCAGGGAAACATGGGAAGATTCTTTTGAGGTGATACAACATAAGAAAGCAGAGCCAAAAGAATATCATCTTCTTGAGGACAGGAAAGATTTCATTCTCGCTTTTCTTTCTCAGTGCCTATTGCTATACCTTGCACATAGTAAGTCCTTCATTTTCATGCAGTTGAACTGGGGAAAATATACATAATCATGCTAACAATATAAATAAAGTCATCATTGAGAGGCAACAAAATTCCAGTCAAATACAATAGTACCATAAAGGACATATCTCTTCTGTTTTCAGGGAATATATTGGGGAAGGAGAAGCATGGAAAAGGGTACAGAATTTGGTGTTTGGGTGGATGTTTGGAAGTGTCTATGGTATTAAAATGAATTGTATCAATCATTTTTAAAGTACCTCAAAGAATGTCAAATATGAAGCATTCAGAGAAGCACAGGAAGAATTATATGAAACAAAGTAGAGTGAAGAAAGTAAGTCAAAAGAACAATATTATGCTGACTACAACAATGTAAGTAAAGGCAACACCAAAAAGAAACAAAATTAAGGTAAAAGACAATGGACAGTGTTGGTGCCAAATGATTAAACTGAAGCATTTATTCTTCCTTTCCTATAACAGCTGGTAAGCTACAAACAAAACTAAAAAGTGACTTGAAGTATCAGTTATAATTATGTAGATGTATATATGTGTGTATATCTGTGTATATATGTATATATATATATACATAGATAAATACATAGATAGATATGTATATGTGTGTGTTTGTGTGTATGCATACACACCTTCCTCCCTTCTTTGCAGAGCTAGGGAATGATAGGTACAGAACACTGCCTACATATTAAGACTTATTAAG
Source organism: Trichosurus vulpecula (assembly GCF_011100635.1). Taxonomy (NCBI): domain Eukaryota; kingdom Metazoa; phylum Chordata; class Mammalia; order Diprotodontia; family Phalangeridae; genus Trichosurus; species Trichosurus vulpecula. The sequence continues at coordinate 321,647,600 of NC_050574.1, read as the reverse complement.
TTGGCATGTTTGTTTAGTTTTGCCAAACTGCTTCTTTTCTCTATTTTTCTTACAGAAGATGGATCTCTGGGTAAAAGGAGACAGAGAAGGAAAGATGTATGTATCTCTATATAGACAGAAAAAGAGTGAGAGAGGGGGTGAAAACATTGTTGTCATTTTTGAACAACTATTTGAAAGATTGTCCCAAATCACTAAAAAATCAGAAATACAAATCAAGAAATTCTCAGGTTTCACCTCACCCCCAACAATTTGGCAAAAAAATAACAAATACAGGAATAATCAATGTTGGAAGAGTTACATGAATACCAGCACATTAATATATTATTGGTGGAGCTGTGAATGTGAGTGCATCCTGCAAAATGTTGAATTATGCTTTTAAAGAAGAAAAGTACTCAGAATATCACTTTGACTCAAAGATCCTTCTCTTATGAATACAACCCAAGAGGTCAAAGACAGAAGGTCCTATGCCCTAACCAAAATACATAGAGAACACTTTTTGTATTATCAAAGAACTGGAAAGAAACTTTATTGTCAGCAATTAAGAAATTACTAAATAAATTGTGGTACATGAATATAATAGAATGTTGCTATGCCATATGTGATGACTATGAAGAATTCAGAGAAGTATGAGAAAACTTAAATGAAGTAAACAGAACCAAGAATACATACATATATATCTATACATATATATGATTACAAATATGTAAGTATAAAGAGAAGAGGAGATAAAGGAGGGGAAGGGAAGAAAAAGAAATAAAATATAATGTAATTAGAATCACTTAGCTTGGTCCTGAAAAAAAAGATGAGGAAAGACAATTCTTTGCAGAGGTGGGAGAATTATGGATAGGTTGTCAAGAGTTAGTTAGCATGTTGCTGAGTTTTGCTGAACTGCCTTTCCCCCCACTTTTTTGTTCTTTGTTTTTAAAAGATGACTCACTAGGTAAAGAAAGAGGAAGAGATACTTTCAAAAATAAAAGTTATATAAACACAAAATATATTTTTTATTTTAAAAGAAATAAAATGAAAACTATTTTGCACAAAGTATATAGAGAAGTTCCACAATTCCTTTTTAGGGTTGGGCTATGGAATCATGACTTAAAGAACAGATAGAGAAAATAACCAAAACTTATCCTATCCCTGATCATGAATTACTATCAGCCCCTTACTAGAGAAAACTTACATAATCTCCTAGGATTAAAGGAGCTATAACATAGTCTTTCCCGATCCAGCAGCCAAAGTTCTAGTACCATTTCCTAAAAAAAGGAATATGGAGCAGCTAAGTGGTACAGTGGATAGTGCACTGACCCTGGAGTCAGAAGAACAGGAGTTTAAATCTGGTCTCACATTTAACTAGGTGACTCTAGACAAGTCACTTAATCTCAATTGCCTTTTCAAAAAAGGGGCTAGAGTAAAGAATAACTTCATCTTCAAAGCTGAATAGCAATGAACTTGTACTTCTTCCCCACCCCCCCACACACACCAGTAGAGCCCCACCAGAAGGCTGCAAGTCACAGAAAAAGTACAGGTCTCCACTGGGGTTGGCGAAAAAGGGGTGCCCACTAAAAGCAGAAAGGAACTCTTGACTTTTATAGGTTCAGTGTCTTAGAAAGTCCTTTCTGTGCTCCTTTTTTGGTGTAAATAACACTTCTTTTCTGTTTGATATCTTGTGATTCTGACTGCTTATAAAAAGAGATAATATTCAGCCTCAGGACCACATCCAGAGGGCAACCATCATTCAGAGAACTGGGAATATTTATTCTAGAGAAGACTTGGGACTAGCATGATAGAAATCTTCAAATATTTGGATGGTTATCACTGGAAGAAGGATTCACCATATTCTGCTTGGCACTGGAAAACAGAATCATAACCAATGGATAAGAGTTATGGGGAGGTGGGTTTCAGTTCAATAGAATGAAGCACTTTCTAGTAATTAGAGTTGCCCAAAAATGGGATATGCTATTTCAGAAGGCAGAGGGTCCCCAGCAGTAGAAATCCTCAAGCAGAGAATGCATGTTCACTTGTGGGTACTGCAAAAAGGAGTCATGCATGGACTGGGTAGAAGTTGAACTGGATAACTCCTAAAGTCCCTTCTAGCTCTGAAGTTTATAAAGCATGATATATTGGAAAGATCCCTAGACTTGGAGTTAAGAGATCTGTGTTTGAATTCTGTCTCTGACACTAGCAATGGAACCCAGGACAAGCTGTCTGAGCTTCAGTTTCTTCATCTGTAAAATATAAATAATAATACTTCCTCTCCCTACCTCACAGAGTTGTTGTAGGGAAAGTACTTTGTAAATCTTATAGTGTTATATAAATATGAGATATTATTCTTGTCCAGGAAATTTTACTAAAGACAGTAAGATCCAAGATGGCAGTTATTGCTTTCTTTCCACCATGATTATTATGAAATCTTACCAATATATCTTGTAAGAGAACAGGAAAAAAATTATCTTTTCTACAATCCTGGTGTGATAGAACCAGTTAAAATTCTGTTTAATATTCTATGGCAAGAGATACTGTAAATTTGAGATACTCTCCTACCGCTTGGTGGCAGCATACCTATATTGGTATGAACAGAAAAGAGGAAACTGCCAATTTTCACAATGGAAATTGGGACAGCTGGGCATCAGGGTTGCTCATTTAACATTGTTGAACTACTTAAATAACTTTCTTCGTTCTGTTACAAAGCCAATCTTTCTCTATGGACCTGGATAATTGTATGCTTTTCCCAATCTTAATAAATTTTTTACATTAAAAAAGTCTTTCCGGTTTGGTCTCTTTCTTATTCTACCAGGTCTCTGACTCATGTTATAAAAATGTAAATTGTCAGAAGTAACAAAAATGAAAGAAAAAATACTAGCCAGTGATGTTACTATTGGTCATCAATTGCAAGCCCTTTTCCTCTTTTTTAGAGTAAAAAAGACTAATAGAAACAGGTGAAGAAATCTTATTACACACTTGGGGCAATAACTTTCCTTTAAAATGTCTGAATAGCATCATTTTCTAATTTAGTTCAACATTCATTAAGCCCTTGCTTTGCATAAGACACTGAGCAAGGAGAGCCGTTCAAAAATTGAACTATTACCTTGTGATATCGCCAGACATTTTTGAGTAATGTTTTTTTTTCCTTTTTGAGGGACATCACAGGGGACACTACTATATTAGGACTTTCTAGATCTAAGATTCTATTATCAAATTTTACTGGTTGACTAAGCCATGCCAAAGGCTGGGAGCCTTTTGTAGTATTATGAGACTCTTCTTTTATCTTCAATATTCTTTCTAATTTTAGAATTCTCATCCAAAAGCAAAAGGCCCCATATGATCATGAATTTAGAGTTGGAAGGAACTTTTGAAGTCATCTAGTCCAACTCTCTTATTTCACAAATGAGGAAATTGAGGCCTCTACTTGTTCAAGAGCACATAAATAATAAATAGTAAAATTTGAACCCAGATTCTGTTGCTCCAAATCCCATACCTTTTGCTCTGTACCATGTTGCCATGATTACTCTAAAATTCTACAGTATCTCAAATAGATACTGACAATTAACCATGTAGGCAGAGCCTATCCCAGAGGTCTTACTAGTTTTGCTAAGCCTGATATATTTGATATCAAAAAAGAATCAGGGAGAAGAAGAAATAGAGACTGGGGATGCATTAGGGGAAAGAAAAAAGAGCTAAAGAAATATTTGTATAACATGAAAATAAGATAGAATATACATATAAAAATATTCTGAATCTCTTTTTGAAGCACTGGTGTTTTGACCTGGTATATCTCCCTAACTTATTTCAGATATTAGAGAGCTACTGCATAATAAAAATAAGAATTATTATTATTATATGAATGCCATACAATAATAATAATGTACAAAACTTACTGAGGTATTTTTGTAATAAGCAGACAGTATTTCACTAATCAATAGCAATGGCTGATAACAGGTACACACCTTTGCATTTTATGGAGTCTATGAAGCAACTAAGATCCAAAAGGGCTTCCATGAAGAACATCCATTCTCAGCCAACAATATGTTGGCCACAAAGTGTCAAATCAATGGCTAAGCCAAATACACTTGTATGTCATAATAGACGGGTTCATTATATCTATTTGGGATCAGGTCATTGGTGCCAGAAACTGAGATCAATGTAGATTATTCAAGGAAATGGTGGCTAGCATGCAACACATTGAGATCTAGATCTAGAAATTTAGCATTTCCTAAATACCTGGCAGGACATAACCTGGTGGCTAAAATTAAATTTTGGAAGCTTGCTATTTTTCATGGGCTGATGGATGGCAAATACCTATACTTAAAATACAGAACTCAAAATATCTTGAAGAACTCAACCAATAAACTGTATGGGAACTGAACCACACACAGAAGTGTTACTCACAGTCACTCAATAATACTGATTCATGAAAATGTAAGAATAAAATTTTAATTGTTGATTAACATCTCAGACACTCATAATCTCCAAGATATATGGGGAAAAAACTTTTAAAGTATAAGGACTTGGCTGAGGAGATCAATACCAAGTTTATACCATCACTTTTGTCCATCCCATCCTACTGCTGGAGTTTTACTGGGGATCCTTTCAGTGACCCTACAGAGGCTAAGGGGCAGCTAGGTGGTACAATAGATAGAGCACTGGGCTGGGGCCAGAAGGTTCATCTTCCTGAGTTGAAATCCAGCCTCCGATGCTAACTGTGTGACCCTGGGCAAATCACTTATCCCTGTTTGCCTCAGTTTCCTCATCTGGAGAAGGAAATGCAAACCACTCCAGTATCTTTGCCAAGAAAACCTCAAATGGGGTCACAAAGAGTTGGACATGACTAAACAACAACAGAGGATACACACACATCCTGATATTTTTATCCAGCTATTAAAAGCAATTGTTATCCACCTAACTATCCATAGAAAATTGAATACAAAGAAATAGTAATAGCATAATGACTTGTCCCAGGACTGTTTCTATCTGAACAAAAAAGATGAGAATAAGTTAACAGTGAAAATAATAAATTGAATTTAAATACTAGTATTATTTAAGCACAAAAGTATTTTATCCATCTGTGCAATACTCTAATAGTTAAGAAAATATTCAAAATTTTAAAAATAGCACAGCTGATTTGTCCCTAGACAGTTTCCATCTAAAAACCTTTGAAAAATTTGATAACTAAATATGGAAAGAAAAAGTCCATATAATATAACTATAGAATACATAAAACATTTGGGAGTCTGCCTACCAAGATATATATAGGAACTATATGAATACAACTACAAAACATTCTTTACAGAAATTAAGACATACCTAATTGATTGGACAAATTTTAATTGTTTGTGGGTAATCCAAATTAATATAAGAAAAATAATAATACTGACTAAAAATTAATTTATTTATTTAATGCCACAACAAATTACCTAAGGATTATGTTATAGAGTCAGAAAAAAAAATTACAAAACTCCATCTAGAGGAAGAAAAGATCAAGAATACTGGGGGAAATAATTTTTAAAGGTCAGAAAAAACTAGTGGGGCCTAGCTGTACCAAATCTCAAAGCGGACTACAAAGCAGTGAACTTAAAAAAATTTTGGTAATGGTTAAGAAATAGCGAGGTAGGCCATCAGAACAGATGTGGTATACAACATGCAGAAGCAAAAGAACACAGTAACCTCATGTTTGATAAAGCCAAATATCCAGCTACTGGAATAAGAACTAACTTTTTTTAAAAAAAATGTGCAAGGGAAACTGGAAAATAGTCTGGCAGAAACTACACATAAATTAATAACTCACACTATATGTTAAGATATGACTAAATGGATACATGACTTAGACATAAAAGGTGACATCATGAACAAATTGGGAAAAAATAACATTTTGGATCTGTAGATAGGAAAAGAGTTCACGACCAAACAAGAGATAGAGAGGATCACAGAAAATAAAGGGGACGATGTTGTTTGGATTACATAAAGTTAAAATTGTTGTACAAATCAAAACAATGTAGCTAAAAATAGAAAAGAAAAAGATAACTTGAAAAAAAATTTTGCAGCAAGTTTCTCTGATAGGAGTCACATTTTCAAGAACTGGAAATTGAGGGGATGCCCATCAACTGGGGAATGGCTGAAACAAGTTGTGGTATATGAAAGTAATGGAATGGTATTGTGTTATAAGAAATGATGAGCAGGCTGATTTCAGGAAAACCTGGAAATACCTATATGAACTGATGCTGAGTAAGGGAAGCAGAACCAGGAGCACATTGTACACAGTTACAGTGACATTGTATGATGACTAACTTTGATAGACTTGGCTCTTTTCAGCAATTGAAGATTCTAAGACAACTCCAAAAAGTTTATGATGGAAAATGCTATCCATATCAAGAAAAAGAATTATGGAGTTTGAATGCAGATCGAAGCATACTATTTGCTCTTTCTCCCTTTTTTGTTTTGTTTTGTTTTGTTTTGTTTTGTTTCTTCTTTCTCGTGGTTCATTCCATTGGTTATAATACTTCTTTGCAAAATAACTAATGTGAAAATATGTTTAATATGAATGCATGTGTAGAGCCTATATCAGATTGTATGCCATCTTGGGGAGGTGAGAAAAGAGAGAAGAGAAGAAAATTTGAAACTCAAAAGCTTGTGGAACTGAATGTTGTAAACTAAAAATAAATATTTTTTAAAAGGGAAAATTATCTTTACATGTAATTGGAACAAACAAAATACTATTTACCAAAAAAAAAAATTCTTTGCAGCAAATTTCTCTGACAGGAGTCCCATTTCCAAGATATATAAGGAACTACTCCAAATGTATCAGAATAAGAGTCATTCCCCAATTGATAAATGGTCAAATAATATAAACAGGAAGTTTTGTAAGGAAGAAATCTAAGCTACCAATAGCCATAAAGAAAAAAAATTCCAAGTCACTAATACTTAAAGAAATTTTATTAAAAGTAACTTTGAGGCTACCAGGGAACATTAAAACAAACAGACAAAAAAAGCACCAAGACCACCATTCCCCAGTTGTTGACTGCCATATGGAAGTTGGATTGCCAGTCTAATAAGATTGAAAGTAAACTAACCTAGCACATTCAGTAACTAGACAGAATCTTTGAGTTTTAAGTAACCAATGGAGCTGGCACCCAAGCAACTAAAAGTAGTATCTCTCTTGATGCAGGTGGGCACTGGCAGACTGAAGCCATTAACTCATTGTACAATATGGTTTTTCATGAAAAAGTTTTGCTGCAATACACTGAAATCAAAGCTATGTTATAGGAAAATGAGAAGACCAGTAAAGAAGATACCTGGGAATTCCAACCACTAATAGAAAAGTCCCAGACTTCTCTTAATACTATTCCTAAGAGGATGGTGATTTCCTCCAATGAGAGAGCAGGGAATGGGAGGGTTTCACCATCAAGGAACTGGGGAGTTTGCATGAAAAGTTCAAACAGAAACCTGATAAATCACTGGAACAATGATTCTTGAGGGTGTGGTTTTATGAAGCCAATGCTTACACTCTCTCTGCCAAGTATTGGACTTAGCTTGGGGACTTATTGTTATAGAGTCAACTAAATCAATGACAATCTCCAATAGAGACTAAATTTTGTCTCCTTTTAGGCAGATGAAATGGGGGGTTATTCATCCATACCCACGTAAAGATGAATTGCTGATGTAGCCAGGAACCCTGCGGGGATTTGCAAGGGAAGGGATGAAATTTCTAAAGGAAATGATTTTATAGATTGAATAGATTGCATGCACACACACACACACACACACACATACACACACGAACACACTGAACCTGCCACACTTATGACTAATCTGCCTTTGGAACAATTAGATCCCACCTTTCAGGTGGAGCCCCAAATGGCCTCAGATTTAGCTATCTCCCCAGTCACACAACTATATAAGCATGGGCTGATCAAATGGTGAAATTAGAAGGAGATTAGGATAGCTGTGGCTTGGGCAAATACTACTGCTGGAGAAAATAGGTCATGGAGGAATGATTCCTCAACAGGTAGAGACATGGAGCTTGCTGCCCTGATAGGTGGATAGAGGGTAATGACACCCTCTCCTAAAGGGAGTTTTGGGTGTGACTCCTGAAACATCAGGTTGATAAGAAATTGAAGGCCAGACTATAAAACTACTAGTAGACAAATACAGAGAAATTCAGCAGCAGGGAAGTAGGAGATCTTCATCGTCACCCCAGCCTAAGATATCCTCTAAAGCTTCTGCCAGGCAGCTAGGTGTTGCAGCGGATAGAACACTAGGCTCAGAATCAGAAAGACTCATTTTCATGAGTTAAAATCTGGCCTCTTACTTACTAACTGTATGGCCCTGGGCAAGTCACTTATCCCTGTTTGCCTCAGTTTCTTTACTGTAAAATGAACTGGAGAAGGAAATAGCAAACCACTCTAGTATCTTTGCCAAGAAAACCCCAAATGGGGTCACAAAGAGTCCAACATGACTAATACAACTGAACAACAGCAACAACGAAAGATCCTGCCTCATTTGGATCACTTAGAGGAAGCTACAAGGGGTAAACCATGGAGGGAGGTTCATGATCAGGCAACTGCTGATTAGCAGGGACAAACTGCTTGTTCTGAGCTGGGAGAGTGCCATTTTGACAGTTAGGACAAAGTTGAGGGCTGCTCAGGTTGGGTGGGTAATCCAACTAACAAACACAAGGAGCCCAGTTAGGCAGGAAAGGGAATCACATGATCCTACATCCAATACAGCATGACAACACTACCCCACTGTCCCTATTGGCAATGGACATACTCCTCAAACTCTACTCTCCTTGTTTGGCATGTCTCTTTGGTCTGTACTAAGAAGTAGCAACAAAATTCCTCCACTGATCTTTTACACAGAGGAGAAAAGCCCTTGATTGTATAGCTATATATTCTGCAGGCCCCAGACCACTTGCCTAGACCCATGGTCACCACCCAGGAATCAATGTGGTTTAAAATCTCTGCTCTATCTTTCAATGCTCCCTTCTATGCCAGCCATGTAGCTTGAAGTTCAGTACTCTAGGAGGATTTGTCAGGATCCCCATTCCCTAGAGTATTCCTTATTACTTGGGTTAGTGACTGCTGAAGACCAGTTACATATGTCTCTCTCAAAGCAGATGGAGAAGGCATCAGTAAATCAGAGGAAACAGCATCTGTCAAGAGCTGGGTTCTTAATGGGGGGTGGGGCTCATAGGGTTAAAGGAGGAGGAATGAGCTTTTCAGTGTCAGTATATTTGTGGGTCTTTCAGCAACCTCTAAGCAAGTTATTATTTGAAAATTCAAATGACAACTCTTGGACTTTTTCAAACCATCTTTTGTAGTTAACATCTAATAATACTGGGTCCCCAGAGAGGTGAAAGCTATTTGTTCTCTAGTATCAAAGGTGAAGGTAGCTGGAGGACTTCATTATACCACCTCCCTCTACAATAATCTTATATTGCTTATGAGGAAAGCAGAAAGCACATGGCAGCTTATGGTGGACAAGAGGAAACTGAACGAACTCATCATACCCATCACTATAGCTGTTCCTGACCTTGTCAGTGTTATTGACCAGACCCAGGATGAGTGGTATGGAGTTATCAGCCTTGCCAATTCTTTTTGTCTATTTCTGTGGCTAAGACTAGTCAGGAGCAATTTGCTTTCATCTGGGAAGGAAGCCAATATGCTTTCACCGTCCTTTCTCAGGGCTACCTGAACTCTCTCATGCTGCCACATTACAGGGGCCAAAGACCTGGAGGCCTCCCTTTTTGAAGGTATTAATAAGCACCAGAACATCGATGATATAATATTGACCTAATCAGATACATCCAGGCTCTAGGTTAGATGGTGGCCCATATAAGGGATAAGGGATTGGAAATCAGCCTTAAGAATCCTAAGAAAATCCTTCAGGCAAGTGTATCAACAATGCTGCTTACAGCTACTGTAGCTGTGTAAGACCAACAACACCAGTACGCAGGAAGGCTGCTAGCACCGGTACTTTGATCAGCTCTTCTAAGAAAAGCAACTTTAAGGGGTTAACAATCTTACTTTAACAAAACATACATATACCATTTACTTAGTTCAGGGGAAAAGCCAGCAACCTGAACTTCAGATAGAATTCAAACAGAAATTACAAACAGAGACAATATAAACAGATCAACATTACTGTCTAACCAAATCATAATATACATAGTTACCAGAGAAGTACCAACATCTGGGTTTTCCAAAGCTGGGAGGCTCTTAACAATGGCTACCCAGAGTTTCATCCAGTCAAATCACACAACACTCTTCCAATGAGTGAGAGCCCTAAACAAAATGCAAACCTCTGAGTTTGTATACCCTTCTTAGGGCCCAAAGGCTTCACACCTAATCAGCAAAAAGTGTGGGCCTGGAGCTTTGCACCTAATAAAACTTAATCAAAGGCACTTTGATTTTTTAGCATTCTAAAAGAGAAAACAGTAAAAAAAAAAATCTCACCTTAATTACCAATACAGCAAGTTTGGGGGAGTACAGTAGGTAAAGAAAACTCAGAGGATTGTGGGCATTTTCTGAAATAAGCTACTGATACTTCCCCTACAATCTTAAAAGGCAGCCCAAAGACTTAATGGACTCCAGGTTTTATAGAACTCACATTCCTCATGTGAGCATCCTGATGGCCCCTATCGACTAAGTCACCTGGAAGCCTGCCTCTTTAAAGCAAGGCCCAGAACAGGCTATAGAGCTAGAAGATCTAAAGCAGACTGTCTCCCCTTGGGCACTTCTGATGCTATAGGACCCATGTTTTTGGAGGTCTCTGACCATAAAGACCAGGCTGTGTGGAGCCTTTGGCAGGCACCAAGGAGTGACCAGAATAAGCCACTGTCAGGCTTCAGGAGATGCAGTTTTCCCAAAGTGGCCACTCACTATAACATTTTTGAAAAGCAATCACTTTCTTGTTACTGGGAGTGGGGAGGAGAAAAGGAGAAGGGGGTGAGCATTATATAGCACTTACTATGTGTCAGGCACTGTGCTAAGCACTTTACCAATATTATCTCCTTTGATCCCTACAACAATAGTGGGAAGTAGGTTCTATTACCAACCCCATTTTACAGTTAAGGAAACTGAGGAAAACAAAGGTTAAATAACTTGCCCAGCTAGTAAATTTCTGAAGCTCAATTTGAACTGGTCTTTCTGAGTCCAGGTCCAGCACTCTCCACTGTGCCACTTAGTTGAACAGATGATCTAAGGTGGCCCCTCTAACAAAATAGGTAAGGCGCAAAGGGCTTCAACTGCTGAATGAAAATGGCACATTCAAAATGATGCTTGCCAAGGACCTTTCAGTGTAGTGTTCTTCACAAAGAAGTGGTGATTGTGCCAGAGATTGAAGCTTCCAGTCCTGGGTCTGAAACCCTGCCTCTATCTAACCCCATAAGCCTTCACTTATAAAAACCTTGCAAATGACAACTGCCATTTTGCCTGATTAATGATGTCTCTATCAGCCTTGAGAGAGGCATATGACTTCAGCAGTCCCTAACCCAAGTAACAGGGGATATATTAGGGAACAGGGATCCTGGAAAGTCCTCCCAGAGGGCTGAGCTCCAGGCTACATGACTGGTACATAAGAGAGCATTGATAAATGGAGCAGAAAAGTTTTTATTCTACACTGATTCCTGGGTAGTGGCCATGGGTGGTATGGGGCCTGGAGAATACATAACTGGACAATTAAATTGGACAAATCTTCCCTTTGGTACCAATGCTTTTGCCCAATGCTTTCCACTGCAGACAGTTGTTTATGGGGCATGTTAGCATCTATCAAAGAGATATGCCAAAAAAAAGAGAGTAGTGGTTGGAAAATAGGTCCATTGCCAATAGGAATTTTGGGATGGTGATATCATGCTTTACCAGATATGGGGCCATATGATCCTCATAACTAAAGGCAAGGTAGCTATTCCTGCCTAATTGGACTCCTTTTGCCAATTGGAGTACTCATCTAACTCAAGTGGCTCTCAACTTTTCCCCAACTGGAAAAATGGCACTCTCCCTGATGAAGGCAAGCAGATTGTCCCTGGTAATCCTGAACTGCATCATCATACACCCGACTGCCCAGTTCAAGTGTCCAATCTCCCAGAATCCATGCCTATGATGAATCAGTGCCACCCTAGGAAGGAGAAAGGCTCTCCAGTCCAGGGGTTTCTTTTATCAAGTCTCTAGGAAGACTTAGTTAATAATAATGGACTGCCTTTGGACGTAGTCCCAACTGACCAGCTCTTCAGTCCTTCCTTATTCCTTCGCCAGCACAGAGTTGCCTTGGCCTTGAGGTTCTTGTCCCCTTAGAAGTCTCAGTATGTCCTGGAAAAATAACCCAGGTCTCTTCTTTCCCTCCCCCACCCCACTACCCAATTCACAAGTTTCTTTTCCTCTGGGATTCTTCAAACAACTCTTTCTAGGAAAGAGCTTGGGAGACCAAAGGGTGGTACTATTGGAATGTGGTTTGCTTTCTAACAACATGGAGGAGGTAAAATTGTTGCTATATAACTATGGCAAATATATATTTACTTGGCTGGAAAGGAATCCCTTAGTTGACTCAGTGGTATTTTTGAGTTCCTGGATGGGGCAAGAGTCCTTATTTAGTAAATATGAGGCAAGTCCCTATAGTATCTATGGGGCAAGAGTCCTTATTTAGTACCTATGGAAGAAGAGTGATGTCCCTCTAAGGGAGGTGAAGGCTTTTGTGGGTGAGCCAGGGAATACTGAGCGAGTGGTACTATTGAGAGAGCCTAGGTATCAACTTAGGTCCCCAGACAGGTTGCTTGCAAGAACTAACCTCCTAGTAACTTTATTACAGATGACCCTGATGCATGATGAAGAATTGTTGACTACAATGAAAGTGTTATCATCTGTGGTATGTCCCTGATATTCTTGGTGTTGCTCCTGCTCATCATTACTGACATATCAAGGGGAGAATCTATGGCTGTCCTGGAGGTATCATCATCTGTTCTGTGTCCCTTATATTTCTCCAACTTATTATCATCAATACTCTAGAGACCCACGATTAACAGAAAAGATATGATATCACTCACCACATGGAGCAGATCATTGAAATCTGAGACCAAATCCTTCCAAAGAGGAGAAGAAAAAGACTAGGATTTCTGGATTTTATTCTTCTCCACATTTTTTATTTTTTCTTTCCTCTTTTTCTTCATGGTGACTCCTTCAGGGGAGGTATTATATACATATATATGTGTGTATATATATATATATATATATACACACATATATTATACATATATATATGTTTCTTTTTCTCCTTACGAAAGTCTATGGTCTATGCCAGGAAGATTATACAGTAAAGACATTTAAATGGTGAAATGTCATCTTCAAGTTCCTAAGGACCTTACTACCACGGAGTGGTATGTGATAGGACCAATAGCTATCAGGGTTTCCCTTCCCACCTAACTACCCACTCCCAACATAGGTTAGACTAGATTTTTCCTAAAAGGCAATAAAGTCAGGACTTGATTGACCAAGGGATAGGGCAAGGCTCAAGCTATTCCTCCCTTGAAGCACCTTTCTTGTACCCATTGGCTATATTAATGTGGCTTTCTGGTCACCTGAAGGTCCCAGGCTGCCTGGGGTCTGTGATCTCAGTGGATGTTCTAAAACTAAATGTCACCATACCCTGCCCTGATGCCCAGATTTGTATCAATATGGAGACAAAGAGATTTCTGTCTACCAAAGCTAAGTGTTACTATATCTTAATGAATATCCTTGTTATGCCAGGGCTAAGTAAACATCCTTTTGTTAAATATTTAATGACTGAGTACCTCTTTTCATCCAAGTACCAGATCACAATAACCAGGATGTGGGCATCAGAACCATCCCTGATGCCATTCACACTTGAAATTTAGCTCTATGCATGTAGTCTTCAAATATCTGAAACAAATAGGTCTCTCTTCCCAAAGTAGGAGTAAAGATATTCAACAAGTATATGCTACTGGATTGGCCAGATATAGTGAGAGGTGGTTTACCTCCAGATGGAGACCATGGCATGGCTTAAATTTGAAAATAGAATCAAAAGAAGCCACCAATATGCCTATAAAGATGTGCTAAATAAATGGCTGAGTCAAGCAAGTTTATTTATAGAATGCTAGAATTTATTGTTTTTTTTTGAATGAACAAAAAGTTTATATGAATAATATATACATACATGTAGACACATATACAAGCATATATGAGGAGTTTTTTTGTTTTTCTCTCTTGACAAAGAAATTTTATTTTTGCTTTATCTGACATCATGATTTCAGTTCTTGATTTTTTGGAATCATCTAACTGGTAGTAAATTTTGTTTCAGTATCATATTCTCACATTTATGTGTTTCTCAAACCTTGCAAGTTTTATTCATTCTCTTTCATTGTATTGTCAGGGGTGGGGAATCTGCAGCCCCGGGGCCACATGTGGCCCTCCAGGTTGTCAGGTGAGGCCTTCTCACTGAGCCCAAGTTTTAAGGGGATTTGTTCTGTGGATTTTGCATTTAGTCAGAGCTTCATTTGAGGACCCAGAGGACCGCACGTGGCCCTGAGACCCCAGGTTCCCCACCCCTGCATTAAGTTGTTTAAGAATTCATATTTGGGCATGTGTTTTCCTTCATCTACTTCTTTTACATTGATTTTTACCTTTTCTTCTTTGAAGTCAACATTCGGTCAATGAAAATCAGGTTTGATTATACCACTCTGAGGCTAGTCTGTTTCCACATGTTCCCTTTATTTTCCAATTACTCCTGTTTATCTACTCTCCCCAAGTTTCTTGCCTTTGCTTAAATTGTCAATTTGGCACTGTGCCTTAATTTATCTTCTGGCCTCTTGATAGTTGAACTAAAATGCAGGTGATCAGAAATGTTTGGGTAAAGTGCCAAGCAGATTATACATGGACAAGCACTGGGAGAGGCGGCTGGGGAAAGAGCACACCTTTCCTTGGAACTTCCCTCAGTCCTCGAAGAAGAAGGTAAAATCAATCACTTCAGAGGGAATTTTCTGATGCTTACAGCACCTGTGACCCTCCTCAATCTCTTCCTTCTCTGGCATTGCTCAGTCTGACCTTTTATTTTTCCTTTTTCCTTTTTCCTGTTGCCCCTGTATCACAAACTGACTCAGTTCTTTAAGTTCTGAGAAGACTGGAGAGGTTGACCTCATTGCTGCTGCTGCTGCTTCTGCTGCTCAGGTATCCGGGTGCTCACTCTGTTCTGTCAGTTTATCCTACACTCAAATCCCTACTATTTTATACAAAAACTACTGGGTGTGACCAGTCTCTTTGCTCTATCCAAATGTACTTTCTTTCATTTCATTTCCTCCAATGGCCTTTGGAAACTTTTCTTAATTAGTCTAAAGCTTATTAACTGATTGGAGGCCTGGTTCTTACGTCTGATCTGATTTATTTAATAAAGATATTGTTCACCTGATAAAGTCATCAGGGTTAAATGGGGTTGGGTCATTGGTCAATTGATACCCTTTCACACTTATTTTTCTCCCTTTTTTCACCCCTCTCTTTTTTTTTTAGTTTCTTTTTTAATTTTTTAGTTTATTTAATTTATTTGATATATTTAGTTTTCAGCATTGATTTTCACAAGAGTTTGAATTACAAATTTTCTCCCCATTTCTACCCTCCCCCCTACTTCAAGATGGCGTATGTTCTGGTTGCCATGTTCCCCAGTCAGCCCTCCCTTCTGTCGCCCCACTCCCCTTCCATCCCCTTTTCCCTTCCTTTCTTGTAGGGCAAGATAAATTTCTACGCCCCATTGCCTGTGTATCTTATTTTCTAGTTGCATGCAAAAACTTTTTTTTTGTTTTTGAACATCTGTTTTTACAACTTTGAGTTCCAAATTCTCTCCCCTCTTCCCTTCCCACCCACCCTCCCTAAGAAGTCAAGCAATTCAACATAGGCCACATCCACAATACTCATGTTGTGAAAGACTAACTATATTTTGCTCCTTCCTAACCTATTCCCCTTTATTGAATTTTCTCCCTTGACCCTGTCCCTTTTCGAAAGTGTTTGTTTTTGATTACCTCCTCCCCCATCTGCCCTCCCTTCTATCATCCCCCCTTTTTTATCTTCTTCCTCCTTCTTTCCTGTGGGGTAAGATACCCAATTGAGTGTGTATGGTATTCCCTCCTCAGGTCAAATCTGATGAGAGCAAAATTCACTCATTCCCCCTCACCTGCCTTCTCTTCTCTTCCTACAAAACTGCTTTTTCTTGCCACTTTTATGTGAGATAATTTACCCTATTCTATCTCTCCCTTTCTCCCTCTCTCAATATATTCCTCGTTCATCCCTTAACTTGATTTTATTTCTTTTACATATCATCCCTTCATCTTCAACTCACCCTGTGCCTGCTCTCTCTCTCTCTCTCTCTCTCTCTCTCTCTCTCTCTCTCTATATATATATATATATATATATATATATACACACACACACACATATATATATACATATATATATATATATGCATATTTCCTTCAGCTACCCTAATACTGAGGTCTCATGAATCATACACATCATCTTTCCATGTAGGAATGTAAACAAAACAGTTCAACTTTAGCAAGTCCCTTGCAATTTCTTTTTCTTGTTCTTTTTCTTGATTACCTTTTCATGCTTCTCTTGATTCTTGTGTTTGAAAGTCAAATTTTCTATTCAGCTCTGATCTTTTCACTGAGAAAGCTTGAAAGTCCTCTATTTTATTGAAAATCCATATTTTGCTTTGGAGCATGATACTCAGTTTTGCTGGGTAGGTAATTCCTGGTTTTAATCCTAGCTCTACTGAGCTCTGGAATATCATATTCCAAGCCCTTTGATCTCTTAATGTAGAAGCTGCCAGATCTTGGATTATTCTGATTATGTTTCCACAATACTCAAATTGTTTCTTTCTGGCTGCTTTCAGTATTTTCTCCTTGATCTGGGAGCTCTGGAATTTGGCAACAATAATTCCTAGGAGATTTCTTTTGGGGATCTATTTGGGGAGGCGATCTGTGGATTCTTTCAATTTCTATTTTGCCCTGTGGCTCTAGAATATCAGGGCAGTTCTCCTTGATAATTTCTTGAAAGATGATATCTAGGCTGTTTTTTTGATCATGGCTTTCGGGTGGTCCAATAATTTTTAAATTATCTCTCTTGGATCTATTTTCCAGGTCAGTGGTTTTTCTAATGAGATATTTCACATTGTCTTCCACTTTTTCATTCCTTTGGTTCTGTTTTATAATATCTTGATTTCTCATAAAGTCACTAGCTTCCACTTGCTCCAATCTAATTTTTAAGGTAGTATTTTGGACCTCCTTTTCCAATTGGGTAATTCTACCTTTCAAGGCATTCTTCTCCTCATTGGCTTTTTGGAGCTCTTTTGCCATTTGAGTTAGTCTATTTTTTAAGGTGATGTTTTCTTCAGTATATTTTTCCATATTTTTTTGGGTCTCCTTTAGCAAGTCATTGACTTGTTTTTCATGGTTTTCTCACATCCTTCTCATTTCTCTTCCCAATTTTTCCTCTACTTCTCTAACTTGCTTTTCCAAATCCTTTTTGAGCTTTTCCATGGCCTGAGACCAGTTCATGTTTTTCTTGGAGGCTTTTGCTGTAGGCGCTTTGACTTTGTTGACTTCTTCTGGCTGTATGTTTTGGTCTTCTTTGTCACCAAAGAAACATTCCAAAGTTTGAGACTGAATCTGGGTGTGTTTTCGCTGCCTGGCCGTGTTCCCAGCCAACTTACTTGACCCTTGAGTTTTTCAGCAGGGTATGACTGCTTGTAGAGTAAAGAGTACTATGTTCCAAGCTTGAGGGGATGAGCTGTTGATTTCAGAGCTATTACAGCCAGCTCTGCCACACCAGCACTCCTCCTTCCCCAAGAACCCCCAACCTGGACTGGACTCAGATCTTCAGCAGGTTCTGCACTCCTGCTCTGATCCACCACTTAATTCCTCCCACTAGGTGGGCCTGGGGCCAGAAGCAACTGCAGCTGTAGTTCTGTAGCTGCCCCACCTCCTCTGCCCCTGGGGCAGTGGCTGAACCTCGAACTCTATCACCCTGTCCCCAGCAGCTTTTCCCACTAACCTTCTCTGTTGTCTTTGGTGTTTGTGGGTTGAGAAGTCTGGTAACTGCTGCAGCTCACTGATTCAGGGCGCTAGGGCCCACTCCGCATGGCTCCTGGTCTGGTTGGTCCGCGCCGCCCACACTGGGCTCTGCTCCACTCTGCTCCCAGCTCCGTGCGTGATAGACCTCACCCAGCAACCGTCCAGGCTGTCCTAGGCTGGAGCCCTGCTTCCCTCTGCTATTTTGTGGGTTCTGCAGTTCTAGAATTTGTTCAGAGCCATTTTTATAGGTTTTTGGAGGGACTTGGTAGGGGGCTCATGCTAGTCCCTGCTTTCTAGCTGCCATCTTGTCTCCACCCCCCTAGAATTTATTATTGATTTAAGATCAGATCATTGCTACTAGAAATTACAGAAAGATAATCTATAAGTATGAAATAAAATGGTAGAGACTGTGTAGCATATCACTTCAGGTTGCAAATATTTAGAATCTACTGAATCAATCAATCAATAAACATTTATTAAATGTCTCCTATGTGCCAGGCATGGTGCTAAGTGCTGGGAACACAAAAAAGGCAAAATGTAGTTCTTGCCTTGAAGAAGCTTAATATCTAAAGAGGGAGACAACAAAATATACAAAACAAGCCACATATGGATAAATAGCAGAGAATTAACAGAGAGAAAGCACTAGAATTAAGAAGAGTTGGGGAAGGTGGAATTTTAGTTCTAACTTAAAGGAATCCAGGGAAGTCAGTAGTCAAAGGGTATTTCTAGGCATGGGGAACAGTCAGGGAAAATGCTGGGAGCTGAGAAATGGGGCATCATGTTTGTGAAACAACTAGGAGGCTAGTGTCACTGGATGGAAGAGTACATGTAAGGTGTAAGAAGGCTGAAAAAGTAGGAGACTAGGTCATGAAGGCTTTGAGGGTCAAACAAAGCATTTTGTATTTAGTCCTAGAGGTGACAGAAAGCCACTGGAGCTTATCGAAAAGGTAGGGAGATGACATGAACAGACCCGCACTGTAGGAAAAATCACTGTAGAGCTAAATGGAGGATGGATTGGAGTGGGCAGAGGCTTGAGGCAAGCAGATCCATCAGCAGGCTCTTGCGATAATCCAGGCACATAGTAAAGTCCTGCACTAGAGTGGTGGCAGTGTCAGAAGAAAGAAGAGGACATATATGAGAGATGCTTGAAAGATAGTTGGAAATGTAAGATTAGAAGTCAGCAGAGAGTTTGGGGCAAGATAGATAGGTCTGAGAATCATCAGCATAGAGAAAGTAAATAAATCTATAGTTCCTTATGAGATCACCAAGTGAAACGGTATTGCGGGGGAGGGAGGGAGATCGCAGAACAGAATCCTGAGGGACCTCTACAGTTAGAGGGTGTGATCTGGAAGAGCATCCAACAAAGAAGTCAGAGGAGTGGTCATGTGGCAGGAGGAAAACCAGGAAAGAGTAAAACCTAGAGAGAAGAGAATATGGAGGAGAGAATGAAAGTGTCAAAGGTTTGCAGAAAAGTTAAGAATGAGTACTAAGAAAAGGCCATTGGATTTGACAACTAAGATATCATTAGTAACTTTGGGGAGAGCGGTTTCGATTTGGAGGCTGGATTGCAAGGGGTTGAGAAGAGAGTAGAAGAGAGAAAGTGGAGGCACCTATTGCAGATGGTCTTTTTGAGGAGTTTAGCTACAAAGAGCAGAAGAGATATAGGACAATGGAGGGAATGGAAGAATCAAGTGAGGGTTTTTTTCAGGATAGGGAGACATGGGCAAGTTTGTAGGCAGTAGGGAATGGGCCAGTAGACAGAGAAAGACTGAAAATAAATGAAAAAGTGGGGATGGGAGGGTGGAGTCAAGATGGCTGAGTAAAGGCAGGGACTTACCTGAGCTCTACCCTAAACCTCTCCAAATACCTTTAAAAAGTGATTCTAAATAAATTCTAGAGCAGCAGAACCCACAAAAGATGAAATGAAACAAATTTCCAGCCCAAAACAACTTGGAAAGTAGGTAGGAAAGTACTGTTGCACCAGGGTGAGAAAGGAATGCAGTCCAGCACAGGATGCACTGGTGCAGGCCATGCCAGAGCAGACAGGGCCCCAGCAAACCTGGAGTAGGCCTTGGGACAACTGAATCACTGGCAACAATGGCAGTTTTCAGACCTCTCAGTCCACAGACACCAAAGATATCTTAGATGGTCAGGAGGAAAGGTCTGTTGCACCTGGGTGAGAGTGGAGTACAGCCCAGTGCAGGCTGCGCCAGCCCCAGAAAGGCAGAATCAAACCTTGGGAGGGATTGAATCAGCAGTGGCAGTGGCAGTGGCAGTGGCAACAGCTGCTTTCAGAGCTCTCAGCCCATAGACAGTAAGGGGGTCAAACAATTGGTCAAAAGGAGATTACAGAGGTCTTTTTGATAGCACTGGAGCAGGACTCTGTTGCATTGCCCATTCTTGGATCCGGGTCACAGACCTGGGTGGCAGTCCCAGGGTGAGGAGGAGCACTAGCACAGTAGAGCTTGTGGCCACAGCAGGAGGGGGACCTCCCTCACAGTTCTAGGGTGGAAAAGAGTGCTTGTGGTCACTCGCAGACCAGAGCACAGGCCAGGAGAGTAGTAAACACCTCTCCTTACAACATACCACATTGGAAGAACTGAAAACTTACAGGCCCTTAGAAATATCTCTGAAAATAGCTGCACAAAAGCCCTGAAGCTTGGTACAGTGCATCCTCCACCCTGGAAGCAGATTCCTACCTTAACAAAGAGTTAAAAGTCAAGTAATAGCCTAGAAAATTAACAAACAATGGGGGGAAAAACTCTGACTATAAGTTACTATGGTGACAAGGAAGATCAAAATTCACACTCAGAAGAAGACAAAAACGTCAGAGCTCTGACATCCAAAGCCTCCCAAAAAATATGAATTACTCTCAGGCCATGAAAGAGCTCAAAAAGCTTTTTGAAAATCAAGTAGAAGAGGTAGAGGAAAAATTGGAAAGAGAAATGAGAGTGATGCAAGAAAATCACAAAAAACTAGTGAACAGCTTGGTAAAGGAGACACAAAAAAAAATACTGAAGAAAATAACATCTTAAAAAAACAGACTAGGCCAAATGATAAAAGAGGTCCAAAAAGCCAATGAGGAGAACAATGCCTTAAAAAGTAGAATTGGCCAAATGGAAAAGGAGGTCCAAAAGCTCACTGAAGAAAATAATTCCTTAAAAACTAGAATGAAGGAAATTGAAGCTAATGACTTTATGAGAAATCAAGAAACAATAAAACAATAAAATAATAAAACAATAAAACAATAAAATAAAAGTAGAAGACAATTAGAAATAACTCACTTGAAAATGCCTGACCTGGAAAATAGATCCAGGAGAGATAATTTAAAAATTATTGGATTCCCTGAATGGCATGATCAAAGAAAGAGCCTTTACCTCATATTTCAGGAAGTTATCAAGGAAAACTTCCCTGATATCCTAGAACCAGAAGGTAAAATAGAAATCACCTCCTAAAAGAGGTCACAAAATGAAAACTCCCAAGAATATTATAGTTAAATTCCAGAGTTCCCAGGTCAAAATATTTCAAGCAGCCAGAAAGAAACAATTCAAGTATCATAGAGCCACAATCAGGATAACACAAGACTTAACAGTTTCTACAGTAAAGGATTGGAGGGCTTGGAATATGATATTCCAGAGGGCAAAGGAGCTAGGTTTACAACCAAAAATCACATACCCAGCAAAACTGAGTATAATTCTTTGTGGGGGAAGGGTGGACATTCAGTGAGATAGAGAATTTTTTAGCATTCATGATGAAAAGATCAGAACTGAATAGAAAATTTGACTTTCAAATATAAGACTCAAGAGAAGCACAAAAAGGCAAACAGGAAAGATAAATCATAAGGGACTTATTAAAGTTAAATTGTTTACATTCCTAAATGGGAAGATGATATTTGTAACTCACAAGACCTTTCTCATTATTAGGGTAGTTAGAAGGAGTATATATAGACAGAGGGCACAAGTGTGAATTGAATATGAGGGGATGATATCTAAAAAATAATATTAAGTGGTGACAGAGGAATGTACTGGGAGAAAGAGAAAGGGAGAGGTAGAATGGGATAAATTATTTCACATAAAAGAGCTAAGAAAAAGCTTTTACAGTGAAAGGAAAGGGGAGGGAGGCAAGGGGGAGCGAGTGAACCTTATTCTCATCAGAGGGATGAGGGAATAACATACACACTCAACTGGGTATTGACATCTATCTTACCCTACAAAAAATGGGGAAAAGAGGACAAAAGAAGGTGGGTGATAGAAAGGAGGGCAGATTAGGAGAGGGAGAAGGAAAACACTTTTGAGGAGGGACAGGATGAAAGGAGAGAAAGAATAGAATAAACAAGGGTGGGGAATAGGATATAGGGAAATACAGTTAGTAATAACTGTGGGAAAAAAATTGAAGCAAATTTCTCTGATAAAGGTCTCATTTCTCAAACATATAGAGAACCAAGTCAAATTTATAAAACATGAGAGCCATTCCCCAATTGATAAATGATCAAAAGATATGATCAGTTTTCTGATGAAGTAATCAAAGCTATCTATAGCCATATAAAAAATACTTTAACTCACTATTGATTAGAAAAATGAAAATTAAAACAATTCTGAGGTACTTCTACCTCATATCTATTAGATTGGCTAATAGGACAGCAAAGGTAAATGACAAATGTTGGAGAAGGTGTGGAGAAAATGAGATATTAATGCACTGCTGGTGGAGTTGTGAACTGATTCAACTATTCTGTAGAGCAATTTGAAATGATACCTAAAGGGATATAAAACCATGCATACCCTTTGAGCTAGCAATATCACTACGAGGTCTGTATACCAAAACAGATGAAAAAAAGGAAAAGGACCTATACGTACAAAAATATTTATAGCGGCTCTTTTCTGGGAGCAAAGAATTAGAAATTGAGGGAATGCCTATCAATTGGGGAATGGCTGAACAAATCGTTGCTTGTGATTATGATGGAATACTATTATACCATAGGAAATGATGAGCAGGATGCTTTCAGAGAAACCTGGAAAGGCTTAGAAGAGCTGATGCAAAGTAAAATGTACTGTGAACAAAATAACAGCAATATTGTAGGATGATCATGTGTGAATGACTTAGCTATTCTCATCAATACAACAATCCATGACAACTCTGAAGAATTTATGATTAAAAATGCTATCCATCCCCAGACAAAGAACTGATGGTATCTGAATGCAGATTAAAGTATACTTTTTTTACTTTATTTTTCTTGAGGTTTGTGTATGTGTGTGCATGTGTGTGTGTCTATGTTTTCTTTCACAACATGACTATTATGGACGTGTTTTGCCTGACTACACATACATAACCTATATCAAATTGTTTGCCTTCTTAATAGGGAGAAGGTGGGGAGGGAGGAAGGGAGAAGATTTGGAACTCAAAATTTTAAAAATGAATGTTAAAAACTGTTTTTACATGTAACTGGGGGAAAAATAAAATACTAAATTTTAAAAATGTAAAAAAAAAAGAATCAGGATGACAGCACAGGGCATTCTATTGGAGGAGATGGGATAGAATAGTGTCATTTGACAAGTAGAAAGATCCAGTCAAGTAGCAGTAATTATATAATAGAAGCTCACTAATCCTTTTTAAACTAAGAGATGACCAATCTCTATACCACAAATACAAACCCCAAAATAGCCTTATGAATTCAACAAATTCTGGAGCCAGCCGATCATTATAGAGAGAGCTATTGCCCACAACTTCTCAACATGACATTGATCCATCAAAATTTAAGATCAATATTTTAAAATAGTTTTCACCAATATTTATCATCTCCAAATTACATGGAAAAAAGCTTTCAAAATAAAGAAATTTAGCAGAAGAAATTAAAACCAGGTACATACAAGAAAAGTTATGTTATCCCTGTCTGCTATTAGATTTGTCCCAAGGATATTTTCAATGATTCTACAGAAGATGAGCTTAAATTTCAGTGCTCTAATTCAATTGCCCCCTCCCAAAAAAGTTAGTTTTTTTAGACTATTGTGCAATCCCACAGAACATTAAACATTGAAGAATAATAGTTGGCTAGTGATGTCTTTGCATTCTTTTGATCAAAACTCCATCAAAAGAGATGAGAACATGATAACAGTGATAATTATGGTAACAGTAATACATTTGTTTAGTGCTTTCAGGTTCTCAAGATACTTTATATACATTATCTCATTTCCTCTTCACAACAACCTAGTGCAATAGGTGGTACTATTTTATGCATAAGGAAAGGGGTTCAAAGAGACTATTTTATAGATAAAGAGGTTCAAAGAGACTATTTGATTTGCCCTAGTCACATGGCAATACCTTGGTTTGAATCTCCAGTTCTACCATTAGCTATGTGGCAGAGAATCTCAGTTTACCTAACTATAAAATTAACTTCTTCAAGGGGTTTTTGAAAAGAAAGTGCATCAATGCACTATAGAATTGTGAACTATAGTTATAATAATCTAAAAACATTTTCTCTCTTGCTTGGAGATCTTAATTTTGCTGGTCCTTTTCCCTCTCATTTTAAGATTTTATTAGTCAGCACAATAAAGTGTCTAGAGAAGACTATTTTGACTTTTTAAATAAGTTTTATAATATATGCTTTAGCTCTAAAGAAGCTTTGGCTTTCCTTATTTTTAGATATGAGCCTATATACATGAAATAGAACTGATATTCCTGGAGAAAGGCAGAGTAAAGACTATGAAGCCCAATTTTTTTTTGAACAACTTTCAACCTCCAAAAAGTCTCTTGACATATATTTGAATTTATCAGAATTGGTTTAATGAAATCCATCAATATTGTGCAAACCCTTGAACTGACTGTTTGTAAAATAGGAGGGGTGGGGAAGGTAGGGCCAGGGGCTAGCTATTTCCAGTTTTAACATTCTGTGATTCTGTGGTTCTATAGAATTATATATCACTTCAATCTAGATGAATCAAATACTCAAAAGTTTCCTATCTAAGTTACATAAAAACTATGCCTGTCAGTCAAGTTTATAGAAATTAAAACTGGCTAACTTCAGGGACAGCAGGAGCATTATTCCTCTGAGGCTCTCTTTATTATATTCCATACCATAAGACCCTGAAAGAAGCAAGATCAGAAAAAACCAAGCACCTACCTTCAAAAGCAGGAACGTGTAATCTGTCAGAATTTAGAGTCACTGCAAATGAGAACAGTTTTTATTCCTGTTCTCCTTTCTGATAAGCCACTACCCAAAAGCTAGGTAAACAAGTTCAGGATAGCAGTCTAGCTAAATAAAGAAGTTCCTTCTACACTCCTCCCTTTGCAAAGGTGGCAGGACACAGTCTGCTGTAGTCAGATGTGGCTTCTGGTCTGGCTTTGTTTCTTATTAGCTGTGTGACCTGAAGCCAGTCACTTACCTTTATTAGCCCTCAAACAGATTCTTCATCTATAAAATGAGAGAGCTGGATGAGATAAGACTGTCCCTTCCAGGTCTAACATTCTATGACTCGGTGGAGATGAAGATGAAATCCTCAAGTTAAATCATATGGGACCTGCTGGAAGTAGTTATAGGAGATGAAATTATTTAGCTTGGCAAACACTTAACAATGAGGTGGTGCTTGATTGCTTTCCAGTGTATGTCAAGTTCCTATTAACTTAACTATACATCTGGAGGAAATCCCTTTCCTACACATTTAGTTTTGTGGCCAAAAATTTTCATTACCTTATGGCCAACCTTCTGGGGCTGGCCATAAGGTAATGGTTCTGCCCCACACTTAGTTAGTCTGGTTCCTGAATTCAACAAAACTCTGAAGTCTCTTTGGGACATAGATGTGGGTCAATCAATAAACATTTATGAAGTACTTACTCTATCCTAAGCACTAGAGTTGCAAAGAAAGACAGAAAAAATATGAAAACCAGTACCTACTCTAAATGAGCTCAGAGGTCTGAATTATTTAAGGATATATACCAACAAAGCACTGACTGAACAGTTGGATATGTCTTTATCCCATCCTTTCCCCTGGGGTACAGACACAGGCCTTCCCAGGCCATTTATAACACAGGCACACTCCTATAGTTCTATTGATCTTGTTCTTGAAGGAGAGCAAATTCAAAGTGCCTACATACATCTACAAGCAAGAGGGTTGGACTTTCACTGGCAATCACTTTAAGAGCATTGGTCTTAAAGTTAGAAAGTATGGGCTCAAATTTCAAGTCTACTACTTTCTACCTGTGGCATAGCAACCTTGGGAAAGTTGCATAACCTCTCTTGGTTTAGATTTCCCCATCTTTAAAGACAGGGCATTGGATTAAAATAAACTGCAAATAACATTTTGAAGTCTCTATTATGTGCAAAGCAATGTACTAGAGATTAGGGAAGATGCAAAGAGTCTAGGACCATGAGGGACCTGACTGGTAGATTTGACATGGCATCCTTCTCCCTACTTTCAGCTCTTAGAAGAGTAATACAGTCATTTCCCAGCTAACCAATTGTGAGCTGATGTCTTTCCTCAGAAGTGACCAGTTGTGACTAAAAGTATTAATGTAATTGATTTAAGAGTTTCCATAACTACTAATTAGCATAAAAGAATTAACCCCACAGAGGCAATAGATAAAAAAATAGCCATACCCTACTCCAGTTCAAATTTATCTACTTAAAACACCTGTATTACCTGTTGGAAGACAGCTGGTCTAGACAGATCATCTTCCGTGGTTTCAACTCCCAAGATTAACACTCTACTTCTTGGTGTCAAATTCAAATAGAAACAAGAGCCACTAATCCATACAGAAGATATGCATAAGAATCCCTGCTACCACATATTGACTTCATTTTAAAATGTAATGTTATATATGTTTTGTTACATTTTTATTTATTTTATTAAATATTTCACAATTACATTTTGATCTAGCTGCAGCCACACTTGGGAATGTTGGCCACATGGCCAGAAGGCTGCATATTTGACACCTCTGCTCTAATGTAATACTAAAGGCCTAAAGACTAGACACTGCCTTGGCCTTCAGAATAGAGCTGTGGGTGGGAGTAGAGGATGGGACTGAGAGACCACCAACCTCAAGTAACATGTAGATTGGTTAGGGCCTAGTTCCTCTCACTGCCAAGATGCAAATGCCCAAAGCACATGAAATAGGCCCCGCCATTTCTTAAATGGGACTGAGATACTACCTAGAACCATTCCCACCACCATATTGGACTGTGAGCAGGTACTCCAACTAAAGACCAGGAAGAGGAATTTTATGAGACTATGTCCTTGAAAGATATGTCTGTAATAGAGAGAGAGAAAAAAACAGCCATAAGTAGAGGTAAAGATGCTTCATATCTCACAAGATACTGAAATAATTTGCAAATGTATTTACAGAACCATTACTTATACTGGAGAATTGTGGGGGATGGGAGAAGTAATAGAAGATGAGAGTCAGTCAAATACCTTCTAATCTTCAAAAGTTGGAAAGTACAGTCTGAGAGAGAAAGAAATTGTAGACTTTTAAACGTCATATTTTTCCATGTCAAAATTCTAGTATCTCATTAAATGTATGATTTGTAAAAACATAGGAAAGGAAGTGGCAATCAAAAGGAGCCAGTATGAGTTCACTAAGAATAAGCTATAACGAACAATTTTGTTGTTGGTTGTGTTGGAATTTTAGGTAGATAGTTCAAAGAGAGATCTATAGATATGGTACACAATATTAAAAAAAAAGACATGAATAATTTTTTAAAGAAAGAAAGACAGTGCTTTCAGTCATTCCAAGATGTATTTGGGACAAAAGCCCATCTTGTCAATGCTAATATCCTTTCATTGTTACAAAGCACAAAACATCAGTGTTACAGAGGTCTAGAGCAGGTGCAGAGCACCCTCTAACAGCATTTCCCCACATGCAGAGGCAGAGGAGCCCTTTCTGGGAGATTTGGATGTGCCTTCATGAGGTGGATGTGTCTTAGAGACAATGGAGCATATGTAGACATTCTGTAACTGGTTTTGCTCTGTTAACTATGTGATTACAAGAAGCCTTTTAGATTGATTTGAGTTGCCAGAAGTAGGCAAGGATAGATCTTCAAAAAGGCCTGCATCAGCCTTAGCCTAGTCCTCTACAGCTGTCCTCTGATGATCTGAATCATCATGTGTCCAATAAGAGACAATGCTTAAGGAGCCTTGGGGTTTTCTCCTTGCCAAGACCATGTGACCCTCCACAAATGGCCCTGGTCCATGGCCTCTGCATTTATTCTTTTCCATTCTAAGCGAAGGAACCTCCGAAAGGTGAGCATCCAAGATGCCAATCTCAAGAATCAAAATTGAGAATGCCCAGAAGGACAATGGAGAGATGTGTGGTGGGTGCAAATAAGTTATAGGAGGTCTGTCACCAGTGGTGGCTTATGTGCAAGAAAAGGTGTTAAAGGTGTCATCAAAAACAATAAAACCAGAAAAAGTGGTATGGTCATGTACCAACAATATAGAGCCGTGCATAGACCTAATGTTGCATTGCTATCAATAAAATATTTAAAGTCTTAGAGACTTGTGTCTAGTACAATGCATAAGTAGATCCTCTGGAGAATTTATATGAGGATATGGATAATTACTAACAGCAGCTAAGTGGCTCAGTAGATAGGGCGCTGGGCCCGGAGTCTGGATGATCTGAGTTCAAATCTGACCTCAGATACTTAGTAGCTGCGTGACCCTGAACAAGTCCCTTTACCTCTGTTTGTTTCAGTTTCCTCATCTGTAAAACGGGGACAATAATAGTACTTACCTCCCAGGGTTATTGTGAGGATCAAATGAGATAATAATTGTAAATGGCTTAGCACAGTGCTGGGCACATAGTAAACGCTACAGAAATGTCAGCTGTTATTATCATATTGCCTTCTTTTCCCATGACTGATCTTTAGCAAAATATATGCAACGCAAAGTAAAATAAAATGTTGTCATTGAAAGCTATTTGAGATGGTTCAGTTTGTTCTAATATCCCAAGCAGTCCCATCTTGGCATTCATAAAGTCGAGTATCTAAAAATGTTGAAATAATGGCCAATGACAAGACTACCCCAATGATTCCTACAGTGCCCACCACCATGAAGAAAGATAGCGGTCAGTGCCCTGTGCCTGCTGATCATTGAGATCAGCCCATCAGAGCCCAATGGTAGACCTTGGGCTAAAATGAACAATTCACTGCTCCTAAGCTGTGGACCAATTGGTGGCATCGTGCCACTGAACCATAACGCCCAAACTACGAAGAGATACGCCACACTCCTGCATATCCCAAAGCCCAACACCTCAAAGAATTAGAGCCTCTCGTATTCTGTGGTTCCAGAAAACATGGGCTTTATTACAGCCTTCCTGGATCTGAGGAGACAATAGTTAATAATAGCTCATTGTTCCTCACAATAGCGATGTAATGTAGCAAAAGCTACAGCAATAGTAGGAAAGCAGTTGAGAGCTCCAGATGGAAGCTTCCACATATTTTTCCAATCAGCAAATAACCCACCTAGGATGGCAACAGTTCAGGCTTTGTTTAGGATGTATGAAAAAGGAAAGGCTAAAGAGAGCTCTAAGTTAGTTTTGTTGAATTCAGATTGCTCAAAGAGATGAAAGACTCAATGTTACTCTATTTACCTTCAAAGCTTTTAGCACTATAGTTCCGGTTTTTAATATGTTCATTAAGCAAGAAAGACTGATACACTTGTTCCAGAATTCAGTTATTAACAGGGCAAAACAAACACCCAGCATGATATCTTATCCATATTACCTATTCACTTCATCTTAAGTCAGATGCTGGGACAAAGAATGGTGTGTTTAGTTTACATTAATGAATGCTACATGGTGTAATATCTTACATGAAAACAGCTAGTTATGCAATGCTTGGCAGACATAGAACCTTTTCATTTTCAGCACTTTTCATAATATCTATTATTCACCATTTCACACATTTCAAATATTTTGTAATTCATAGGGAACTTTTGGATTAGTTGATTTCTGAGGTCCCTTCCAACTCTAAATCTATGAAAAATTGATTCCCGTCTCTGAAGCATTACAAAAATGGGTTGATAAAGGTCATACAATCAGTGGCAGAACTAAAACCCAGTCTGCCCAATTCTCATATGCAAAAATTACATAGAAAACTATTGGATTGGATACATTTTGAGGTCCTTTCCTAGACCATGCTACCTTCCATCACGGGGACAAAATGATTCCATTCCTTTATTAATAGTTTTGATAATCTCTAGGACCCCACCATTTCTTCTTCTTTATTATACACCAGTCAATTGTGACCTTATTTACAAAACCTCTAATGTAGCTGGTGTTTGTGCATGAGATGACTGTATTTGTTCACATATTATTCTGCTTTTTAAGATCTTGTGCTGATAAAATAAGAATAGGATTAGGAAGGCAGAGAAGTAGCCCCAGAAGACTATTCATAGGACTCAGCTGCTACATTCAGAAGCCTAATCTAATGCTTGGCTCAACCTCAAAAAGCTCAATGACAAGGTTTGAAGATGTATTATATACTTCCTCCTCAAAAGATGAAGGAGGAACACATGACAGGGAGAACACACGAGGACATATGATTATGCATAAACCCTTGTAGAACTGTCAGGAAATACCATGAAAGTCCTTTGGGCAATCAATTGAATTACAGGGGAAAGATTGGGGGGGTTAAGAACTTTACTAGTTTTCTAAAAAATAATAATGTTTGTTTTTTCTTTCCTTGTAGGAACTTTACAAGTTCTAGATTCGTCTTTTCTAAGGCAAATGAGCCACAGAATATTTTCTGGTTTCAGAAGTCTAGGTTGCCATAAGTATCAACACACCTGTGATCTAAAAGAAAATCAGACTGAGATGAAAATAAATCAGCAATGAGCTTAAAAAAAGAACCAAGTAAATTCTGATCCTCTTTTCTGTTCCTTTGGTTAAGAAATCTGTCTATGTGAGAGAATTTTTTGGGGGGGGAAGGAAAAATTGAAGAAACTTATTCAAAATGAATCATCATTTTCTTACATATAACTCTAAACATTAAATTGTTTAATTAAAGAATCACAAAATTTCAGAATAGGAAGGGGCCCCAAAGAACATGTGGCCAAATTTATGCCTATACAGGAATCTCATTTATAACTTCCTCCATAATTGGCCATCTAGCCCTTGAAGACCTATGTGAAGGAATTTCAAATATATATAAGTAAATTATACTTATGTGACTTTAGCTAAAGATACCATCAGAGCTGGTCATGAAAGTCCAGTGGCAGCAGAAAAGTCAAGATGACCAGTGATGGCCTATGATGCAATGGATGACCTTGGCATCTTCGATGCCTGACCAGGCTCTAAGTGCTCCACAGAGCCTGCTTCAGCAGTGTGGCTGTTGGAACGAACTATAGTCATAGGTCTCATGCTTTAGGGCAGCACGTCTTAAACTGGGTCACAACCCCATATGGGGTCATGAAAAATCTAGCAACAGTAAAAGGTTTCTGAATGCACAATGACAAAAAATTAATCCCAAGGCAAACACGCAATGAATCTGTGGTGTTTGTGGTAACACTTGCTCTG
Source organism: Trichosurus vulpecula (assembly GCF_011100635.1). Classification (NCBI taxonomy): domain Eukaryota; kingdom Metazoa; phylum Chordata; class Mammalia; order Diprotodontia; family Phalangeridae; genus Trichosurus; species Trichosurus vulpecula. The sequence goes on along the minus strand of NC_050574.1, from coordinate 321,616,036 downwards.
TTGCATGGCACAATTTCACTGCAGCCTTGGTTCTGAACACAAAGCATGTGCACTTTGCACAGGCCATGCAATGCCAATGAATGCTGCCAAAATGAGAAAAGGGGTTGTGAATGGAAAAAAGTTTAAGAAACCCTGCTTTAGGGGAACCTGGTACTGCTGGGAATGGTCAGTGACTGACATTGGAATTGGGTAAGCTGAATAGATTCCCATCAGCTTGTGCCAGAAAAGGACCAGACTTCATATTACTCTAGCAGGCAAACCAGGCTAGATGAAGCAAGGCACTCTGAAGGAGAGACATATGGTGGCTTGTGCCAGGCAAGTCCAACCACTACCACTGTGACACCTCTCATCAGATCTTGATGTAAATAGCCCAGGGAAAAGCAGTGTCCCTGATTATCAGCTCTATTTCCAGCCTGGCCTTGTAGCTATCATCAAGAGGAACAGCCACTATGGGGAATGAGTCCACCATTCACCACCACCACCACCTGCCACCGAACTGTGATTGATGGGCAGGTAAACCTAAGAACTTGAAGAATAGCAGCATTCCCCTGCCCTCTGATCACTGGTCCTCCTTTCAGCCCAGCCCCTTTGCTGTTGTTTACTGTTTGCCCACTTTTGAAGAGGACCAATGACATCATGGGTGAAGTCTTGACTTGTGTGTGAACTTGATTTAAGTGAGGCAGAGTTGCACAAAGTCATCAGCCTCACTCTGTCTTCCAGAGTCATGAAAGTCCAGTGGCAGCAGAAAAGTCAAGATGACCAGTGATGGCCTATGATGCAATGGATGACCTTGGCATCTTCGATGCCTGACCAGGCTCTAAGTGCTCCACAGAGCCTGCTTCAGCAGTGTGGCTGTTGGAACGAACTATTCCCATTCCACCAGGGGAAGTTTTCACATGCTTGGGGTAGACATCTCCCTAACTTAGCAACAGGTTTGAGGCCTGTCAGTTATAAAGTCATCATCCAAAGAGGCAACCCTTATGGAAAAGGAACCAGCCATCCCCAAGTGCTATACCAACTGTTACCCATAGAGCGGGCAAGCTTCTAAAGCAACAAAGTACCCTGAGGAAGAGAAAGAAGGTGGCATGACGTGTGTCAGGTAAATCAAACTTCCACTCCTATGCTGACCACTACCCTCCACCCAGACCAGAATGGTGATAGCCCAGGATCATGAACCTAAAAGCCTCAGGAATAGCAGCATCCTCCAGACCACCAGCCTTGCTTCCAGTCCAGTCCTCACAGCCTTCAACCAGGCAATCGACCCTTGTAGAGATGGAGATGCTGCAGCCCCTGCCTCCTCTGCCACCATAGTGAGTGAAGACCCAGAAAGGAAAGTTCTCACTGACAAAACTCTTGACACTGTTAAATGGTTCATCATCAGAAATGGATATAGTTTTAATAGTGGGAAGCTGAATAAGATACGTCACCATCTGTTTTGCTGCCACGCCCTCAGGACCATGGGGCCTTTTCCATCTGACTTGCAGCTGAAACCTCGTATATGTGTTGCCTCCCCCATTAGAATGTGAGTTCCTTGAGATCACAGACTGTTTTGCTTAATCTATAACCCCCAAACACTTAGCATGGGGCTTCACCTATAGCTAGCACAGCATAAATGGTCTTTCATTCACTAAGGCAAAGCGGTCAGGACTCCTAACCTCTCCCTTATGTATTCTTCATGCTGCCTTTTCATGCCTTCTTTGGTCCTTCAAAGAGGCTTTTGATATCCACTTTAGTTTGATTTCATCCCTATAAAAATATCAGGGAACAAAAGTGAGTGGCAAGAGAGGGCAATAGCACACAATGTAATTGGCCTGGGTTCTGTCCCCACCTGGGGTGGTACTGGCTAGGATAACCTGCATTAGACAGGCCCGAATTTTTTCTTCTTGCCACTTGTTTTCAAAATGTCCTGGAATGACACAATTCTGTGTCTTAGTAGAGGTCAACCCCAAGCACAGCATAATGGGAAGACTTGGGGCTGGAAAATCTGACTTAAAATATTGATTCCCACATTTATCATTAATAATAATAATAACAAGCACTTACATAGAGCTTCAGGTTTGCAAAGCACTTTACATAGGTTAACTCATTTGATCCTCACAATAACCCTGTGAGCTAGGTGCTTTTATTCTTATTTCACAGATGAGGAAACTGAGGCACAGAAAGGTTAAGTGACTTAAATTTAATGACTGATTGATTGATTGACTTTCCCTGAGTTACACAGGTAGTGTCCGAAATGGGATTCAAACTCACACCTTTCTGATTCCAAGTCTTGTGCTCTTGTCTGTCTCTCTCTGAGTAATCATGAGGCATTCCATTATTTTTCAATATCTTGCAATAATGAACCTAAATTATAATGTGGGTGTTTTCTTTTTGGATCATACTACACCAGGAGGGAGATAACAACTTTAATTGGGGAAATGAGATGAACTTTATATGGAGATTTCCCCAGAATTTGATCGGAGTAGGAGCAAAGTACAAGGTGCATTTGTCAATTATTACATGCAAATGAACTTTGTAAAATCCTACATGAACGCTTGAGGACCCTGGGCCAAGGCAATTTGGGTGGGTGTTGGCTAGGGTTAGGACAACTTCACAACAATCCTACTAGGCAGTGAGGCAAATCTCTGTATCCTATATCAACCTTTAGAATTGGGATTGACTTTCCACCTTCCACCTCCATCCTCAATTTCATTATGAATATCAGTTCCTTCTCTCTACATCTTTATGTAAGTAAAAACCTCTAAGCCCCAACAAACTGCATGCAATAGAGGGGAGATCAAAATCTTATTCACCTCTCATGTCCCCAGGCAGTAGAAAGAAGTGGAAACTAGAGGAAGCATAACTTGCTGGAAAGAGGACTGGACTTAAGAATCTGATGATCTGGATTCAGGTTTTGACACTCATCCATTTCAATTCATTTCAATGAGCACCAGAATCCTAAGAGGCCATATGGCACAGCACAGAGAACTGGACTCCAATCAGAAGACGAGCATACCAAACTTATCTCAAACACTTACTACCTGGATGACCCCAAACTCGTCAGAGAACTCAAACCTCTCTAAGCCATTTCCTCAACCATAAAATAGATCATATTTAGTTAATCCTCTAGTCCTACTAGGGGATTTCCTCAGAACTCAGTTTACCTTTTCAAAGTAGTCCAGAGGGATTGAATGGGGGTAGGGAGGGGAGGGCACTTGAGATTTCTCCTTACTAGACAAATACAGAAGAGTGAGTGTTCTTCCCTTACTGGCATTGGATGCCTTTGGATTTCAGGTCATCATCACCTAATTGCCTCAGCAGGGGCCTACTGAAAGAAAGTCTCTCCCAGTTTAAAAGGAGTCACATTTGTGTGAATGGGGAAAGAACAGTTTGGTTTGGCTTTTTGGGGCAGCTGAACTTGGGAGTTAGGATAGAGAAAAATGTCACAAATGGGACCCAGTTAATTTGCTGGGGGCAGGCAGTTTAAACTGTAACAGTTCAAAAAGTTTCCACTCTCTCTCTCAAACAGGGAACTCTTTCCCTCAGGAATTTTCAGTGAGGGAATAGCAAAGAGTTTGTAGCCCAGGCACCCTCATCTATCCCAGTAGAAATGGCCATTTGCACATGGCAAGTAAGAGCACATGTACTAGCCTAAGGGAATCTCTGGCTTTGTCTTGCACTGAACATGATGGAGACAGGGGGGCATAAGGAGTGGTTGCAATCCTGAGCTATCTACCTAGTCTTGGGGCAGTCTTGTAAGCTGAGATGTCAAAAGCTTCTGAGTCCTTCACTGGAGGCCAACTGGCAAGAGGAATTTCTTGCATTGGAAAGAATAACCATTGACAGGAAAAGGAATTCATGCCCTGAAATGATTGGCTAGATTCCTTTGGAGTCGCCTGAGCCATCTCATGCCAATTCCTGATGTCAACAAGTAGAAGGGACCATTGAGGGCCTAGCACTCTGCAGTACCCACCAATAAAAGGACAGTCAGCCTATCACAGCACTCCTGCTGAGAACAGAATGGCAGTGGCAGTACAGGAATGCAGAAACTCCACATGGCTTGGGGAGGGCGGAGTTAGGCATGGCAGAGCAGAATAGTCAGGCCTCTTCAGTGGCAGGGCCACAGATCTCAGGCCTTATTATAACCCTCCATCTCAGCATGTCAAGGTAGAGTTAGACCCAGTGCTTAACACAGTATCTAACAAATAGTAGGTGCTTAATGAATGTTTACTGACTGATCCCAGAATAAGGGGACAATGCTTGGCCCAGCACGGGGCAGCAGAGCTAAGGCCCCAGTAGTGACAGAATCAGAGACAGCACTCAGCCCCACCAGCACAGGAAGCACACTTCACACAGAGCAGCAGAGATGGGGGTCCCAATAGCAGTGGCCAGAGACACTTAAAGGTTTATTAAACACTTTCCTCTAAAACAACTTGAGATAGTACAAGTGCTAGCCTCATTTTACAGGTGAGAGAACCTGGGCTGAGAGACGTTTTATGAGTTGTTCACAGTCACAAACAAGTAGTACTTCAAACTCAGGCTTCAAGTAACCTGAATGCAAATCCAGTGCTGTTTTTACTACACCCTAAGTCTTATGTCTAATGCTTATGGTTCTCAGGTTCATGATATTGCCCTAAAAATTAACTAACCTCTGACATTTAACTTAACACTCTTCTTAATGCTTTTTCAATTCATATCTAACAACAACCTTATTTCTGCATAGCTCAAGTTTATTAAAGTTTAGTAAACTGAGTATGGTAAAAAACTGTTCATATAGTTTTGCTTTCAGAAGAATTTAATCTGGAATATATAAGAAGGTAAACATAGACAATCCCCCACAGCCACCCCCAGAAGGAAATGTTGAAATTTCATGAATTGATTCCATTGACAAATGTTGGGTTAAGTCCAGTACAATCAGTCAAATTCAATGACATCTGCTACAAAAAGTAAATTGCTTATATATATATACACTACAATTTATTCTGTACAAAACAAAGTTCATGTAGTCTTCTCTATGTCTTTCACTCTACATTACTGTCATCCTCTGCAGAATAGATAGCTTGATTTCTTCTCTTAATTTTCTTTTTTAAGTGGTTTCCATTTCCAGTTTCATCACTTAGTCTTTTAAAGGGTTTCTCATTTAAGTTCTTCCCTTCTTCTGATTCCTGATTTTCACTAGATTTCTCCAGTTCATTTGTGGAATTCATTGTATCGTCAGAAGATACTGCCATGGAATCCGGTAAGATCCTAATGTCAGAGAAGCTTGTTGAAAAATCAGGAGGGTGAAGATCAGACGAGGGCTCCACTGAGGGAGTCCTAATGTCACCATGTAGACCTGTGATACTATCTTCACCCTCATCATCCTCATCCAGCAATATTTCATCGGGGTTAATAGAGGAAGACAGGACAGAGTTATCTGTGTTATATTCACTTGGTTCTTCTCCTGACCCATTACTGTCCACTTCCTCATCATAATCTCCACGCAATGAACTTTCCTCTATCACCTGCTGAATTCTGTTATTAATATCAGTGAGGCCAAGCTGGGCACAAAATTCTGTGGTCTGAGGACTGATCCTATGAACTAACTCCATGTGTTTCTGGGGCTTGCTAGGATCATAGCATACAGCTGTCACACTGAAGTTACATGGAATTTTGAGGTCATGGCTCATTTCTTCCAATACCTCTTTCATTGCTTCTTCAGTTGCACTGTAATCCCACCTAGAAATGTTTGGGGGGAAAAAAGTATTATTTATTTTTATCTTGGTAAAATTAAACAATATAGAATGGGAAAGTAAAAATTAATTTTAGGCTCACATATAGAAAATACATTCAATTTTGTAAATATAATTAATTTTAAAAATAATTTACTCCAGAAAGCTATCTCTAACTAATGAAAGGCAAGTCCATATTATTCCAAATGCAAAGTCTTTCCTCCAGAATGCTCTAATTATGCAGCACTTTTTAAAATATACATGTGATGGTCATCTCCTATCTTTCCCTCTAGGTGGTAAGCCCTTAGGTCTCTAGACTACTCTATCTATATGTGATCAGCCCTTTTTTTTTTCTACTAGTCAGTGAGAAAACTCAATTTATTTTGATGGTTATTTAAGAATAATTTCCCTCCCTTCTGGGTTTACTTTAATGCATGCATCAGAAAACAAAAAAAACTTTTTTCAATAAAACCATAGCTATTAAAAAAGCATTTGAGTCCCTAAGATGTGCTAGACACTAGGGATAAAAGGACAAAAACAGGCCCAGTCTTCAAGGAGTTGACAATCTACAGGAAGACTGGAAGGGGGAGAAAAGAGGAATATCATGTACACAGATAAGCACATACAAAATATAAATACAAAATAATCTAGCACTTGATTTGACTTACTTTGCATGAAGACCATTATTTTCAGGCATATTCCACAAGCCTCGTGACACATTGACAAGACTATTCGTAGCCTTTAGAATAGTGAGCCATTCAAGGTCATATTCCAGGTAGTCTGGTGCAGTTGAGTCATGCTCTACTTCTATTATCTAGGTAAAACAACGAACACCTTTAAGAAGTTCAATTCATTTCGGCATTATTAACATCAAAACTAAACACACCATGCTCTCTATTTTGACTATGTAACAAATCAGACTTGCTGTCAAGGAAGAAATCAATCACCTGACCTCAGAATTAAGTACTCAACAAAAAAGAAATTAAGGTGTAGAGATGTACCACACATTACTATAGTTATCTAATATATATTTTTTTTAAATATCCTGGCTACCTACAGTAACATCTTATTTTAGGACTATCTAAAACAACAATTCTAATTTCCAAAATTTTATAATAATTATAATTCCCAATTCAATTATCCAGCTTCTCAATCACCTATGCTTCTACCCTACAAAAGAAGATGATGATGATAGTACGTGCTATTCTGAAATAATAGTAATTACAGTATCTAAGCCTGGGTCACCAAATAAGTTTTTTTTTTTTTTTAAGAATTTGTTATTCTATCATGTCATTGCCCCCAAAGGTTTGAATTTTATATTTCATCTTTTAGGAACACTAATACATTGTTCCTAGAACTATGAATCAGTCCAACCATTCTAGAAAACCATTTGAAATTATGTAAGAAAAGCCACTAAACCATCCAGATACAATGTTGATTTTAAATATCTTTTTCTTTGTTACAAAGGCTTGATATGGTAGAAAAAGGAGTATATCCAGAAATAACTGTGATATGAAAACAAAGGACTTTAAAAAAGAGAAATAAGATAGATAAAACACACATAAACATAAAAGTGCCTATTATTAAAATATATTTATATACTAGCTTTTTAAAATTTTTACAAAATTCTTCTTTTTCAACAATACTGTGAAGCAGGTAGCACAAGTGTTTTACACATTTTACAAATATGGAAACTGAAGCTCAAAGAAATTAAAGTTACGATTTGCCTAAGATCATACAGCCAATAAATTGCATGACTCTACAACTGACGTACTATTGACAGAAAAACTAACATGGATCTTCATGATTGGTGAATGAAATATATTTTATATTCTGATACATAAACACTACATTTTTACCTGTAGGAAGTCTCTGTGTGGCAGACATTTGTCTAAGGCTAGAAATTTGGTTACTTTTGGGAGCTGTCCATCATTGGCCTAGAAAACATAAGTTATGGTTTGTTAAAAAGTAGACACCTATTAATTGGAAATGGCTAAATAAACTATGATACATGGATGTAATAGGATATTTCTGTGCCATAATGAATGATGAAGGTCAAGAATTCAGATAAGCCTCATTAAGATTTATATGAACTAATGAAAAGTGAAGCAAGCAGAACTAGAAATACACAATGTTTACAACATTATAGGTAGAGAGAACAAAAAAACTAAGCTGAATACTATATTTTAACCCTGGACAGGAGTTGAGAAAAATGCACTTCCTTCTCTTCTTTCCAGAGGTGGGGGACTGCATGTTATATTAGACTCCACTGGTCGGTTGATTTCCCTGAATGGTTTTCTCTCTTTTAAAATTCTTTGTCAGGAATGATGGTTTGCTAACTAGGGAAGGGGAAAAGGATATATTCTGAAATGAAGGTGATGTAAAAATATAAGCCCCAGTTTCCTCACTTCTAGAGTAAGGAAGTGGAGTTAGATGATGTCTCAGATTCATTCTTGCCTTAAAAATTCTACAGTTCTCAGAATAGAAAGGTTGGCTACTTTACCAAAAGGCATTTCAGTACTTTTCCCCCTTCTGCCACCCAAGGTACCTTGGCCTCCAGAAATTTATCCCTTTCTTAAAATATGGCTTCTCCCTCTAGCCCTGTAATCCTAGTTTCAATCATTCTTTTGGGAAGACCAGGAATCATGTAGTACAAGGAAAAGAATGACAGAAGTACAGGAAGTAAGGCCATGAACATTTGGAGTCTCTGGGAATGGACATTAAGGGCAGGACAAAAAGCCTCAGTCTGGGCCCTTAGGACTAGGAAGATCTAATGAGATTCAACTGGGTATATGTAGAAAGCTTAAAAAAAAAAATCAAAAAGTGAAAGCCCACTCAGTAGAACACTGTGCCTAGACGCTAGGAAGACAAAGTTTGGATATTCCCCATCTTTTAACTTTCCTTCAGCCCCTGCATCTTCTCAACCCACCATCTCATCTCCTTTCTCTGTTCCACTACTAGGCTTCTTGACGGAGTAATCTATATCTAATGGCTCTACTTCCTCATTATTCACTCCTTTTGTCCCTTGCAATGGAGACAAACCAGGTTACAATATTAAAAACCTGCTCTTCAAGGGACACCACTGATCTATTCATCACTATATTTGGTAGCTTTTTCTCAGGCATCATCCACTTTGACCTCTCTTTAGCACAATATGGAAAAACTCTCCTTAAAAATTTGTCCTCAGATAACACGGGTTTCTTTCATATAACAATTACCCCCTTATACAGGAAATCATTAAATATTTATTAAGTGCCTACTACGTGTCAGGAACTGTGCTGGTTCTGGAGAAACAAATACAAAAGCAAGACAGTCTCTGCTTCAAAGAGATTACATTTCACTGAGGGGATAGAACATGTTCAAAGAAAAATAAACTACAAGATAGATATAATCAAAGTAACTGAGAACTAGCAGGAGAGAGAATGACAACTGGGGGGAAATCACAAAAGGCCTCTTGAAGGAAGTGTCAATTGAGCCAAGCTTTGAGTTCTAAGAGGAAGAAGTGAGGAGAGAACATTCTAAGCACGGTCAATAGCCTATGTAAAGGTTTGGAGGCTAGAAATGAAATATGGTGCACAGGGAACAGTAAATAAATCAGTTTTATGCCAAGGGGATGTGTATAATTAATGTGTATATAATTAGCCAGCCTAAAAAGTGTCACCAGAAAACAAGGTATGAGGTCAATTTGATTTTCCCCCAATGAGTCTGAACAAGTGAGATACAAAGTTTCCACTTGAAAGAGCTGTAGTATTAATGGGGGAAAGCCCATTTAGGAGTGAGACATTAAAAAGGCTTTCTAAGTAGGTTTCTCAATAGTAACTACATATTTGATATATATATATTACCTCATGCTTCATGAAAGCTGCAAACTTCACATGAAGGTGTGCAGAAAACCAATAAGTAGGTTTCAAATGATGTAAAAGCTCTGAAGCAGCAGGGCTTCCTAATGTGTTGTTTTCGACTTCTTGTCGAAAAAAGGATTTTGTTTGAAGAAGTTGCTTTTTATTGCCATAGTGGTATATACTTCTTGGCCAGTCATGAGACAGGAATACATCAATAGGTTGTTTCAGCTGTAAAACAAAACAATACAACATTTAAGGGTAGCCTGACCTAAAATCAGGACCCTCACTTCCCTTCTCTTCCATAATCCTTCCCCTAGCCACACAACCATTTGGCCATTCTATCCATTGCTGCTTAAATTAAGACCTCACCCCCCTCTAACATTAAGATGGTTGCAGATGTTATTCGGCTGTTCAAGGCAAATAGAAATCCTTGTTCTGAGGAGCCTGAGTCAGCCTTTTATACAACTTCTAATGCAAATTTGTGGTATGTATTTTAGAAGTTTATCATAGCCACACATTTACTGAGAACCTTCCACACAAACAGCAACATGCTAGGAAATGTTTGGGAACATAAAAAAGTCTAAGATACAGAATCTGCCATTAGCAACTTACATTCTAACTGCAGAAGAGACAAATTATATACATATATAAACAAAATTACAAGACGTTAAGATTCTAAAGCAAAATTATGAGATTTCAACAATGTAGAATTAATTGCCCAATCAATGTTATAGACAGTAAACAAAAAAGAGAAAAATCACTTAGGGGTAAGAAAAAATGAAGTATAAGGCTGGATTGGATTTGAATTGTCAGAAAAAAAAAAGGAAGGGTGCTATTAGCAGTAGAACTGAAGAAACAAAACATAAAGGAATATTACTAAGCACCAATAGGTTTGTTTAGTTAATACTACATCAGGATATGCTGTACCAATCTGATTACAAAAAAATTTTGAGACTTTAATTTTTATAAAAATTATTTCCAAGGCTGCTTTAGTGTACTTTTTTTCATACCTGTTTTAATTTGAAGACTTCAATATTTCTCACATGGTATACGCTTCTTACTGAGTTTTGATCATAAGGAGGGCACTCATAATGTCCTGAAATTAATAGAGAAATAAGTTACATTTAAATCATCAGAATATTATACTTACCTAGTTTTCAAGACAATTCACAAATGCTAAAACACATTATAGTTGTTTGCTTACACTATATTTGCTTTTATATTTTGGGACTGGCACTTTTTTTAATTGTTATAACAAATTCATTTCTGATTTATGAAATTACTGTAAAAAATTAAATTGAATTAGCTATGGGGTAAGAAGACTTGTAATTTGTGGACCGTGTTGTATGTACTTGTTTTAAAGTTATAAGCGTTCACAGAGAAGTGCCTATGAAAATAACAAGGAAATATGCTATGTTACCTGTAAGTTTCTATGTAGCACTTTGGAAGTCATATTACCTTTGCGGTAGTCATGAGATTTGAAGATACCAGAGATTCCACCAATTCTTACACCACGGAATTTAACCACTCCAGCATATCCTGAAAAATTATACATGCAAGCAAAATCCCCATGTGCTTCAATATTACATATCAGAAATATGAACCCAGATCTAAATAAATGATCTAATTATGGTTATAATACATCTAAATTCACAATGCCGATTAATTCATCCTGAGAAAATTACCTTAAACAAGCTTTAAAATAAAAAGCAATGAGCAACAGTGAAGAATTACAAGATAAAGCAAATTACTACCAAGATCCCTAAAGACATATATATGCTTGCCTCCCACCACTCCACATAAAAAATGGGCAAATACCTAGATAATATATGTTTGGTGCCACCCAGCCACCATAAGGTAGTTCCTGCAAGTGGTTAGAGGCTTCATGATTTCCCCCAATGAAGAGTGTAAGAACAGGAGCTTTCTTCTCACCAGAGTAATACCTAGGACACAAGTATAAATTTGTCAATTATACTGTGCAATCCCATATTGTCAGGCTGTTTGTTATGGATCCAATACAGTGGAAATTCTTCCATGATGGCAATACAATTCAAACATTCCTTAAGCAACTACACATGAAGAACAAGTCATTCTGGAGTGTGTATAAAAAGAATGTATGGGAAGCATATTTTAACCTACATTTAGGGATAAAGGGAAATTAATGTAAGCTCTACGAAGCCAGAGCCCATTTTTTGTTTTTGTCTTTATAATCTCAGCACCTGGAATATACAAAGTAATTAAGAAATGCTTGTTAAAGAGCACACATTGAAAGGGGCACTTTATAATCCCAGTAACTGGCATATACAAGGTGCTTAAGAACCGCTTGTTAAAATAAAGAATTCAAGTTTAAAAAGCTCTTTAAAATTTGCAAAGACGCTATCTTATTTGAATCCTCAAAATAACCCAACAAGGTAGATGCTATCCTTAATCACATTTTACAGATACGGACACTGAGACTCAGTAAGGTTAAGTGACTTGCCCACAGTCGTGCGACAATTCAATTCAATCCAAACATTTATCAAGCGCCTACTGTGTGCCAGGTACTGTGCTAAGCGCTAGGGATACAAATGAGGCGAAAGGCAATAACAAAGGTGAATCTTTCTGTTCACGGATGGACCCTGCATCTCGATCCAAGACAAGACCCTGACACCCGCACACTAAATCACATCTATTCATTCCTCTTTCGCCGGCCAGAAAGGAAGATGGAGGGGACGTAAACGATGTGACCTGTAGCTTCGGGTAAGAGGAAGACAGAAAAGCTCAGGAATTGTGCCAATAGGGAAGAGGACGGGAGAGAGGAAGGAGGGAGACAAGGAGGGAAGACGAAGAGCGAGAGGGAGGGAGAGAAAAAGACAGGGAAGAAGCAGCACCAAGGGGGCGGACTTCACCGGTAGAAGGTCTGCATGTGCCGGTACTTGGGCGGCACGGCCATGCAGCGGAGGTCGGCCTCGTTCCGCACCGCCTGGAAGTCTCCGCAGCACAGCAGCAGGTCCGCCTGCCCCCCGCCCCGCCGCTCCGCCAACGCCAGTGTTTCGTAGATCTTGTCCAGCTCTCCATGACAGCAGCCGGTCACGGCCACTCGCATCCTGCCGACCTGAAACTGCGATCTCCGCCCTCCCGTCCAGCAGCCAAACCAACCGTCAGCGACCTCCTCCACCACACCCGAGAAGCCCCCGCCAGATGTTCACCGGGCCTTGCGCAGTCCTACAGGCTCAGCCAGACTCCCGCCCTCCTCCGCTTCTAGTCAAACTCTAGCGGAAGTGACGCACCTCCTCGCTACAAAAGGCCCGGTACTTCCCGTTATGCAAATCTCGCGATGAGGAGGGAGGAGCTACGCCCGCGAGAGTCGGCCAGCGCCTGGTCGCCTCGTCTGACTTGTGGGAAAACCGAGTGTGACATTTATGATGTGCCGTTCAGTGCGGGTTCTGTGGGAAGAGGGACGGAGAAAGCATTACAAAAAAAAAAAAAAAGGTGTTATTTTTGGGTTGTGCTTTTACATTACTTACATCTACAGATTACTCCAGCTTCGTGAGAAGTCTCTTGTAACAAGTAAAACATTACAGCGACCTCTGAAAGCTCGTGAAACGTCCCACATCTGTAGCCTAATTTATTTAAAAGTTAACAGAGGGACAGCTAGGTGGCGCAGTGAGGAGAGCCCCGGCCCTGGACTCAGAGTTCGAATCCAGCCTCAGACACTTGACACATTTACTAGCTGCGTAACCTTGGGCAAGTCACTTAACCCCAATTGCCCTGCCTTCCCCCTTCAAAAAAAAAAAAAGTTAACAGAAACATGTTTGTCTAACCCACGGTGGGGGGCGGGGAAGAAAAGGAAAACACATTTCTTGTAACAAGCTAGTCAAGCGAAAGAAAGAGAAACACATAACTGTTTGATACCACTCTCCAAAGGGGAGAAGCTAGCGCTTATACTTGGAAAACCCATGAGGGCAACAAGTCACTAAGAGGCTGAGAGGCACCATCTGCCCTTAAACTTTCCCTTAAGTCTGCCCTCATCTCTCCTCGCTTCTCAGGCACCGAGCTCCAGACCATAGCACTTTTTCATCCCCATGGAACACTTGAATGTGCCATCCCCAGTTACCTCAGAGTTTTCACAGTTCCAAGCCCACCCATCTCCATTTTGGGCTTTGTCTTCTCCACTAGAAGCTCTTTGAGGAACTGGATCGTCTTGATCCCTAGAGCTTAGCACAGTGCCCGGCACATAGTAATTGCTTAACAAATACCCCTTTCGTTGTCAAACTCCTAAGAAAAACCATCTACATTTATTCTCCGTATCCTTACCTCTCATTCCCTTCACAACCCTTTAATAGATTTCAACCTCACCACTCAAATGGAACTCTTAAAGCTACTGATAACCTCTTAATTTCCAAATCTGACAGTATCTTTCTGCCTTTATCTTTCTTGACTTCTCATCTCCTGAATCTACCCCTACTCCTCTCCTCAGTATTCTTCACTGGATTATTATCCATGTCTTGTTCCTTAAACATGTGATCTGTTCTGGGCCCTCTTCTATTTCTTTCTACTCTCTCTTGGTAATAGCATCAGTTTCCATGGGTTCAATTATCACTGTATCAAGAAGACTCCCAAATCTGCATATACATTCTTTGTCTCCTGAGCTCCAGGCCCTCATCACCAACTGCCTGCTAGACACATCCATCTGGATGCCCTATAGACATCTCAAACTCGACAAACCCAAATCATTATTTTTCTTCCTTAACCCACCACTCCTAACTTCCCTATTTCCTTTGAGGAGCACCACCATCCTTCCAGTCACATAGGTTTGCAAACTAAGAGCCATATTCCACTCTTGGCTCTCTCTCATTCCCAAAATCCAGTTAATTGTCAAGTCTCATCAATTCTGCTTCTACAACATCTCTTGCATCTGTCCCTTTCTCTACCCTTCACCAACCTGGTCCTCTTTGCTGATCACCTGGGGAATATTGCAGTAACCTCCTAATTGGTCTCTTTGCTTCCAGGAAGAGAGGAAATTTCTCTAATGGTGTTCTTATAGTAGAAGCACCAAGTAATAGTTCAGTTATAGAACCAATTGTAGTGTAGGAGTAAGAGGCATTGAGATTCCATTCCCTGGATTTGGTAGACGGCAGGCCACAGAGCTGAAAATACCGCTGGTTCTAAGGCATGACCGCAATTGTTTGTATAGACAGTTAGGTGGTGCAGTGGATAGAATATTAGTCCTGAAGTCAGGAAGGCCTGGGTTCAAATACAGCCGCATACTAGCTATATGACTCTGGGCAAGTCCTCAGTTTCCTCATCTGTAAAATGGGGAATAATACCACCTACCTCTCAGGGTTGTTGTAAGGATCAGTTGAGATAATATTTGTAGCACAGTACCTGACACGTAGTAAATACTTATTCCCTTCCCCTTGTATAGCAGGATGTCAGCTGAGGCAGAAGCTGGGGATAATGATGCCTGCAGCATTAGATATAATCTGGTGCAGACTATGAGACCAAGGTTTTCAAAGATCAGTACAAAGATATCAGAGACCCTGCAGCTTGCCGTGAATTGCCTCCCCACTCCATGCATGTGCCTTGGTCATATGTGTTTCCTAGGTGTGTGTCTTTCTATTCATGGACTCTATGGTTATCCATTCTTCCTGCCAATATTATGTGCATTTGTGGAAGACTTTGCCCAAGGTTTATGGGGGAAATATTGTACCACCGCTCTTTTTACAACGCCATTTCAGTAAGTGCTTTCATCTTGAGCTAATTGCTTCTTCCTTCTAGCTTGAGTAAAGGTCAGTATATTGGCATAGGCTTGTGAGTATAGTTTTAGGAAAACAGATTCATGCTCCTACGTTCCAGGGTTGTTGTGAGAACAAAGGGAGAAAATATTTGTAAAGCGCTTTGTTAACCTTAAAATGCTATGTAAATGCTAGACATTATTCTTATTATACCTTGAAACTAATGTAGTGCCCCTTGGGGACTGCATTCACAACTCACTTTGTAGGTTGCGTTTCCCAGGGGATTACATCACCAGGTCTCATATACTCTTTTCTTTTTGAAGTTGTTGTTTGTCCTTCATTCTTGAAGAGGACCAAAGACATCATGAGGGTGATGTCTTGACTTGTGAATGAATTGGATTTAAGTGAAGCAGAGCTGTGCAAAGTCATTATCCCCATTCTTTCTTTCAAAGTCACTGGAGTTTGGCAAGACAAAAGTCAAAACGACTGATGATGGCCCAGGATGAAAGTACATTTTAGTCTTGTATATCCTACTTTTCTGCCTAAGAGAAATTTGGCTAGGCTCAGATAGCAATGATGATATTAACTGACCACATGGTCTGAATCTTTTGCAACCTGATTGAATTCTATACTACAGTTCAAGCTCCCCATTTAGGGTCCTCCAAATCAGCATTCCTAATCTTGAATATAACCCTTCTCCAAGCTGTACACCAAATTAGAAATTTCATCTGATGATAGCTCAAAATATAGAACTATTGATGGATGGGGTCAGGACAAAGATTTTCAGTGTTGTTATCCTGTCGTACTAGTCCTGGGTCTTTTCCAAAAATCTCAGGTGGGAGCCTCATCCATACTCAGAGCTTCCTATGGAAAGATTCCTCTGCTATAACTCAAATAAAATATGCCTCTTGTGGAATCATCCTAATCTCTCCTTTACAGTTGAGGCCAATAACTTACCCAGGCCTGCTAAACCATGTCTGCTTGTAATCTCTAGGTTATACTCATTTGGGAGATATAATCTTTTTTTGTAGCATTTCCTTCTCTTAGCAGCCTCCTACCCAGCATGGTACAGGGGAAAGACCCCTGGATTTGGAGTTGAAGGACCAGAGTTTAAATCTTAGTTCTACCCCTTATTACCTGTGTGACTTTGGACAAATGTCTAAGCACAACTGGGCTTCAGTTTCCTCATCTATAAAGTTAAGGGAGTGGAGTAGATGATTTCTGAGGTCCTTCCTAGCTCTGAATCTATAATTCTATGATCTGTTTCTCTGATTCCATCATTCCTAAGAGTAGGCAAAGATCTAAAAAATGGTATTAAAGATATTACGTCTCATTTTCATTTCAGGAGGTAGGCAGGGATGCTAAATGAAGCACTGTTTCCATTCCCTCCAAATCTTCATTGCCTGTTTCAACATCCATTCATTCTCGCCATGTAGTCATCCAACAAACTGAAGTCATATTGAAATTGTCTCTGTAACTGAGAAATTGCTGTAGTGGGATAGATGTCCAAAGAAGCCTGTGAGGCGGAGTCAGGTAGGCAACTATTCTTCAACAGCCCAGTCCACTCTTCCATGATGCTTTTTTGTTTTTATTTTTGCTTTTTTTCTATCTGAATAATGGAAGGACTGATATACTCAACTAATGCCTAAATTCTGAATCCTATCTTATAATGCCTGAACTGGAAAGGGGGTCAGCCCTGAACAGAAGCAATCTTCTGTGGCACCCCATAGGGGAAAAATCAATTTCTCTTCAGAGTATTCAATGATGGAGACTAAGCCAAACAAAACCATAACTAGTATAAATATTAATGTATATGAGGGTGTATCTCTAACCCTTAAAATACAGGAAGGGGCCATGATAGTTGCCCCTTGAGTCAAAGAGGAATAGTAAATGAGGTATGATTGGAGCTGCTGCGTCTAACAAACCAGAACCTCATTCTTTGTCTGCCGCATCTCATTTTTTGTCCTCTTACCACCCCTTGACTTAGGACAACTGGTGACATTCACCTAGGAAACTAGAATTTCTCCTAGGCTTATATAGAATGTTCTATACTATATAGAACTAAATAGCTTGTAATACGATTACAGAAATGGTTATTCAACCAATCTGGAGTGGGATAATTCCTAAACAATAAAGAAAGCAATAAACAACTCCCAGACCAGATGAGTTGTGATAAGTATAACAGAATGATAACAACAATATGAAGCATTTGCATAGTACTTTAAGGTTTGCAAAGAACTTTATAATTCTCATTTGATCTTCACAACAACCTGGGAGGTAGGTATTATTATTATTCCCATCTTATAGATGAGGAAACTGAGCCAGACAAATTAAGTGACTCTCCCAGTATCACACAGGAAATAAGTATCTGAGGCCTGATTTGGACTGAGGTCTTCCTGACTCCAGATTCAACGCATTGGAGAAACATCAGAACATATAAGAACATGTTGTAATTGATTCTGGTCAGCCTAACTACATTATGAAGAGGATACTCATTTATTGACTGCAGAAGCATTCCAAAAGTACTAGCTGATTAGAGCCTTAAGCCCTAGTGGATCTGGTGGATCTCTGTTTGTTGTTTGACTCCTTCACTGATAGTGTACAGTGAGAGACACTGTTCTAAGAGGAAAAGCATTGGGCTACACCCACTGAGACCTAGATGTAGCCCTGTGAAACACATTGGTCTTTTGCCTCTATGTTTCTTCTTTCCCATTTTAGGTGAAGGGATCAGAAGCTACAGTCTTGTTAGTTTTGAAAAGTCAACGAGCCTCTGGAAGCCTTCTCATGTCATAGATTTCAGGTGTCTGAGTCCGTGCTGGCTGTGCAGCCAGTTCATAACTGATGTCCCAAGGCTTGGCTTCCAAACCCAGCAGCTGCTGAAATTAAGAATCATTTGACAGCCTTTGTACATATGATGGGACTGGTCCTTTTAAAGAACTGAGCTAAGTCTCTGCCCACTCTCCCCAGAGACCAAGATAGTATAGGGTAGGGTATCCCTGAGATATTGGGGAAAAATAGTTGTGCTTTTATTTTTTAAATAAATATACTTTTATCTTTGACATAAACATGCCTTTGTCACTAATTGATGCTAAGTAGTTAAGTGGAACTAGAGCTTAACTCACTAGCAGCTAACAGTGCGAGACAACCAATGTTTTTTTAGATTTAGTTAGGTGAGGAAACATAGAGTACTGGACCCAGAGTCAGGAAAATCTGAGTTCAAATCCAGCCTCATACATTAAGTAGCTGTGTGATCTTTCCTGGGCAGGTCACTTAACCACAGTCTGCCTCAGATTCCTCTACTGTAAAATGAGAGTAATAACAGCACCCTTCTCCCAAGACTGTTGTGGACATAAAATGCAATAATATTTGTAAATGACTTTGCAAACCTCGGAACATTATATAAATGTACACTATTATTAACCAGTGGAGGATGAAGCAGACAGCATCAGAAAAGAGAAACCTCCTGTCACTCTTGGAACCCTGAGGAGGAGAATTTTAACTAGCCTCACTCTAGGATAATGAGCATAGAATGTACTTACTATGTATATGAATATAGACAAAACATATTTAAAAATGACCACCCTGACCCCCACTGCCTGAAGAGCAGGTATGTTTCATGTCTGTCCCCAGGGTTCTTGGGTACCATTAAGGGGAATTGGGGATGCCTAGGTTCTCTTCCAACGGTCTAGCCCTGCCCCCCATGATGTTCCCTCAATTGTATGGGATGGGTCCCCTGCACCCCAGTTCCATTTAACTACTTAACAGTCATATTAGCTGTTACAAATATTTACTTCAAAGGTATAATCACAGATATACAGACTTACTACATAATGTGTAGGAGGAATAACCTTGATCCCTTACCATCTCAGTCTCCAGGAGAGGAAGAGGATTAGGTTCATACATTAGTTCAATCCCTATAGATCACAGCCCCAAATTCCAAGTCCAAAGTCACTCTTAGGTTCAAGACCCAGGCACCCTGAACTCCCAGGGCTTCCCTGCCATGCTGGCTCATTGCAACACCCCTCTTGGAATCCTGGCTCCAGGCTCAAATTATGGATCACACTCTTGCTTCAACAGGGATTAACACTGGCATTTGAAATTGATAAGAATAAATGAAACAGAACAGAAACTGGAAAAAACCTTAGTTTATTTCTCAAAGCCATGAAGTAAAAGAAGAGAAGTGAGGGGAAATTATCTCCCTTTCCCTGTTCAGTTCATAGCTCCCATAATGTGGGTAAACTACCCTCTGGATGGCAGTGAGAAAGAGTGTGCAGAAAAGAGAGTGAGACAGTCCCATGCTGGCAGTCATTCTGACAGTTTTAAAGACTCAGACTATTCTGGCTGCATCGTTACCTGAAGGAGATTACTCCCACCCATGTGCCAGGGGAACATAGAGAAGCATGGTTCACATCCATGTTAGGCTATTTGGGCATGTTCCAAAGGCCTATTACATATATAAATATTATATACACACATACACACATATGTAAATGTATATGTGTATGCATGTATATATTTAAGGGGGTGGCACTAGGAGCAAGGAGAATTAGAAATGGATTTATTTAGGAGGAAGTATTTGAAATTAATTTGGAAAGAAATTAGAGATTTTTACTCAATCCTCACAATGTGATGTGAGTACTACAGGATGTATTGTCTTAGTGGAGGCCCGCTAAGATAAAATGCCCCACCTAAAATCTCACTAGTAGAAAACACCAAAGACTAAGATTTGAGTCCTGGGTTTTCTAACTTAAAATCTAGAGTTTTTTTGCAACCATTATAGACCTACCTCTCTATTTATTTTCTCAGAAATTATTACACTGAAATATTATACTTATTATCATGTAATTTGATTTTATTCAATATTGATTTTATCCAATAATGAATGTGTCATTATAGTATATATATATTTTTTAGAATGATTTGATATTTACCCTACCACAAAGTAGACTCCAGGGCAGTCACAAGGGAAAATGTTAAAAGATTTTTATAACTAAATTACTGTCAAACACAAAATGGCTGCTGAAAGCGAGGATCTTTAATACTGAGTTCACGTTTACAATGTTTTGCTTCTTTGGGGCAAGAGGACAGGGGAACTTGTGTTAGTCCCCCAGTCCAAGAGAAGAGGATGGGCCACTTGAAGAAAGTGACTGTGACTTGTAGTAGTTTGTCTACTATCCCCGAGATGAAAACAAAAACAAAAGCACATGTCAATTCTAGATGAATATTTTCCTAAAAGGAGCTGTGAGAAATGTAGCTTGGAATGGGAAATGTTTGTAACAGGCTGCATGCACTATTTTATACTTTTACCAACTACATGGTAACTCATTTCCATAACTATATTCTTTATGAAGGCTTTCCTTAAGTGTTCATACTGGTATACAAAATATCTCTAACGTTTGATGTACTAACTGTTACCACTGATGAACATATTGTCCTTTATACTGTTATCACTCCATTTTGTAAAGTGTTAGGTATAATTGTGGTTTCTGGTATGTGTGAGAGAGAGTAAAGATAAGCACCTACAATGTACCAATTATTAAACTAAGCACTTTACAAATATTATTTCATTTGATTTTCACAGTAACCCTGGGAGGTAGGTACTGTTATTACCCCCTTTTACAGTTGAGGAAACTGAAGCAGACAAAAGTTAAGCGACTTGCTCTGAGTCACACAGCTAGTAAGTTTCTGAGGCTAGATTTGAACTCAGATCTTCCCAACCATATGCCTAATGTTTTAACCACTGTGGCACCTGGCAACCTCTAAGTGACAGTGGGATTATGTTACTATCTTATTACAGAATTGAAAACTGGGAAAGAAGGTTGTAAATGCAATACTAAGAATCTTAGAATGATCCTTTCTTTACACAATGTTTTGCTTCCTAATATACTTTTTCCTCTCATACCACAGATGACTGATTGACACCACTTGACTAGACTTTACTATCAATTTTGTGTTTTTACTACCTCAGAGACTTAAGGAGATTTAATTAGATACTTTTTGCAGTAAAGCCAAAACTGAAGTTTCAGTCTAGAATGAACATAAATACCCAGAAAGATGCCACTAATTGGCACAGAGAAACCACTGTCCTTTAATAGGAGCCTAATTGAATTAGCTCCAGGTAGATTGGGAGAGTCCCACATGATTTCAGCCCTAACCAACTAGAGGAGACCTCTCATCTTTAATCAATGAGATTGACTCTTAACAGGTTAAAATACTCTGAACAGGACAGAGCCAGCTCTGAGGTCCAGGATATCTTGAGTGAAAAGCTACAGGCCATAAATGGTGAACTCACTCATTAATATTGTCCAGACAGCTCAAAAAAAATCAAGACTCTTTTCTGACTTCTGGCCCTAGAATTATACCTGGAGGTTCTCAAGTTAGGAGTGTAGCTATTCACAACGGCGCTTTTGTGCCCATGACCCCATGAGGAGAATATGGGTCCAAGCTCAGACATTAAGTAATCTATCATGATGCACGAGATATAAAATCCTCAGAGAAGCCTTAGGAAAAACACCAGATATCTGGTATGGAAAAGGGAAGCTATCTACTTTCTAAGCTTTATAACCATTCTTTTGTCTTATTTTCATCATTGTTTTCCTATTGCCTGAAGCAATTGGCCAGTGATCTGGCATATACTGGTAAATGTTTCAACTAGTTCTGGGGGTGGGAAGGGGAGAAAGCAAAGGGGAGGAAGAAACACGCATGACACACTTTAAGTTTAATCAACTTCATTAGAATTTTCTCCATCACTTTGTTGAATCTAGATAATCAACAAAATAGTAAACCAAGCCCTGATCTGAAGCATTTCTTGATTTCTGAGGTGTGAATGCCCACACTAAAAAAAAATTAGTGATACTCCTACTATATGGTCCAAGATGCACTAGCACCCCTTCTTGTAACCCATGCAAGAGAAGTTCCTGCTTCAGAAAGGATTAAGATATTGTTTAAAAGGAGGAGGTCCCTTTTATTACTTCCAAGAGAATCTTTGAGAGGAATAGTCAAGGAAGGAATTGAGTAGTGATTCTTGTTCTGGAATGTTGACTCTTATTCTGGAATGTTAACCAAAACTGCAATTTATTCAGATCTTTTCTTATTCAAGATTTTTATAGATGACACCTCAAATAATCTTGGGGTAGAGACATATATGGGAGTAAAGTTAGTTTGTTAATTTGGACCTCTGTCTCTCTCTCTCTATAGCTCTCTGTGTCTCTGTCTCTCAGCTAAAGTGCTTAGATTCTAATGTTAGATTAAATGTTTCTGTCAGATTTGTATCTGAAATGTGGAAGATAGTATTAATATTTTCCTTTAACATAATCAGAAAGAATACTTAAATAAATCAAATCCAAACAATAGCCATATCCAAAAATATATGTCTCCTTCTGTACCTTCGAGTCCATTACCTTTTTCAGGAAGTAGGAAAAACATTTTTATAATTTCCCACCTGGCCAACCTCCTGGATTTCATGGTATCACTTTTTATGTCTAAATCATGTAGCCATTTTGACCTTATCTTGGTACATGGTGTAAGATCTTAGTCTATGCCTAGTTTCTGCCATACTGTTTTCCAATTTTCTCAGAAGTTTTTGTCAATTAGAGAGTTCTTTTCCCAAAAGGTTGGGTCTTTGTGTTTATCAAACACTTAATTAATATGATCACTTACTACTGTGTATTATGTACCTAATCTATTCCACCAAGCCACCACTCTTTTTCTTAGCCAGTACCAGATTGTTGTGATGTATACCACTTTACCAGTTTGAGATCGATTAGGGCTAGACTACCTTCCTTCACATTTCTTTTCAAAAATTCCCTTGAATTCCCTTGATATTCTTGATCTTTTGTTCTTCCAGATGAATTTTGTTATTACTTTTTCTAGCTCTATAAAATATTTTTTTTGGTAATTTGATTGGTATGGCACTGAATAAGTAAATTCACTTCAGCAGAACTGTCATTTTTATTATATTGGCTCAGCCTACCCATGAGCAATTAATATTTCTACAATTGTTTAGAACTGATTTTACACGTATGAATGAAAAGTGTTTTGTAATTGTGTTCATATGGTTCCTGGGTTTTTCTTGGCAGATAGATCCCAAATATTTTATATTGTCTACAGTTATTTAAAATGGAATTTCTTTTTCTATAACTTGCTGCTGGACTTTGTTGGTAATACATAGAAATGCTGATGATTTCTATGGGTTTATTTTATATCCTTCAACTTTGCTAAGGTTGTTCATTATTTCAACTAGTTGATTTTTTAGGATTCTTTAAGTACAGCGTCATATCATCTACAAAGAGTGATAGTTTTAATTCCTCATTGTCTATTCTGATTCCTTCAATTTCCTTTTTCATCTCTTATTGCTATAGCTGATATTTCTAGTATTATATTGAATAATAGTGGTGATAACCTTGCTTCACTCCTGATTTTATTAGGAAGGTTTCTAGCTTATCCCCATTACAAATAATGCTTGCTGGTGGTTTCAAATAACTACTAATCATTTTAAAGAAAGCTCCATTTATTCCTATGTTCTCTAGAATTGTTAAGAGGAATGGGTACTGTATTGTGTCAAAAGCTTTTTTTTTTTTTGCATCTACTGAGATAATCATACAATTTCTGTTGTTTTCGTTAGTGATATGTCAATTATGTTAATAGTTTTCTTAATACTGAACCAGCCCTGCATTTAGTGTAGATGCCATATACCACTGAGACAAAGGTATATTTCTTTCTATTCCCACTCAAGTTTCTCCAGAGGTCTATCATATCAAACTTTTCTAAAATTCTATTCACCTCCTTAGTTCCTGTTTATTTTTTGGTTAGATTTATCTGATGCTGAGAGGGGAAAGCTGAAGTCTCCTACTAGTATCATTTTACTGTCTATTTCCTCCTGTAACTCATTTAACTTCTTTCAAAATTTAGGTACTATACCATTTGATGCATATATGTTTAATATTGACATTACTTCATAGTCTATGGTACCTTCTAGCAAAATGTAGTTTCCTTCCTTATCTCTTAATTAAATCTATTTTTGCTTTTGCTTTGTCTGAGATCGTGACTGCTACCCCTGCTTTTTTTTTTAACTTCAGCTGAAGCATAGTAGATTCTGCTTCAGCCCTTTTTACCTTTACTCAGTATGTATCTGTTTCAGAGTGTTTCTTGTAAACTACATATTGTAGGATTCTGGTTTTTTAATCCACTCTGCTATCCACTTCTGTTGTATGGGTGAATTTAACCCATTTACATTCACAGTTATAATTAGTAACTTTGCATTTCCATCCTATTTTTCCTCTCTCTCTCTCTCTCTCTCTCTCTCTCCTCTCTCTCTCTCTCTCTCTCTCTCCTTTCACCCTCTCCCTCCTCAGAAGTATTTTAATTCTGACCACCATCTCCCCTAATCTTCCCTCCCTTTTTTCAGTGTCCCTCTTCTCTTATCCTAACACTGACTGAACTTTTATTTAAAGTTTTGATTTCCAGGGGGGCGGAGCCAAGATGGCCGCATGAAGGCAGCCTCTTACCGGAGCTCTCTCACAAGGTCTGTCAGATTCCCATAAAAAAGTGAATTTGAGCAGATTTGAGAGAGTCAGAAACCGCGAGCAGTCTGTGTGGGGCAAATTTCCGAGCCGGGAGAGTTTGAAAGGCCGGAGGAATGAACCTGCAGGCTTGGAGAGTGCTCGGTACGGAGCTGCTCCAGACCAAGGCGGAAGCGGCTGGCCGAGAAATCCACGTGGGAGACGGGCTGGGAGAAAGCTGGGCGCCCGAAACCGGCAGAGATCCCCAGGCCTCCCAACACAGGACGGCCATCTGTGGGAGCGACGAGAGGCAGCGCAACGCCACCAGCCGCGAAAACACCCAGCCCTTACGCTTGCAAAACCCAGGAACTCGGCTTCTTGAACTTCCGGAAGACTCAATGGCCAGGTAACCGGCTCTAACCCCTCCCCCCCTCACCCAGAGAATTCCTCGGGGAAAAAAAAAAAAGAGAACTGAAACAGAGGAGAGAGTAGCGGGGCTTCACAGGACAAATACTAGAAGCTCATTAGTCCCAGAGGGGAAGAGTCGGCAGGGGGCCAAGCCAGGAGCCCAGACGTAATCTTGCTCCCCCAGGGGAAGCGCCAGTCATCAGCTCAAACAACAAACAGCTGAGACCATTGCTGAAAAGCAAGAGCTGGAGAGCACCCACAGGGAGTGAGACGCCAGGGAGCCAGACCCCTCCCCCACACCTCAGGAAACTGAAGGTTATAATTCTTGACTCACAACCCCCAGAATAAGAAAGCTGGGACAGAAAGCCCTGAGATCCACAGATAGAAATTCGTTGTAAAGCCAGCAAAAGGCAAACCAACATGAAGAAGAACACAAAAAAACCGAGGACAATAGATTCTTTTTATGGAGACAGGCAGGATCAAAATATCGACATAGAAGAAGATAGCAATGACACGGTAGATACATCAGATACCTCAAAAGCTAATATGATCTGGTCTCCAGCCCAAAAAGCACTGCTGGAAGAGCTAAAAGAGGATTTTAAAAACCAAATTAGGGAGGTAAAAGAAAACATGGAAAAAATGGAAAAGTCCCTAAAGAATAAGATTGGCGAAATGGCTATGGAGATTCAGAATCTAGAGAGAGAAAAGGACACCCTGAGAGGTGAAATCAACCAATTGAAAATGGAGGCTCAAAAGCAAAATGTAAACACTGACTCATTTAAAATTAGACTTGAGCAAGTAGAAGCTAATGAATCTATGAGGCATCAAGAAGTAATAAAACAAAACGTAAAGAATGAAAAATAGAAAAAAATGTGAAATATCTGATTGGCAAAACTACTGACCTGGAAAATAGATCCAGGAGAGACAATTTGAGAGTTATTGGTCTACCGGAAATCCACGATGAAAAAGGAGCCTTGACAGTATCTTCGAAGAAATTATCAAAGACAACTGCCCAGAGGTCCTAGAACCAGAGGGCAAAATAGTCATTGAAAGAATTCACCGATCACCCCCTGAAAGAGATCCCAAACTGAAAACACCAAGAAATATTATAGCCAAATTTCAGAGCTATAAACTCAAGGAGAATACTGCAAGCAGCCAAAAAGAAGCAATTCAAATATCGTGGAACTACAGTCAGGATCACGCAGGATCTCTCAGCTTCCACATTAAAAGACAGGAGAAATTGGAATATGATATTCCGAAGGGCAAAGGAGCTGGGACTACAACCAAGGATCAACTACCCAGCAAAACTAAGCATAATTTTCCAGGCAAGGCGATGGACATTCAATGAAATAGGGGAATTCCAGACCTTCCTGATGAAAAGGCCAGAACTCAATGGAAAATTTGATCTCCAAATACAAACCTCAAGAGAGACATAAAAAGGTAACCAGGGGGAAAAACCCCACAAACTTCATTAACCAATAAGGTTAGGTTGTTTACATCTTTATGTGGGATTATATCATCTTATGTATGTTTTTTATGTATATAAATATATATATATATATATATATACATATACATATATAAGTCATTCTTGTGAATGGTACAACTATTGTGACAAATGAAAGGGATATACATAGGTTGTGAATGCCTGTATAAATTAACTGATGTAAAGATATAAAATATAAATAAGAGATATAAAGGGAGGGCTATGAGGGAAGTGGTAAGGAGGTTGTAGAAAAGGGTAAATTACACCAAAGGAAGTGGCAAAAAAACATATTATAGTAGAGGGAAAGAAGGGAGGGAGAAGAGCAGTATTTGAGCTTTACTGTCATCTGATCTAGTTCAAGAAGGGAATAACATACTCTGATAAGTTTAGAAATCTAACTTGTCCTACGGGAAGTGGGAGGGAAAGGGGGGAAAAAGGGAGGGCGGAGGGCAGAAGGAAGAGGAGAAGTAGCAAGTGGGTAACGGTAAGATAAAGGAGGGGAATAAAGAGGGAGGGTTAACAGACGAAAGCGGCGGTCAAAAGCAAAACTTTGTTGGGGAGGAGAAGGGGAAAGGGAGAAATAAAAGCATAAACAGGGGGAATTAGGATGGAGAAAAAGACACAGATAGAAATCATAACCCTGAACGTGCAGGGGATGAACATTCTCACAAACAGAAGCAGATAGCAGAATGGATTAAAAACCATAATCCTACAATATGCTGTTTACAAGAAACGCATCTGAAACAGGGGGATACACATAGGGTTAAGGTAAAAGGCTGGAGTAAAATATATTGTGCCTCAGCTAAAGTAAAAAAAGCAGGTGTAGCAATCCTAATCTCAGACAAAGCAAAAGTAAAGATAGATCTAATTAAAAGAGATAAGGAAGGACATTATATCCTGCTAAAAGGCACCATAAACAATGAAGCAATATCATTGCTTAACATATATGCACCAAGTGGTAAGGCATACAAATTCTTAGAGGAGAGGTTAAGGGAGTTACAGGAAGAAATAGACAGCAAAACTATAATATTGGGAGACCTCAACCTCCCCCTTTCTGAACTTGATAAATCTAACCTCAAAATAAATAAGAAAAAAGTTAAGGAGGTAAACAGAATTTTAGAAAAGGCACATATGATAGACCTCTGGAGAAAACTGAACGGGGATAAAAAGGAATATACTTTCTTCTCAAAAGTACATGGCACATACTCAAAAATTGACCATGTACTAGGGCATAAAAACCTCACAATCCAGTGCAGAAAAGCAGAAGTAGTCAATGCATCCTTTTCAGATCATGATGCAATAAGAATCATTTTTAATAAAGTACCATGGAAAAATAAGCTAAAAACTAATTGGAAACTAAATAATTTAATTCTAAAGAGTGAGTGGGCCAAAGATCAAATCAGAGAAACAATTAATAATTTCATTCAAGAGAATGACAATAATGAAACAACATACCAAAACTTATGGGATGCAGCAAAAGCAGTTCTTAGGGGAAGTTTTATATCTCTAAATGCCTACATGAATAAAATAGCGAAAGAGGAGATCAACGATCTGGACAGACAGCTGAAAAAGCTAGAAAAAGAGCAAATTGAAAACCCCCAATTAAATACCAAATTAGAAATACTGAAAATCAAAGGAGAGATTAATAAAATTGAAACCAAGAAAACTATTGAATTAATAAATAAAACAAAGAGCTGGTTTTATGAAAAAACCAATAAAATTGACAAACCTTTGGCCAATTTGATTAAAAAAAAGAAAGAAGAAAATCAAATTACCAGTATCAAAAATGAAAAGGGTGAGGTCACCTCTAATGAAGAGGAAATCAAAACAATAATTAGGAATTATTTTGCCCAACTGTATGCCCATAAATTTGACAACCTTAGAGATATGGATGAATATCTACAAAAACATAAACTGCCCAGACTAACAGAGAAGGAAGTGAAATTTCTTAATGACCCCATATCAGAAAAAGAAATTGAGCAGGCCATCAACGAACTCCCTAGGAAAAAATCTCCAGGGCCAGATGGTTTTACATGTGAATTCTATCAAACATTTAAAGAACAACTAATTCCAATACTTTGTAGACTATTTGGGAAAATAGGTGAAGAAGGAGTCCTACCAAATTCTTTTTATGTCACAAATATGGTACTAATACCCAAACCAGGTAGAGTTAAAACAGAGAAAGAAAATTATAGACCAATTTCTCTAATGAATATTGATTCAAAAATTTTAAATAAAATATTAGCAAAAAGATTGCAGCAACTCATTACGAGAATAATACACCATGACCAGGTAGGATTTATTCCAGGAATGCAAGGCTGGTTCAATATTAGGAAAACTATTAGCATAATTGACCATATCAACAACAAAACTAGCAGAAACCATATGATCATCTCAATAGACGCAGAAAAAGCCTTTGACAAAGTACAACACCCATTCCTATTAAAAACACTAGAAAGCATAGGAATAAGGGGAACCTTCCTCAAAATTATAAATAGCATCTACCTAAAACCATCAACAAGCATTATTTGTAATGGGGATAAACTAGATGCATTCCCAATAAGATCAGGGGTGAAACAAGGATGTCCATTATCACCCCTATTATTCAATCTGGTTCTAGAAACATTAGCTGTAGCAATAAGAGAAGAAAAAGAAATTGAAGGAATTAGAATAGGAAAAGAAGAAACTAAATTATCACTGTTTGCAGATGATATGATGATTTATCTAGAGAATCCTAGAGAATCAAGTAAAAAACTACTTGAAATAATAAACAACTTTAGCAAAGTTGCAGGATATAAAATAAACCCACATAAATCCTCAGCATTCCTATACATTACTGACAAAGCCCAACAGCAAGAGATAGAAAGAGAAATTCCATTCAAAGTTACTGAAGGCACTATAAAATATTTGGGAGTCTATTTGCCAAGACAAACCCAGGGCCTATATGAACATAACTATGAAACACTTTTCACGCGAATAAAATCAGATCTAAATAAATGGAGAAATATCACTTGCTCATGGTTAGGCCGAGCTAATATAATAAAAATGACAATTCTACCTAAATTAATCTATCTATTCAGTGCCATACCAATCGAACTACCAAAAAATTTTTTTACCGAGCTGGACAAAATAATAACAAAATTCATTTGGAAAAACAAGAGGTCTAGAGTATCTAGGATATTAATGAAAAGACATGCTAGAGATGGTGGTTTAGCCACACCAGATATTAAACTGTACTACACAGCAGCAGTCATCAAAACTGCCTGGTACTGGTTAAGAAACAGGGGTGTGGATCAGTGGAATAGGATAGGTACACAAGTAGGTGAAATCAACAAGTTTAGCAATCTACTCTTTGATAAACCCAAAGAAGCCAGTTTCTGGGCTAATAATTCACTATTTCACAAAAACTGTTGGGAAAATTGGAAAATGGTAGGGAAAAAACTGGGCATAGACCAATATCTTACACCATATACCAAAATAAAGTCAAAATGGGTTCATGATTTAGGAGTAAAAGTTGATACTCTAAATAATTTGGGAAAGCAAGGAATAGTTTACTTATCAGATTTGTGGAAAAGTAAAGAATTCATGACCCAACAAGAGATAGAGAGCATTACAAAATGCAAAATGGATAATTTTGATTATGTCAAATTGAAATGTTTTTGTACAAAAAAAGCCAATGCAACAAGAATTAGGAGGGAAGCAGAAAATTGGGAGAAAATCTTTGCAACTAGTATCTCTGATAAAGGCCTCATCTCTAAAATATACAGGGAGCTAAGCCAAATATATAGGAATACAAGCCATTCCCCAATTGAGAAATGGTCAAAGGATATGAACAGGCAGTTTTCAGAGGAAGAAATTAAAGCTATCTACAGGCATATGAAAAAATGCTCTGGATCGCTGCTGATTAGAGAAATGCAAATCAAAACAACTCTTAGATACCACATCTCTCCTGTCAGATTGGCTAAAATAACAAATCAGGAGAATGATAAATGCTGGAAAGGATGTGGGGAAATTGGAACATTGTTGCATTGCTGGTGGAGTTGTGAGCTGATCCAGCCATTTTGGAGGGCGGTGTGGAACTATGCCCAAAGGGCTATAGAAATGTTCATACCCTTTGACCCAGTAGTACCACTTCTAGGGTTGTATCCCAAAGAAATCATGCAAGCGGGAAAAGGACCCATATGTACAAGAATATTTATAGCAGCTCTCTTTGTGGTAGCCAAGAATTGGAAAGCAAAGGGATGCCCATCAATTGGGGAGTGGCTGAGCAAGCTGTGGTATATGAAGGTGATGGAATACTATTGTGCCATAAGAAATGGGGATGATGCAGACTTCATAACAACCTGGAAAAACCTACACGACATAATGCTGAGTGAGCGGAGCAGAGCCAGGAGAACGTTGTGCACAGCCACAGATATGTGGATTCCGTGAGGACCAACCCTGACATACTGCGCTTCTTTCAGCAACCTAAAGGGGCAAGGACAATTCCAGGGGACTCACGATGGAGAATGCTATCTTCATTCAGAGAAAGAACTGCGAAGTTTGAATACAGACTGAGGCACACTACATGCTCGCCTTTTCTGCTTCTCTTTTCTTTTTGTTTTTGGGTTTTTTTTTTGTTTGTTTGTTTGTTTTTTTTTTTTTGGTTCTATTTCTTCTTTCTCATGATTCATTCCATTGGTCAAAATTCTTCTCCACGACTTGACTAGAGCATAAATTAATTCAATGCGAAGTTATACATGACAGTTATATGAGACTTCATGCCGTCTTGGGGAGGGAGGGGGGAGGGAGGGGAGAAAAACTGGAACTCAAAACTATGTAGAAACGTGTGTGGTAAACTAAAAATAAATAAAACACCTTTAAAAAAAAAAAAGTTTTGATTTCCAAATTCTACCCCTCTCTCCCTCCTCCCAAGATAGTAAGCAATCAGATATGGGTTGTACATGAGCAATTATGTAAAACTGACCTGGTATTTGAACTCCTCTTTGGATACTTGCAATGTTCAGCTGTGATGTGGAAGCTCTAGATTTGGCTATAATGTTCCTAGTACTTTTCCTTTTGGAGTTCCTTTTGGGTGTTAATTGGTGTGTTCTTTCTGTCTTCGCCTTGCTCTCTGGTTCCAATAGTTTTCATTTATGGTTTCTTGAAATTTATTTCACTTTTTATCTCTTGCTTTATTTCTTCTAGGTATTCATGATGTCATTGTGGAAAGTTCCTCTTTTTTTCACTTTGAGTTTCTGCTTGCAGTTGTTATAAAGTAAACTCCCTCCTATGTTGGATACTTGGTTGTAAATTTTAGAACTACAATGATATTTTATATTGATTGATGTCTTCTTTGGTTTACTCAACTCTCTAGCTTTAGTTCTTGAATTTAGTTATGTACTTTTGGCAGATCCAAAATGCTGCACTTTTGGGTGGAATACTCAGCCCTTTTTCATCTTACCCTGAGTCACATGGGTTCATACTCTGACCTCCAACTACAAGGATTAGGCACTTGCACATCTTTGAGGTTCAGCATGCTGGATCTTCAGCATCCGTTATGGCATTTCAGGACAGAGTTCTAGGTACCTTGAAGCCCCTGGTGGCTTCCAAAGTTGCCATAGTGAGATTCTGACAACCCTGGGGATTCTGACTATGTTGAGTCTTTTTTGCGGAGTCCTTCATTCTTACTCCTTCTGCATATAAAGACTTGCAATTTACAAGTGTCTGTGGCTTATTTCTGATTGATTTGAGAAGCTACCAACTTGTTTGCCTATATTAGTCCTATCTTGGTTGATGTTCCCTGTTTCTATAACTTGTGGTCTACCGGCTGATTTTTTGTTTAGTTTGGAGGTGAAAAAAGTCACATATTATAATATCTCATTGTATTTCATGATCATTATTTTTGGTCTAGTGCATATTTCAGATTTTTATAGGAGTAGGTATGGTGTAGTAAGGAAGCTCAGCAATTGCATCCATTTAGCAGCCATATTGTCCAGAAATGACATCATTTTTTAAAGTATTGGGAATTTCATCTTGGATTTGTTATCTCTTTTCTTATTCTTCACCCTATTTCTGCTTTTTCTTTGTTTTTATGCAATACTCTTTTCATAATGCACTCATATTTCTTTTTGCCATCCTGTCTTTTCCCCAAAGCACAAGTAACCAAAATACTGTGATTACTTTGTATTATCCTTATGAAAACTCTTAAATTAAAACCTAATTAATCACAGATGAAAAATATGTATTGCCCTAAGTACTCAACTCTCTAGGGCCTCCTACAACATAATTCTAAAGGGTTTTTGAAATGTATGTCAATATATGAATTATTTCATTACTTTATAATCTTTAACTATAGTTATGTATCTTTTACTGTCTTATCTACCTGTCTTTTACTTTAAAACACAATGCTTAGGTTTGCTAGGAAACTGATTCTGAGACTGAGGTCTTAAAAATACAAACATATATACATATATATATATATATATATATATATATATATATATATATATAAAAAGAGAGAGAGAGACAGACAGACAGACAGACAGACAGACAAAGACAGAGAAAGACAGAAAGGAGAAAGAGACAGACAGACAGACAGACAGAGACAGAGAAAGACAGAGAGGAGAGAGAGAGAGAGAGAGAGAGAGAGAGAGAGAGAGACATATAAGTGAGAGACTATGGAACATACTTAGACATTCTGTAATCTGCTAACCACAACGTGAATAGAAGTCTTTCTTTTTTTTTTTTTAAAAAAAGAATGTTATTTTATTTTATTTTTTTAACTCTATTTAATTAGTGATTTTATTATTTTAGTTTTCAACATTGATTTCCACAAGATTTTGAGTTACAAATTTTCTCCCCATCCCCCCTATTTCCAAGATGGCATATATTCTGATTGCCTCATTCCCCAGTCAGCCCTCCCCTCTTTCACCCCACTCCCCACCCCTTTCCCCTTCCCCTTACTTTTTTGTAGGGCAGGATAGATTTCTATGCCCCATTCCCTATACATCTTGTTTCCCAGCAGCATGCAAAAAACAACTTTTTTGAATTTTTTTTAAGCATCTGCTTTTAAGACTTTGACTTCCAAATTCTCTCCCCTCTTCCCTTCCCACCCACCCTCCTTAGAGAGGCAAGCAGTTCTACGTAGATCACACATGTATCATTATGTAAAACACTTCCACAATGCTCATGTTGTAAAAGCTAACTATATTTCCTTCCATCCTTTTCTGTCCTCCTTTATTCAATTTTCTCCCTTGACCCTGTCCCTTTTCAAAGGTATTTGCTTTTGCTTACCCCCCCCCTTTTTTTAATCCCCTTCCTCTTACTTTCCTGGGGAGTAAGATACCCAATTGAGTGTGTATGTTATTCCCTCCTCAAGTTGAATCGTATGAGAGTAAGATTCACTCATTCCCCCTCACCTGCCCCCTCTTCCCTTCCAACAGAACTGCTTTTCTTGCCACTTTCATGTGAGATAATTTACCCCATTCTATCTCTCCCTTTCTCCCTCTCTCAATATATTCCTCTCTCACCTCTTAAATTTATTTTATTTTTTTAGATATCATCTCTTCATATTCAATTCATCCTGTGCCCTCTGTCTATATTCCCTTCAACTCCCCTAATACTAAGAAAGGTCTCATGAATTACACACATCATCTTTCCATGTAGGAATGTAAACATAACAGTTCAACTTTAGTAAGTCCCTTATGAAATCTCTTTCGTGTTTACCTTTTCATGCTTCTCTTGATTCTTGTATTTGATAGTCAAATTTTCTATTCAGCTCTGGTCTTTTCATTGAGAAAGCTTGAAAGTCCTCTATTTTATTGAAAACCCATATTTTGCCTTGGAGCATTATACTCCATTTTTCTGGGTAGGTGATTCTTGGTTTTGATCCTAGCTCCTTTGACCTCTGGAATATCATATTCCAAGCCCTTTCATCCCTTAATGTAGAAGCTGCTAGATCTTGTATTATCCTGATTGTGTTTGCACAATATTCAAATCATTTCTTTCTGGCTGCTTGCAGTATTTTCTCCTTGATCTGGGAACTCTGGAATTTGGCCACAATATTCTTAGGAGTTTTCTTTTGGGGATCTTTTTCAAGAGGCGATTGGTGGATTCTTTCAATTTCTATTTTACCCTCTGGCTCTAGAATATCAGGGCAGTTTTCCTTGATAATTTCATGAAAGATGATGTCTAGGCTCTTTTTTTCGATCATGGCTTTCAGGTAGTCCAATAATTTTTAAATTATCTCTCCTGGATCTATTCTCCAGGTGAGTGGTTTTTCCGATGAGATATTTCACATTGTTTTCCATTTTTTCATTCCTTTGCTTCTCTTTTATAATAACTTGGTTGCTCATAAAGTCACTAGCTCCAATCTAATTTTTAAGGTGGTATTTTCTTCAGTGGTGTTTTGGACCTCCTTTTCCATTTGGCTAATTCTGCCTTTCGAGGCATTCTTCTCCTCACTGGCTTTTTGGAGCTCTTTTGCCATTTGGGTTAGTCTATTTTTTAAGGTGCTATTTTCTTCAGTATTTTTTTGGGTCTCCTTTAGCAAGTCATTGACTTGTTTTTCATGGTTTTCTCACATCATTCTCATTTCTCTTCCCAATTTTTCCTCTACTTCTCTAACTTGCTTTTCCAAATCCTTTTTGAGCTCTTCCATGTCCTGAGCCCAGTTCATATTTTTCTTGGAGTCTTTTGATGTAGGCTCTTTGACTGTTGACTTCTTCTGGCTGTATGTTTTGGCCTTCTTTGTCACCAAAAAAGGAATCTAGAGTTTGAGTTTGAGTCTGAGTTCATTTTCACTGCCTATTCATGTTTCCAGCCAACTACTTGACCCTTGAGCTTTTTGTTGGGGTGTGACTGCTTGTAGAGTAGAGAGTACTTTTTCCCAAGCTTTAGGGTCCAAGCGCTGCTGTTTTCAGAGCTACTTCTACTCCACTGTCACCCCAGGCTCTGTCACAGCAGCACTCCTCCTCCCCCAAGAACCACCAACCAGGGCCTCAATACAGATCCAAGCAGAGCACTGCAAGAAAATCTGCCTTTGTGCTCACAAAGTGCTCCTTGTGCTCCTGCTCTGATCCGCTGCTAGATTACTTATACCATGTGAGCCAGGGAGTTGGAAAGCAGCTGACACTCAGGCGCTTCATGCTGCTGCTGCTACTGCCACAGCTGCACCACTTCCTGTATCCTGCAGTTTCTCCTAACCTGCTCTTTGGCGTTTGTGGGTTGAGAAGTCTGGTAACTGCCAGAGCTCACTGTTTCATGGCCCCAAGTCCTGTTCCAGCTGGCTGACTCAGGGTCTGGTCTGTCCTGGCACGGCGCATGCTGGGCTGCCCTCCACTCTCAGCACCATGTGATAGACCCTTCCCGGTGACCATCCAGGCTCTCCTGGGCTAGAGACCTGTTTCCCTCAGCTATTTCATGGGTTCTGCAGCTCTAGAATTTATTCAGAGCCATTTTTAACCCATGTTTGGAGGGATTTGCAGGAGAATTTACACAAGTCCCTGCTTTCCAGCTGCCATCTTGGCTCCACCCCAACAGGAGTCTTTTGATTGTCTGCAGTAATTAAAATTGGAGGAAGGGGTGGTCTCAGAAAACCTCAGTGAGTCTAGGGTATTATCTTCTGCTGCCTTCTCTTTTTGGATCTCTTCCCTGATGGAGTCTGGTGAGAGACAGTATTTTACGGGAAGAGATCTGGACTTTCTCCCAGTAAGGCTACATGGTCCCATGAAAACAGTCCTCAGTCTTTTTGCCTTGCTAATATTCCTTTACATTCTAGATGAATGGATTGTGAGTGTCTAAAGGTAAGAAGAATGAACTTTTGGACATGCTGGTATCTCAACATCACAGTGTCAAGTTTTGCAGCCAGCACAGCATCAATTCCCCAAGGAGGAAGGAGTCACCTACAGGAGTAACCATTGAGACTCAGTCTAGCAGAAGTAGAAACAAGGACTCATCTAGCAGTCATGCTATACCTAGACAGGAACTTGGTGGAACTATGTTATGTAGAAATTATGCTAAATCTGAAACCACTATCCTCAGAGACTGAGGTGCTATAGGGGTGAGTGTGCCTCTGAGAATGTGTAAGGGAATGTTTGTAATTTTTTTAATGCTATGTCATCAAAGCAAATATCCCCCTGTAAAATCTATGGATGTTAAGTGGTTAAATAGAATGGGGTGCTTGTCACAGGTTCCTAGTGGTGGAGAATATGAACAGTAGGTGACTGAACTGATAATATCAGAGAAAAGACAGCTCAAAATTTTCACAGTACCCTTGTGTAGGGGGAGTACATCTAACTGGCTCTGGGATAGTGGGTTAAAGCATACTTGTTATGTTTCCATAAGTCCAAGTTTCTTCAGAAGGGAGTACCATGGATTCTTTTTCTTTATAGGTTGCTTGCTTTTAGAAATTCTTTGAAATTATACTGACCAGTTTCCTGAAATATATTAGATATTTTTCTTCTTTGATGTTTTTGAAATTCTAGGAATTCTGAGATTTCTCTTGATCATTCTTTCAAATAATCACTTTCATATACATGGCTTTGAAATATTTTTTCTGAGTATGTCATTCTGTCTTCCAATTTATTAATCCTGCTTTTGGGTACATTCATTTATATTTTCAAATTCTCTAGTAGTTTTTACATATATATGTATATATATATATGTATATGTCATTCTCTTCTTATTTTTGGATAAGAACATGAGGAGTTCTCAGATTTTAAGTCTTAAATTAGGAGGATATAGCGACCCTGCTGAATCCTTTCCCAGAGTAAATCCCATGGTTTAAAAAAAAATTGACTGCAACTAGTTTTCTAGTACTTCATTTTCTTAGTCATGAAAGCGCTTTTATCTCTAAATATATCTGTACCTCCAATAATCCAGTATACACATGCACTCCTTTTCCTTCATGTGGTTGGACAAGACCAATTCACAATTTAAGTAAGGTCAAGGAACTTGGAATAGGGTATATAAATGGGAACAGGGAAAAGTCTGTGAGAATGGACTAGCATTATATTAGCTTAAGCAAAACTACTTTGATATATATATATATCTTACTTGAGATAAGTAATAATTTTAATATAATTTCATTTTTGTAACAGCAATAGTCATATGTATATTTCTAATGATACTAGGCTGAGAAGTCTGATTTTGACCATGTGAAACCATGCTGGTTTCCCCACTTTTACATCATTCTCTGTCAGTTGAGTGCTGGACTTCATGGCATGCACAAGTATTTCATTATTCTCTTATGTTGTTTTTAATTCTGGGATTTTTAAGAATGGATATTATTTCAAGTATATCAAGTGCCTCCCTCTCCCAAATCCCCACCAACATCCATCATTTTCCTTTTCTGTCATATTAGCCAATCTGATAGGTGTCATGTGGTACCTCAGAGTTGATCGAGATTATGATTCATAAGATTATGAATCATTATAATAACTGAATACCATGACCAAACAGACATCATATTTTGAGAAATCTTTTTTTAAAATTGCCTAGATCTCTTAGGAACAGAGGGAAAAGTGGAAATAGAATGAATCCACTGGTCACCACCTGAAAGAAATTCCCAATTGAAAACTCCTAGGAATGTCAACCAAAATCCAGAGCTTCTAGGTCAAAGGAAAAATATATCAAGTGGACAGAAAGATAGAATTCAAATACTGAGGAGTCACAGTTAGGATCATATAATTTAACATTCACATTACATAACCCTCTCATTGGAGAGGGTAGAAAGTGTACGTTGAGAACTTCTCCCAGATCCTCCATTTTAGGAAGGTACCCAGGATAGCTATCTCATCATTTCCAATGGGACTGAAAGACTTCATAATGATGTAGAGTCATGTCCTCTCCTTATATGAGGTTAGCATGGGAGACTAATGTTAGAAATACGCTTGACACTGAAATTCAGGTATCAAGGGCAATTTATTATTATTGAGGAATCCAAAGGAATTGTTAAAGGTTCCTGGCCAGGAGTGGACTCCACTCTTCTTTAATAGAGAACACAGGAGTGAGACCAACTTTATTCTGTTAGACGGACATAGATTGATGCACCATCAGCTCAGTACCTCCTTTCAGAGAATGGATTGGTCTGCTCCCTTCTGGGTTACAATCTTCCCTATACGCTCCCAACATGCAACTTCTTGGTATATTCCCCCCTCCTCAACATACGTCCCATGTTCAAAAATGGCGGAAAACTCCTCCCTGTGGGTATGTAAGGTAATATTCAATTAGCCAATTAAGCATGCCTGGTAGCCATTTGACCCAGTTTTCTCTTCAACCCTGTTATCTGGCCATTTTAGACCAGTTGAAAGCCACTAGCTATTCTCTCATTGGCTAAATCCATCTACCTTAGTTAATTTTTACTCCTTCTTTGTTTCAGCTGACACTTGATTAATTATTCTGTGGAACTTACTTAACTCTTCTGTGGAAACCTAACTTTCTCTAACTTTTACCCATCTCTCACAGTGAGAAGGCACAAGACTAATTTCCCTGGCAAAACTGAGTATAATGTTACAGAGGAACAAACAGATTTTTAAAGAAATAGAGGACTTTCAAGCATTCCTGATGAAAAGACCAGAGCCACAGAGAGACTTTGGAGTTAAAGAGAAATATAAAAAGGTAAATGTGAAAGAAAAATGATAAAGGACTAAACAAGGATAAACTGCTAATGTGAAAACATGAGGTTATGATATAAGTCCTCTTTGATCCCTATCATCATGGGAAGGTTGGGACCCTTAGAAGGAATCCAATTAAACAAGGCCTGGGAGTGGTTCTGTTATATCTTGTTGATCCTTGTTGTTGTTGTTGTTGTGTTAATGACATGATTTGTGGTTGACTTTGATTTGAGTGAGGGAGAGCTGTTTAAGGTCACCAGCCTCACTTTCTCCTCCAGAGCCACCTGGGTCCAATGGCCTGATATTCATCAGGACCACTGGAAATGGCCCAGGATGCAATGGGAGACCTTGGCCCTTTCGTGCTAAGGCCTTTTCAGGTTCTCACTTTGAGTGAAGTAACACCCATTCAGTGAATAGGCCTCTTTAAGAAGTGTGTCAAGGGATGACCCATTTAATTAGAAAAAAAGAAAAAAAATCAAGCTGGGAGGGGAAGACCCTCAGGGCTGCTGTTCCAAAGAGAAATGGTTACCAAAAGGCATTCACTCTAAGGTGGGAGGGGCCAAAATACAGCCACTAGGTGGAGCTTGGGCGGGGACCTATTGTGGTCCAATCTATGAGCTTCAGAGTGAACTGGGTTTAAGGTTTTGTGAAAGAAAGAAAGAGAGAGAGAGAGAGACAGACAGACAGACAGACGAAGGAAGGGACGAAGGAAGGAAGGAAGGAAGGAAGGAAGGAAGGAAGGAAGGAAGGAAGGAAGGAAGGAAGGAAGGAAGGAAGAAAAGAAAGGAAGGAAGCCAGTAAACTAGCCAGTGAATCCCAAGTTAACTGAGGAGCTTCTGGCCATCAAAATTTATCTCCCTTTGGAGAGGAGAAGGAGAGGGAGAGGTTGAGTTGAGTTACCAAAACCTTAGAAAAGAATGGAAAGCAGGAAGAGGAATATACTGTGGGGTTGGGGAAGAATAGGAAGATTAGGGAAATTTATTTCACATAATAAAGGGTGCAGAAGTATAGTGCTCACTATACAAGAGGAGGGGATGAGATGGGTAATTGGCTGACATTGGATCCTTACTCCCATCTGAACTGGTCAAAGGAGGGAGAAATACACACACACACACACACACACACACACACACACACACACACACAGATTTGGATACCGGGATACATTTCATTCAATAGAAAAATAGGAAAATAAGTGGGCGGAGGGAGGATTAGAGGCAGGGCCAATTTTGGGAAGGATTAGTCCTGAGCAAAACAAACTCTACGGATGTACAAAAATGTTTACAATTCTTTTGAAGTGGAAAGAATGGAAAGCTGAGGGATCATCTGAGGGATAAACTGCAGAATGGATGAGCATTCTGGTATATAAATGTGATGGAATACTATTGTGCCGAATTCTTATCGGCATAATGATCAACCAGGATTCCAGAGGACTAATGATGAAATGTAGCCCCTGTCTTCTGACAGAGAGGTGAAAAACTCAGAATGAAGAATGAGACCATTGTGGGGAAGGAGGGAGGCATGTTCAATGTGGAGATTTGTTTGGGTTAACTATAATTTTTATGATGCCTTTTGTTTTTCTTATGTTCTCAATTGGGGTAGGGTGGTTAGGGTGAGAGGGTGAAAAGACAGATTTTGGCTGATTAAAACAAATTTTAAAAAAAAAATTTTAAACCACCAGAAGAATGGACAAGACTCACACAGACAGATATCTTGGATGTGTTGTGATCCAAAGACTGAGTACATACCCACATCAATGAAATCATAGATTCATGGAAATATTGAAGTTTCCTGAAAACATTTCCTTTAATAGTTTACTCATACTTGTGTTCATTGCTATGCTTTCTACTATAGATTCTGTCAGCTTGCTTGGTAGGAAAGTAAGCTTCATTAGCTTGAAGTTCCCAGGTCTTGCCCCTTCTTATGAATAATTGTCATAGTTATTTGTAGTTATGCCATCCTTACAAAATGTCATATTTATGAATGGACATAAGTGTTAGCTCATTGGCTATTTGAAATAACAGGTCAAAGCTAAATAGATCATAATTTTAGTCAAAAGTTCCACAATTTCACCTATTATTCTAAAACTTTCAGGTATTAAATCCCATAATATAACCACTTCAAATTTGTGGCTCTGGTTTAGAAGATGGTATCCTTTTACTATTCTTTGATTGAGTTCCTCCAATCTTTCCACTTAAAGGGATAATTTAGAAATGGGAACTTTTCTAAATTCCCCATCAAAGCTTTATAAAATGAAGTATGTGATCGCTACACTGGACATTTTTTTTTTACTTAAATTGCAATTCTTTGTCACAGGGAGGTTTCAATGTAGAGGGAAGGTAGGGGGTTACTTCAAAATGACTGACAAAATTTATCTATAAAATTTAATTTTAAAAATAAAATCACCAGTATAATATATTAAAATATTTAATACATTTGATTTCCTTTTATGCCATGGTTGATCAAGTGTGTCCACTGATTGTTTAGTCAGTTCTCTTACTTTTGGTCTTTTGGGTTTTTTGTTTGTTTTTGGCCTATGTCTGTTATTTCACCTGTCAAATGAAAATCAAAGCATTCAAACTTACTGGTTGTGAGCATGGAGTGGCATATGACCATGCCCAAGTAAATCAAGGAACTCTTTACTCCAAGTCCGGTACACTTTCTGCTCTACAGGGTGTCCCATACATCTTAGGGCCATTTCCTGTTTTAATTTTTTAAGCTTTGAAAATAGTATTTTATTTTTTTCACTTACATGTAATGATAGTTTTCAACATCGATTTTTATAAGATTTTGAGTTCCAAATTTCTCTCCCTCTCTCCCTTACTCCAACACAGCAACTAATCTGATATATGTTGTACATGTGCACTCATGATAAACATATTTCCACATTAGTCATGTCATAAAAGAAGAATCAGAACAAAAGGGAAAAACCATGAAAACCAAAAATAAAAAAAAAAAGTGAAAATAGTATGCTTGGATCTGTATTCAGACTCCATAGGTTTTGGTTTTTTTTCTGGATGTGGATAGCATTTTTCATCATTAATCTTTTGGAATTCTTGGATCATTGCATTGCTTAGAAGAGCTAAGTCCATTATAGTAGATCGTTGCACAATGTTGCTGTTATTGTGTACAATGTTGTCTTGGTTCTGCTAACTTCATTCAGCACCAGTTCATGTAAGTCTTTCCAGATTTTTCTGAAATCATCCTGCTTGTTATTTCTTATAGCACAATAGTATTCCATTACATTCATATACCACAACTTGTTCAGCCATTCCTCAATTGAAGGGCATTCCCTTAATTTCCAATTCTTTGTCACCACAAAAAGAGCTGCTACAGATGTTTTTGTACATGTAGGTTCTTTCCCCTTTT
This sequence comes from Trichosurus vulpecula, assembly GCF_011100635.1. NCBI lineage: Eukaryota > Metazoa > Chordata > Mammalia > Diprotodontia > Phalangeridae > Trichosurus > Trichosurus vulpecula. The sequence continues at coordinate 321,573,428 of NC_050574.1, read as the reverse complement.
TTATTATCTCTTTGGGATATAGACCTAGTAGCAGTATTATTGCTGGATCAAATGGTATGCACAGTTTGATTGCCCATTGGGTATAGTTCTAAATTGCTTCCTAGAATGGCTGGATTAGTTTACAACTCTACCGACATTCTTCAGTGTCCCAATTGGGAAAATTGGGACAGCTCCAATATTTATCATTTTCCTTTTCTGTCATATTAGCCAATCTGATAGGTATCAAGTGGTACCTCAGAATTGTTTTAATTTGCATTTTTCTAATCAATAGTGATATAGAGCATTTTTTTATATGACTATAGATAGCTTTGATTTCTCCATCTAAAACTGACTGTTCATATCCTTTGACCATTTATCAATTGGGGAATGACTTTTATTCTTATAAAATTGACTCAGGTCTCTATATATTTAAGAAATGAGGCATTTATTGGAGATACTTGTTGCAAAATCCCCCCCTCCTCCCCAGTTTTCTGCTTTCCTTATAATTTTGGTTCCATTGGATTTGTTTGTGCAAAACCTTTTTAATTTGATGTAATCAAAGTTATACCTTTAACATTTCATAATGTTCTCTCTCTCTCTTGTTTGGTCATATATTCTTCCCTTCTCCATAGATCTGATAGGTAAACTATTCCTTGATGATCTAATTTGCTTATGGTATCACTCTTTATGCGTAAATCAAGTACCCTTTTTGACCTTGTCTTGATATGTGTGAGATATTGATCTTTGCCTGGTTTCTGCCGTACTATTTTTCAGTTTTCCCCGCAGTTTTTCTCAAATAGTGAGTTCTTGTCTCAGAAGTTGGAGTCTTTGGGTCTTAGTGCAGTTTCAAGCGATGCCGCCACACCTTAACACACTTATATAGCATTCTAAATTAAATCCTTACTTGCTTTGGCTTTTTTTCTTCTAAATTATATAATTATCTCAATGTTCAACTTAACTTTGAATATGTGACATCGGCCTTAGGCGTTAGATACTAAAATAATGAAGTGACCTTGCCTTAGTCACTTCACTTCTGTTTCCTCATCTGTGAAGTGTTTTGAGAAGCGCTTCATAAACCTTACCACGCTACACACGGAAAGGAAAGGGTCTCTGGGGGCTTCAAAGCACCCATGATGGGATCTCTGTTTTACTTCACTATCTGTGTGACCTTGAACAAGTCTCAATCTCTGTGAACTACAATTTAATTGTAAAACAAAGGGGTTGGACAAGGTTCCTGCCAGTTCCAAATAGAAAAAAAGTTTTTTCTTAAAACATGAAAAACGCTTCATTAATTCTCATCCTCTAGGGGGCCCCCACTCAGCGTGAAAGATCTTGCCCCGCCCGAGCGGAGGGTTTGCACGAGGGCAATTCCCCCTACGCGCATGCGTCAACTGCTGAACACCGCCCCTCCCCTTGGTCTCAATCCCCTCAACTAAGATTAATGTCTGTTTCCCATAAGCCGATTCGTTAGAAGGCTCCACTTTCTTTTTTTTTTTCCCTTATCAAGGATTCTTCCCGGAGCTACGGCCGCGCCTGCACCGGTGTGCACCTTTCCCTCGCCAGCCTTTCCACTAGTGACAGGGATTGGTAGCGGCGGAAGAAGGCCGCCGTCGAAAGTGCCGACGCCATCCCTGGCCTTACCCCAACCCGGTGGGAAGGATCAAGATGGCGTGTCTGCTGGAGACCCCAATCCGCATGAGCGTCCTTTCGGTGAGTGACCCGCGGCGGCCGCCCGGGGTGGGGACGGAGGGGGGGCAGCTCCGCCGCCTTCCGGGCGCGGCCACGTTCTCCACCGACTCCGGTGGATCCCGTCCAGTTCCCCGGGGGGCGGCCCTCCCTCCTCAGCCGGCTGGGCTCCAGGGAGGTGTCTGGGGAGCTCTCGCTCTGGGGACTAGGGAGTCGGAGATCAGCCTTGGGCAGCGGGGCCCTACGGGGATCCGGAACCCCCGGCGCCGGTGGGGCTGCCTGTACCTGGTTGCCATGACGTCTGTCCACCCCAAAACCTGGTCGCGGCGGGGGCTGATGGCTCATCTCCCTGCCCGGAGCGTGGGGCAGCCCCCTCCCCCCGGCTCCCCACGGAGCCCCGGGGAGGCTAGAAGGGAGGGGCGGAGCTAGGGCAGCCTGCCGGGCTCGGGGCTCCGGGCTGGAGACCCCCCCACACTTTCCAGGGGGGCCAAGCCTGGGAGCGGGGCACGTGCGGGAGTAGCTTGCGGCTCAGTTGGCGGGGTGGTCCATGCTGCAAGTCCTGGAAAAGTGTTTGCTGTCTGCCCTCTTTTATCCGGAGCTGTCCATGGGGTCATTTCTCTGGCTTGAGCTGCCCGGGGTTTGTGTGCTTAGCGGCGGGTAATAACAGATCAACTCCTTGGAGGAGTTAAAAGAATAAAAAGAGGGTGACCAGACGTTGACAAGCATGGGGAAAGGGCACACTTGTAAGTCTGGCCTTCCGGCGCTTGGAAGGCTGTCACTTAGAAGGGGGAGGATACCAATCGGTTTTGCTGGAGAGAGGTCGGAACTAGGGCCAGTGGTGGAAATTGTACAGCCCTTACAATTGGAGCTGTCCAAAAGTAGTTAGGACTGGAGAAGCAGCGAGCTTATGAAGGTAACTGGAAATGTTCAAGCAGAGACTGGATGGCCGCTTAACCGTGAGAGGTGTTTTAGAAAGGATTTCTACGTGGGGTGACGAGTTGGAGCAGAGAGCTTTTTTTTTTTTGAACTCCAGAGACCCTCCCATTTCTTTATTCCAATGCTTTTCTTTCCACCTCTCCACGACCTTTCTAATGCTTTGGGTTTTGAGATTCTACCTGAGAAAATGAATAACTTCTAAGGCCCCTTTTGTTCTGTGGTAGTAATTGACTACCGTATTTGGGGAGGATTTTGAACAGCTCTGGACTAGAGAAATGGGAACTTTTCTTATCCACTCTAGATATAGCATAGTGCATTGACAATGCAAGTATTACAGTTTTAAGTAAAAGTTTGTAAGTAAAAGTAAAAAAGTAGACCCTGAGCTGTCCATGACACTATCCTAAGTCCATCTTAATAAATTTTATATACCTTATTTATCAAATTCAACACAAAGGTCTAAGAACATGTGTTCTCACCCTAATCAGATCAGGCCATTCTTCTGTCTCTTGACAGTGACACCAAATATTTTTTTGGAGTATAATGGTAGTTTTAGCAACCACAACTTTAAAGATTCAGAAGTTCAATAAATACTTATTAGGCAACTACTGTAAGCATAGTACTGTGCTAGAAGTTAGGGAATTATAGCGTCTAGATTCGGCATGGCCTCTGCTCCAATGCAGTTTACAGTCCAGTAGGGTACCATGAACATTCCTAACTTTTAAATAAACTTCTTTAGTGCTATGAACTATGCATCTAAGTTTCAAGTATTTACTTGCTGTGAAAAGTAATTTTTTGTTTTCTGAAACCACCTTCTTCATTCTTCAGGGGCTGCCTCCTAACTCATGTTGTGATAATCATTGTTGGATAGAGCAAACTGGATGTTTAGCTCTTATCTCATGAGGTGCAGCCTGTTGGTGGGGTTCCCACAATTCAAGATATGATTTCAAAGTTCTGTAGATCCAGAACTTCATCTCACCCAGAGTTGATTGATGTCTGAGATAACTTGCTTATACTGTCCAAACAAAGGGATGATTTGATCCAGAATCCCAGTTTATTAAATTTGTGGATACATTCTTTAAGTGACTGAAAGCTTCATGTACACTATTCTGGTGACCTCTTTTCTAGTATTGAGGTAGCTAGGAAGCTGAATTGGTAATCAGAAGACAGATCGACAAGCATTGCATCAGAGAGAAAGTTGCATTTGGAGTAAAAGTCCTGGCTCCACTATTTGCTACCTGTTTGATTTTGGACAAGTTACTTAACTCTCTGGGCTCCAGTTTCCCCATCTGGAAAACGAGGAGATTTGATTAGATAAACTTTGCGGCTGTTTCCAGTCCAAAAACTTAGGCTCCTATTAATGAGAGTTAAATTATCATGATCATGATCATCCTAGCTAGTATTTAGTTCCTTAGGTTTTGCAGAATGCTTCAGAAGTGTTATCTGATTTGATCTTCCCAACAATCCTGTGAGATGCTACTGTTATTTCCATTTTAGAGATGTGGACACTGAGTCAAACAGGTTAAATGACTTGCCCGGGCTCCAAGCCTGGTGTTCTATCCATTACTCCACCTAGCTTAAAGAAGTTAAATATTTCATTCAGCTTAAAGATTTTCCCCTATACTTTCTCTTCCAGTGAATTTATCTGTTCCACTGGCTTTAATGATCGCTTCCTCTACAGATGACCATTCTCTATCCCTAGCACCTGAGGATTTTCCTGAGCTGCAGTCTTACGTCTCCAGCTTCTTGCTGGACATATGTACTGGAGTTCTGCCATAGCCTCAAATTAAACATATCAACAAAGTACTATATAAATTTAAAGACAGGGACTGAATCTATAATTTTATTTATATAGGAAATGAAATTGTGTCAGAATGTAAATGCCTTGAAAGCAGTGATTGCTTCATTCTTTACATTCGTATCCCCAAGGTAGGTCAGCACCTTCTCTGCAACTTGGTCTTAGAGAATTGTCTAAAAGTACCAAATGTTTGAGTGACTTTCCTAGGGTTACATAGCCAATAGCTGTAGGAACAGGACTTGAACCCAGTCTTCCTGGTTGGAGACCTGCTCTAACCACCGTACCACTGATGCATCTCATATAAATGTAAGCTGCTATTATTCCTGGTCTTCCTCACAGCTGTGACTTAGTGTAGCATTTACTACTTCCCACTTAAAGTAATAATACTAAAGACCTTCTAACTGATGCCATTACCTCTCTGGTCTTTTGATTCTCCTGTCCCTCCGAATTAATTTTATTCCCAAAAGACTTTGATCGTATCACTCCTCTACTCAAAAACATATTGGCTGCCCAATTAGTTAAGTAAACTACTTAGCTGTGATACACTGTGATAGTGGAAAGAGAAACATGGGACCTGAATTCAGGTCCTAACTCTGCAACTTATCTGCTTGGCCTTAGGCAGATAACTCGATTTCTCAGTGCCTCATATCTTCATCATTAACATGAGGACCTTGGACTAGATGGCTTCTGTGGACCCTTTCAGTTTGAGTTCTATGATCTGATGGTCAAGACGTTTCAGAATCCAGTGCCCATTTACGCTTCTAGCCTCTGCTGTTTATACAGAGAACCTGTGCTTCAACTAAACAGGTTTATTCTATTTCTTGAGTACATCTTGCAGTTTCTTACCTCCATGTTTTTGTTCACACAGAATGCTACATTTCTTTTTAAAGAGATAGTGCCCTCTTTTTCTCTACTTGTAGAAACCCAATTTGTCTCTCAAGATTGATTTTAATTCCTTCCTCCTCTGTGAAGTTTTTCCTGAACTATGTGAAACTGTTCTTGGCCCAGTGTTCTTGCATATTGAACTTTGATAGTGTTTCTTATTTAACTCATTAATTTTATAATCATCATTTGCTGCCTTGTTATCTGTTGTTTTATGGATACATGTCTTGCCTTCCCACCTTGATTACAAACTCTGTTAAAGGTGAGAGCCAGTCTTTTAACTAATAAGTTTATTCATGAACTAATCTGTTTAACTATGGAATAAGCTTTTCTTTTGACCTAGAATACTTTTCTTTTCCCTAGGCAGTGTTGAAAACATACTGATGAATTCTTACTATTGTATGTTCATTTATATATTGGAGAATGGCTTTTGTTCTTATCCCACAAATACAAGTATCTGTTGTATCCCACAAATACAAGTATTTTTATCAGTTCTTTATGTCATGGATAGCTGATCCTCATCAGAGAAATTTCCTATAAATATTTTAAATTCCTAGCTAACTGTTTCTCTTTTAATTGTAATCTCATTTATTCATTCATTTATTTTTGCAAAAGCTTTTCAATTTCATGTAACCAGAATTGTTAATTTTTTTTCCTCCTGTGATTGATTGTCTCTGCCTCTTGTTGGGTCAAGAACTTCCTCCTTATCCATAGCAGAGAGTTAACTGTCTCCTTTGTTTCTCCTCTAATTTGTTTGATACAACCTTTTATATATAGATTATTTATTTGGAGGTTAGTGTGGTATGTGGCATGAGTTGTTTTTCTCTAAACCTAATTTCTGTCAGGTTGCTTTATAGTTTTCTCAACAGTTTTGTTGAATGATGAGTCCTTACCTCAGTCCTTGGATTCATCAAATCTTATGTTATTGTGTTCAGTTGTATCTGGGTTTTGTGTACCTAATCTCTTCCATTGATCAACTTAAATATTTTTAACCAGCACCAAATAATTTTGATGATTATTGTGAGGTCCTCTTCCTTGTTATTTTAAAGAAAATTTCTCTCATATTCTTGACAGGATGGCTTATTTTCAAGACATCTTTAGTTTTAAACTATTTTATCCCTTGCCATTGTGCTGTTCCCTCTTTCCTATCTTTTTCTGCTTCTCCTTTCTCTTTTCATTATGTTTTCCTTTTCTTTTCAGCTGCCTCTTTTTTGTTCCCTTAATCATAGTGTGAAATTGCAGTTAAAAATAGTATTGTATTTTCTTCATTTAATTTTAAAATTGAGTTTAACATTTTAACTCTTTAAAAAGAAATAACTAAATATGGTTATACACTCATTTTTACTTTTATGTGCCTCTAAAGTGTGAACTAAAAGTGCAACATGAGGCACATTTTCAGACAAGGTCAGTGTGTGAATTTGTTTGGCTTGACTATATATGTTATAGGAGGGCTGCTTTGAGGTGGGGAGGAGAAATGGTGGGTAGTGATAGTGATAAAAAAAAAGAACAAAATAAAAAATGCCAATGGAACATTAAGAAATACACATAATAGTAGAAGTTTAGAAAGGGACATAGAGAGGCTGAACAGTTTTGTTAATATACTTTTAAATTCAACATACAATTTTTAAAAACTGGAATAATTCAGTCTCCCATTTCTCTTCTTTGTTTATTGAAATGTTCATGCTTGTTGATATTTAAGTTCATAATAAAATAAAATATTAAAAGTGAATATGATGTGTCTAGAAGATAGTAAGAAGACTGGCTTGATTAGAGGGAAGAAGTTATGCTGACTAGGTTGAGAAATTTGCCCTTGATCTATCAAACTAGAAATGTAAGATTTTTTTTTTTCTCTCTAGAGCTAATGGGGAGAAGTAGCTTTTCTATCTTGAGCTCACTTGAGGGAAAACACTAGTAACAAAGCTGAAAAGTTTTCTGAAGTGAATTGGAATTAGGAAATGAATTTCAAATATTCATTGTGAGACTTGGAAAGTTAAGAAAAAAAGATGAGGATTGGTGGCAGTTGGGAGGACATAGGGATTCAGTATCTTTTAGAGTGAGAAGGAGTGAATGTTAAAAGTTGAGAATGAAATTCATGGAGTTTTAGAAAATTGGGGGTTTATTATTTATATATTTCCCTCTTGAATTATTTAGCATTTTGTACATAGTTTTATAAATCCTATAGTATTTCATATTTTGTGTATAGTATTTTGTACATGGTATATTCTGCTATAGTTTTGAATGCCCGCAATTTTGCCTATTGGATATTTCAAACTGAATGTCGTAGAGATGTCTTCAACATAATTTATCTAAAATTCAATTCATTATCTTTCTGCATAATTCCCCTCCTTTTCCAGACTGCCCTGTTTCTATTGAAAGTACCACCCATTCTTCTAGTATGCCAGGTTTATAACCTTGGCATTATCCTTGCATTCCTTACTCTTCTTCGTCTCAATTGTTCAGTCACCAAATCTTGTTGTTTCTACTTTAACACAACTTTTTGCAACCAACCCCTCCTCTCTAATTGCAGATCTACCATCTTGATTCAGTCCCATGTCTAAATTACTCCAACTGCCTCCTAATTGCTCTTCTTGCTTTGTCTCTCCCCATCCCATTCTATCCTACATACTCAACCAAATCCACTAGCTTCTGGTTGCCTCTAAAATATAAAAGCTCCTTGTTTTTTTTAAAGCCCAATACAACCTAGCCCTAATCTTTTCAGCCTCATTGGAAGTCACCTGTCCCCCAGCCTGTACTGATCCAGCCAGTCTGCCTCTATTCTGGACCTCACACATAATGTCCTGTCTTCCTTTTCCTTACCTTTACACTGGCTGTCCCCCATGCCTGGAATAGGGGATACCATCATCAAGCACATATTCTACATTCAGTCTTTTCCTGATTCTCCCTAATTGTTAGTGCCCTCTCAAATGAAATAGCATTTGTAAAGCACTGAGCATAGTACCTGGCACATAGTAGGTGTTTAATAAATGCTCATTCTCTTCTCCCTCCCCCCAAAGTGTTTAGCTGTTTGGTATGTATTTGTATTTATTAACTGGATATTTATGCTGTGGTTTGTTGTTTTTTTTTTTATATGTAGTCGTTGCTCTTATTAGAATGGGAGCTATGGCAAGTAGTGATTTTTTTCATTCTTTGTGTATATCACAGTGCCTGGAACATAATAGGCTCTTAATGAATACTCGTTGATTGATTGAATGATATTTGGAGTACCTATCTCACAACTTTGAAAAGATTTCAGAATGTTGAACAAATGAAATAATGTACGTAAAGCACTTTATAAACTTTAAATTGCTATTTAAACATCAGTTGTTATCAGCAAAGGCAATGTTCCTTATACTTAAACTCAATCTTTGATATTGAATGATTAAAAGAACTTCATTGCCATAAACATCAGTCAACTCAGATCCCAGTAAAGTCTCATTCTAGACCAGAAGTTCCCAAACTTATTTGGTCTACTGCTCCCTTTAAAACAAGTTACTCAGTGCCTCCCTGGAAATCTACTTTCTTTAACACTTTGATGCTTTTTTGAAATTTGAGTCATTTCAAAAAATATATTTTTTAATGGCCCATGTTAAATGTAATAATTTATTGTAAATTTGTGGATTTTTTCTGCATTGAGATTTTGATGATGTAATATTGCATCATGTAACTGTATAGTATCGTATTATAAACAAGTTATTACACTCACGATGCGTTCTGGACTTCCACCTGCCAACACTTGCTTGTTAAGACCTGTTGATGGACTTGCCCACTGATCAGTTATGACTCGCATTTTGTGTGCATATTTGGAAAATAATATAATCATTACGACTTTAATTCTGTTATACAACAGATGAAACATGTACAAACAGTTTTTCAAAATGTTCTCTTCTTTCCTTATGCTTCCACCACCCTCTTGTTTTTATTCAACGTCCCCCAATTGTACCCAAGGCTACTACCACAACCCCTTGCCCCCCATTTTTAGGAACCTCTGTACTATGCTAACTTAAATACTGAGTCCTCAACTAGAGTGAAACCTGCCTAATTACCTAATACTAGACCCCATTCAAGACAAGTTAGCCTAAGTTGATATACTAAAGAACTTTCTTGGGTTAATCAACTAGTATCTGAAATTAAGGGGCATCTCAGCTTCCAGTAGGAGCATTTGTTGGGGCATGTTTCCCTTTGGTTTACCATACCTAGTTCTGACCTATAGCCATGGCTTTCCTATTATCCCAGAGCTTGACTGCTGTAGTAATGATTTGCCTAGTTCTGTCCCCTCCAGATGAGAGAGCATAGATGGCAACCCAACTTGTGAATGTGTTATAGAAAAACCCGGTATTGTCATTCCAGATACCTGGCATAGCTAATGAGTAAAACCACAGAATCAGTAAGTAGGCCTAGTAGTACTCTATTCCTTATTGAAGAGAGGTAGGACACCTTCACCACCATAAAGCCCTAGTTTGAATTTTTTCTGTGATCTAGAAGGAACAACAGGACTCTGATTCAGAATCAGATAAATTTAATTCAACAAGCATTTATTAAGCATCTGCTGTGTACAGGGTACTGTGCTAGACACAAACATCCAAAACTAAATAAGATATGGTTAAAGTCATTTTGTCAAATACTTCATTGACCTCAGCTTACTCTTAGGTGGATGCCTGCACATTTACCTTTTTGTCTTAACCAGGAGCACCTGAGCTTACATCCTATGCTTGTGTCATGATACTTTGCCCTTCCAAAATCTGAAACTATTTACAAGAGATGCAGCATCTTGTAGTGGAGACAGCACTGTACTTGGGGGTCAGAAAGATATGGTTTCATGGTTAAGATCTGCTAAATTATGATTATAAGAAAATTACTTCATCACAATGAAACCTCAGTTTATTTGTAAAATGGGGATTATAATATTATCTACTTCATGGGGTTATTTTTAAAATCAAATGAAATATAACTGCATGCTATTAAAAATAAATAAAAATGAAATAAATTAAAAGCTTTCATGTTTGCATCTTAGTTGATGGCTCAAGGTGGCACGAGGTGTGGAAAGACCGAATTATTCATAGCTCATATGATGTTTGTGTCCATGCCAGTGGACATTAGGGATTACACAACCAGTTACCCAGCCATGAACCATCATTCGTATAGACTTTATTAAGGGCCTTCCTCCTTCAAGTGCATAGACTTATTTATCAAACATTAAGCATTAAGCAATGCTTACATCTAGTAGGTACTTAGAAATGCTCATTGAATTTAATTGTAGAGTCCTTACTCAAACTAAAATGCCAAGCTTTCAAACTCTGCTTTAGAGAGCTCAACCCAATGGGCTGAGCTGAACCCAATGGGTTCAAATGCAAAACGCACACTTGCCAAAAAGATTATTTTATGGAGAACTCACACAGGGCAAGCATTCACATGGTGGTCAGAAGACGCGATAAAAGGATACTCTCAAGGTCTCTCTTAAGAACTTTGGAATTGATTGTGTGACATGGGAGACATTGGCACAGGACCACTCAGCATGGCATGCCCACATTAGAGAAGGTGCTGTGCTCTATGAGCAAAGCAGAATTGAAACAGTTCAAAGGAAATGTAGGATATGGAAGTCTGGAGTATCCACCCAAATGTTCACATGGAATATTTGTGCTAAACCAGTAGTAGACCATTCCGAGCTTGTATTGACCTGATCAGCTACAGCCAGACACATTTTGACTCAAGCATAGTGATGTCATGTTAGTCCTCTTTGAGAATGAAGGACAACAACCAACCAGAGTAATGTACTAAAGAGCTGGGGAAAATATAAACTTTAGGTAACATACAACCCCTGCTTTTGGCATGTCAACACACAATGCTTGTAATCCCGGCTAGTGGATCTCTTCAACTCAGAAATTCTGAGCTGCAGTGGGTTATGCCAGTCAGGTGTTCAAATTGGGGTGGGGAGTGGGAGGGAGCACCTGTTGCCCAAGGAGAGGCAAACTGGCCCAGGGAGGAAAGAAGCAGATCAAAAGTTTCCTGTGCCTGAGTGTGCTTAAATTACTCTCTATTCTTACTTAGTCTTTGGAATCAGAAAGTTACTATTGGTGCTTGAAAGGCTGATGAGGTGTCTACAACTTGGTATTTTTATTTTCAAACTTCAAGTATTTTTGAAATAGAGATTCATTTTTCCGTGGAATTCTGAAGATTTTTTGTGACTTAAGACTTTGAAGTACCTGAAAGTCTGGCTTGCAAAAGCTGTCTTAAATTTGTTCTTTGAAAGATTATGGCTGCCCTCTTTTTCTAATGGCAAAGAACTGCAAACTAAGGTGGTATCCAATCAATTGGAGAATGACTGAAGAAATGATGGTATGTGAAAGTAAGGGAATATTATTACATCATAAGAAATGACAAAAAAATGGTTTCAGACAAATCTGGGAAGACTTTTATGAACTGATGCAGATTGAAGTGAGTAGAATTAGAACAATTTATAAAATAACAACACTGTATGGAAAAGCAACTGGGAGACTTAATTACTCTGATCACTGCAATGATCAACCAGGATTCTTGAGTACTATTAATGAAACATTAATAGAGAGAAGTGAACTCCAGGAGCAGAGTGAGGCATATGTTCTGGGATATGATTAGTGTGTGGATTTGTTTTACTTGACTATGCATATTTCATACAAGCACAAAGTGGCACCCAATGGAAGTTGTCACATTCTCTGAAAATACTGTTAGTATGATTAGGCTATAGTTATAGTTTTGTAGAGAAATAGAAACAATTTGAGTTTTAATGAATAACAAGTTTTAATGAATATTAACTAACAATGTTGAAAGCATGCTTACTGGGGGGAAGGGAAGGCAGGAAGCTTAAATATGATCTCATCCTGGTAGGGGAGAGAGAGGAAACCTAGGAGTAGTAGGACAACCCTTTGGCTATCTTCAAATGTTATGAGTGCAGTTGTCTGGAAGATGTGTTTATTCTTTGTTTCTCTACAATGCAGAAACAAGATCAGTGGGTGGAAATTTTGGCTTTATAATTTGGGAGAGAGAGGGCAGGAATAAGCATTTATATAGTGCCTACTACATGCCAAGCACTCTGCTAAGTGCTTTACAGTTGTTATCTCTGATCCTCAAAACAACCCTGTGAGGTAGGTGCTGTTATTATTTCCATTTTATAGTTGAGGAAACTGAGGCAGACTGAGGCTAAATGTTTGCTTAGGGTCACACAACTGAAAGTACCTGAGGCTGGATTTGAATTCAGGTCTTTCTGACTCCAGGCTCAGCACTCTATCCTCTGTGCCACCTAACTGCCTCTAAATACGGAAAATTTCCCGCTTGTCGGAGATATCCAAAAATGAAATGGTTTACTAAGCAAAGTACTGAGTTCTCCTTTGTCACTGAAAGAGTTCAGGCTGAGGGAAGATCTTGCCAGCTGTGTTCCATTGCAGTGGTCTCTGAAGTAGAATCATGGGGTTATCCCTGTGGGCCTGTGACTTGATTTCAAGGGTTGATCACTATCAATTCAAGGGAAGAAGGATCACACCCACTTCAATAGTCAGTCATAAGGCTTGTCTCCAATATAACCCTACCCTTATTCCCCAGCACCTCACCATTCTATTCCTTCCCTCTATTGTACAACCTTTCAACCTTCTTTCTGAATCAGGTGTCACATCCTTAGGGCAGTTATAACCTAAACTAACTACTACTCAGCTATCTACAGCACTTGTGCAGGTGCCATTGGGCAAATTCTACCCCTCCTTCAATCCTCCCTCTAGATCACCTAGGGACAATGACAGGAACCTATTGGAAGGCTACCTCTCACTTAAAGGCAGTGAGAGCCCTACCTCTTTACATTTGGTGTGGGACAGTGAGTCAGACAGCATAAGCAGGAATGGGATTGGTTATGATCTGGATCAGAGCTATCCTTATATTACCTTCCTCTCTCCTCCCCCCACACAATCCGTCCATCTTCCACAGTAACCTATTATTCTTGAAGTCACCACCATCCTTCCAGTCATCCAGGTTTGCATAGCCTCAATGTGAATTTCAGTTTCTTCCCTCCCATCCCACGTATCTATCAATTGCCAAGGTTGTTGGTTTTACAACTGCATCTCTTAACTTGATCTTTATCTCTCCACTCAGAGCTACCACCCTAGTTCAGGCCCTCATCACAAGATGACTGGACATGGCTTCCTAATGGTTTCTTTGCCTAAGTTAACTCCTCTCTCCAATTCATCTTCCCTATAGCTGCCAGTGATCTTCCTAAGGTGTAGATCTGATCATGTTACTCTCTTACTATGAAAACTCTGGGAGTTCCCTCTTGACTATAGGATCAAATGTTATTTCATCTTTATCTTGTCCTCTTAAAATTTATGCATTTGTGCACGGTTTATATTTTACTATGGTAGCATATAAGTAAATTTTGAGACCTCTGTTGTAGAGGATTTTGGAGTAAGAAGTTGTACTTCATGACTTCTGAGGTGTCTTCTTGATTATAGTATTAAAGCTCTTGATTCTTGTTATCTTTTATCCACATTAGAAACTAATTATACCCTCTTCCCACCCCCTAATTTTTTTTTCTTTTAAAGGCAAAAAGCAGAAATAAATGTTGGTTTGAGAGTGTAACTTCCTGGTATTATGGCTTGAGAGAGTCCTAACTTACTAAGAACAGATAGGAGACAATCAGGACATACATTGGAATTTAAGGAGTGAGAGTTGTAAGTTGATAGTGCAGTTAATTATTATTTTAGAGAAGTGTCAAAGTGACAGTGAAAAGGAGGGGTTTTATTTGGGGAGGGTGTATGCTGTTAATCCAAGGATTCTAGAGAATTGCAGTTAGGATACAAATAAGATACAAAACTCTACATGCTGGATTGCAGCATAATGTGGGTTATTTTAATTCAGTGAGAAAACTTTGTGACAGAGCTTCTGCCTATTGGGGCAAAAAGAAATCTATAGCTATAATACAGGGCTCTCTGCTTATTTTTATGATTGCTATATGGCTGTATTTCTAGGATAGAAGAGATTTCTGAATTGGATGAAAGGTTGGACTAGATAATTTCTAAAGCTTTTCCAGTGATAGGCAAATTAATGAGGTATTGGTGGAACTATAAATTGGTCCAACCATTTTGAAAAACATTATATTAAAAAAGTCGATAAACTATACATACCCCAACCCAACATTGCCACTACTAGTCATATCCCCCAAGGAGGTGAAAAAGGTAAAGTTCCCATATGTAAAATCAATCATCAGGCATTTACTAAGCACTGTGGTTGGGAATACAAAGACAAAAAAATGAAACCATCCCTGCCCTGAAGGAACTTACAGTCTGTCCAAGGAGATGACATCGACTACATTCACAACCTAAGGCCTTCCAGCCTTTCCAGTCTCCCTATACTTTACTTACCTATACATACACACTGGGATTGGGCTATGCTTTCCCCATTCTCTGCCACAACCTCTGCTGTGTCTGTGTCTTTGCCTTTGCACTGGCTATCCCCGCAACCCGAAATGCTCTCCCTTTTCATTTCTACTTGTGTGAATCCTGTGTATCAATATGAACCAAATAAATACAGGTTAATTTTTTGAGGGGTGGCACTAGCAACTGTGATGTTCAGGAAAGGTTTCACGTATTTAAGCTGTCTCTCAAAAGAAACCATGAGTGCTAAGAGGCATAAGTAAATTGGGATTAAATTTTGCGCATGGGGGAAGGGAGCAGCAAACCACTCCAGTATCTTTGCCAAGAAAACCCCAAAAGGGGTCATGAAGAGTCTGACAAGACTGAACACAGCAAAATGTCACAAGCCTCCTCAAAAAACTCCAATGGCTATTCACTCTAGGGTCAGATACAAATTTCTCAGTTGCTGGAGGCCCTCTATAATCTGAATCCAACTTAAAGCCTTATACACTATTTACCTTCACACATGCTAAATAGCCAAATTGGCCTTCTTGGCCCTCTTCACATGCAACATGCCATCTCCATCACTTTGGCATTGGTTGCCATTTCCTTCTCCAGCTCATTTTACAGATGAAGAAACTGAGGCAAACAGAGTTAAGTGACTTGCCTTGGGTCACACAGCTAGTTAAGTGTCCAAGGCTGGATTTGAATTTAGGAAGATGAGTCTTCCTGACTTCAAGCCCTGAACTCTATCCATTGTGCCACCTGACTACCCTGGGTTGTGACATGGTCAGCCTTAAAAATCACTCTGGCAGGTGTGTGGAAGATTGATTAGAGAGGAAAAAGACTTGAGTCAGAGAGATAAATTAGGAGACTTTTGCATAAGCCAGGCAAGAAGTGGCTCTGAGTGGAAAGAAGGGGACAAGTTGAGGAGAGATGTAAAAATAGAAAGGACAAGATTTGAAAACTGGATACAGGAAGTGAATGAGAGGAGGAATCCAGGAGGACACTAAGTTTGCAATGCAAGGCAACCTGTAGGATGTGTTGGGTACAAGAATTGTGAAATTAGGGAGGGGATGGCTTTGGGGAAAGATAATGAGTTTCTGTTTTGGTCTTAATGTTTGAAATGAGGAAACTGAGTCTGGGAGAGGTGAAGTGACTTAGGAAAGTCATGCAGATAGTAAGTGGTAGACCTGAGATCTCTTTAACCTCTTGAAATCCTAATGATTATTGGAAACAGAAACCTTTGCTTTGTCCTTTGAGTCATTTAGTGCCATGACTTGTAGCATCAAAATAGTAGTATTAACAAGATGGGCTTTTGTGACAGGGAAGAAACCCTATATGTAAGTATGTGATCATTGAAAGCACTGTGTAATTAACCAAATGCAGTCTA
The DNA here is from genome assembly GCF_011100635.1 of Trichosurus vulpecula. Lineage (NCBI taxonomy): Eukaryota > Metazoa > Chordata > Mammalia > Diprotodontia > Phalangeridae > Trichosurus > Trichosurus vulpecula. Next base: position 321,557,389 of record NC_050574.1, on the reverse strand, counting down.
CCACAATATTTTCCTACTCAGAATTTAGGCTAAGTATGTTGCCCTTTTTTCTTCTGGTTTTATAAGTGCAAAAAAAAGTAAAACTACTTAATTCATCTGTTCATCTAGAGGTTATTATATGGGGTATGGATCTAACTTTGTTTTTCTTCCCATTGTTATCTGATTTGTCCAATAGCATTTATTAAAATTCTTTTCCCTGTTATGTAATTTTATCAGGTTTATAGCATAGATCCAAAAACATAAAAAAAGATTTAAAAATTTCTAAAGTCTCTAATATGCTTCAGTGGTCTCTTTTTGTCCTTTTAAAAATTAAGTACTTTTCTAAATTATATTTTAATTTTAATAATTATTTAATTTTCTAACATATAAAATAATAGTAAAAATATTTCAGAATATGGAAGTTTTTCCCTACCAATTTGCTCTTTAAAAAAAAAAAAACCTGTTCCCTTTAGGGAATTTTACTCTGGTACTTTTGCTCACTAATTTTTCCATATACATTTTGCTGTCATTTGTTTACATAAAATGTTCTACTGGAATTTTAGTGTTTTAGTCTGCAAACTTCTAGAATAGTGTCATTCTTATTCAATTTACTCTTCCTAGCAAAGAGCAAATATCTCTTTCTGTTGATTCTACCATTAAAGTTATATGGTTCTCTTCTTTATTTAAGTCTCATGTGTCCAATGTTAGACTAATAATCAAACATTTACTTTTTCTTATTCTTCACTTTAACTTATAACATACCTTGTAACTGTAATTAAAAAAAAAAAACCTGTTGCTTATGCAGTACCCTAGAGTTCAAAGTGAGCTTTAATTGGAGGTCACATTTGAGTCTCACAATGACCCTATGGATATAGGTTACATGTATTATTATTATCCTCACTTTACAGAAGAAGACACTGACTTTTTCTGACTTAGAGAGGCTGTGACTTTTCTATGGTCATGTAGAAATTCATATATACTTAAATGAAATACTGCAACAGGTAATCCATTTTAAACAGGTTAAAGGCAGCAGGGTTTGCTATTAAGTCTATTCCCACTTTCTATGATTAGTGAGAAAGTCATTTGTTTACACACATATTGGCTGATTATCCTACTTCAGGCACAGTAAAGTAAAGTATAAGTAAAGTAAAAATTTGAAAAATTTTCTTATTGCTATGATTAGAATTTGTCATGTTATCATTTAATTCTTAATTTGGATTTTTCATTTACCCAAATATCCTATTAGATCTGAGCTATCAATGAGTTGTAATTTTGTCTTATTTTTGAAATAATAAAATAAGATTGTTTTAGAAAATAATAAAAAAGTTCATAGTAAAATTATATTAATTATAATAGAAATAATAAAATAGGGTTGTTTTTTTTTTACAGAAAATGTTCTTTTAATCAGCATTATCTAAGTTGCTTTCTGCTTCATTATTTTGATATACTTGAGAGAAGATCATCAGTTAAGTACTACGTACTTAAAGTCTTCAAATGAGCCATCATTTAATCATAAGTATACTCTCTCCTGATGTTAGATACAAACTCTGAACACCCTACACAGGAAGATGAAGTGCTGGAAATTCTTAAAACCGTCAGTGACCGACACTCTGGTCATGCGCCTCTCAAAATACTTAAAGCTTTTCTAGTTTGGTGTAGGGCCTGTTGGAGCTTGTGTTTTGATTATTACCTAGCTTTTAAAAATTTGGGGTCACACATCAAGAAGATACACTGGAATCGGATGTTAGTTGGAGCATACTTATTTGATAGGTAGTAGCAACAGTTTTTTCGAAATATTGATGCCACTATATTGCCAGATATTTAGTGTTATGGATAATTTTGTAAATTTGTGGTTTGCATGGCTTCAGCTATCATTTTTTCCTCTACTTTCTAGGAAGTGACAGCTAGCAGTCGCCACTATGTTGACAGGCTATTTGACCCTGATCCCCAGAAAGTTCTACAAGGTGTTATGTAAGTAGCATTTATTTAAGAGCTTATTTTAAGTTTTGTTTGTCTTCAGCATTTGTTTTATACTTCTAATTTTACTTGGATTATCTTTGGAAAGCAGCACATGTCACTTAGTGATTCTGTTAATTTTCGTTAGATAATTTAAGGAATTGATTTTTTTTAATAACTGAAGATAAAATATAGTGCTACTCATAGTCACAAATATTTCCTGTGTAAAAATATTTTTGCTATTATAATAGAGAACTGATTGGTACTCTAGAATGAAATTGGCATTCCATTGATCAAAATACAAAAGACGTTTACCTTATATTTTTCCTCCGTGATATTTTATCCTGAATTTTATATGGATGGGTCCTTGTCTTCTGCAACCTCAGTGTCTATCACTAAGCAGTTTTTGTAAATTACAAAAGACCAGCTGTTTACATAGCTATCAATGGCAAGGTTAATTGGATCTTAAAACTTTTAAAATATGTTTTTTTTGAGCAATTACTTGATATTTAAGGAAGAAGACAGTTTTGAAGGAATATAGTTGTTTTTGTGTGAGAGATAGAGAAAGAAAATAATGTAATTCCTTTTCCTTTCAAATTTTTTATTTGGGGCTTAAGAATTATGAGTCCAGGGGACACCATCATTTGTTTCACTTCTAGTTTATTGTTTGAAGCTTCTCACTGGGTTTTGGTACATCATGGACCCACAATCCTGTACTTCCAGGTTAAGGATGGTTGGGGAATGACACAATTTGAGAAGTATTTGGTTAGGGATATAGCAGCATATAGACTGACTAGTTTTCTTTTTCCACTTCCATAGTGAATTTTTCATTTTCAAATTAATAGAACCTTTAAATTTAACCCTTTACTTGCCTTGACAGTTTCAATTCAATTCAAAAAATATTTTTGAATATAAATCTTGTGTACAGAGTGCCTAGGTATATGTTAGGGAAATGCAAAGGATTAGATAAGACAGTCTCTGCCTTCGTGAAACTTAACACTGCCACAAATAACTGATATAAAATGGTTGAAATCTACATTAGAGAAATGCAAAGTGCTTTATTAAGTCACAAAGAGAAAAATTGTTACTAACTGGAGAGGTAGAGGAATGTTTCACAAAAGAAGTTGTGTTCAAATTGGGCTTTAAGGGATAGATATTAACTTGACATAGGCAATAAGATAAAGCTATTGCATGGAGGAGAACAAGAAGTATGTTTTCAGAGAAGGGAGTAACTAGTCAAATGTGGCTCTAGCCTCATGGTTTCTTGCTTGGACTATTGTCATAGCCTTCCAATTGGTCACCCTGAATCCAGTCTTTCCTTTCTCCTATCTATCTGTCACAGGTTTGACTACCTCTCTGTCTTGAAACTTTAGGGGCTCTCTTTTGCCATGAACTTCACAGTCTGGTTCCAGTCTTTGCTTTTTGGCGTGTGATTATACATAACTTCCTTTCTTGAGTTCCACAGCTCAGAAAAGTGACATCTTGTTTTGCAAACATGACACTTCCTCTCCTGTCTCTGTGCCATTGCACAGGCTCTCTCCCAATGTGAAATGTTGTTCCTGTTCACCTATATGGACCAATAGTTCCCTTCAAGGCTCAGTTCAAATGCTATCTTTGCTGCTTTTCTGAATTTCTAATTGCTAGTGCCTGTCCAGCCCCTACCCAAATCACTGTGTCTTTTTGTGTCTCTCCTATATTTGCTTATCTGTGAACATTTTGTATTCTCTTGGTAGAGTATAAGCTTCTTGAGGCCAGGGACTGTGTCTTTTTATATTTGTATCCCCAATAACTGTATTGTACCTAGCAAACACATTTTAAATGTTTGCTTGTTTGGCTGGAGCTTATGCCTGTATTTCAACCCTTCAGTATCTCATTGATGTGACAACTCTCTCAACCTGCTACAGGTTGCAGCTCATTCTTACTTGTCCATCCTGTGTTGCTCTTGTCTGTGTCCTATAAACACACTAGCTATTATTATTATTAATAATGATAATATATTTGTTGTACGAGCTTCACTCAACATGTTGAGGGCCATCCTTTTGTCCTTTGATATTGTTTGGATACTAGTGGAGGATGCAAGCTGACCATTAGTTATTATTCTCCCTTGCTAGATGACTGACCCCTCTTTTTTCCAGACATACGTTTTTCTAATGATAGCCTAAAATGACTACTACTGTGTAATTTCTCATTTGTATTGTGTTGCAGCCGGTTCATATCAACTATGATGTCCTTTGCAAGGCCTTCAACTTTAGTTCTTTAGGGTGTGCCATATGCTGTTCCGCGACTTGCATTCATACGACCTTAAAAGAAGAGTATTGTCAAAAAGATATGGGCTTTTGTTTCAGAGAGAAGTATTGGTGCGTTAAAAGAATTGTGCAGTTGCCCTAAGGAAATTTAACTTTCTCCCTTCTGTTCAGTTCTAGGCCCAGCTCATTGTCCATTTGCAGTGGTTTTCCTAGATTTGTTTACTAATGGAAAAACTCTGTGGATTGTCAGTGTAACTGCCTGTGAGAGTTTGGATAATAAGCATCCTAGGTGGCAGTTAGTTGGCATAGTGGGTAAAGTCTTGGATCTGGAGGCAGGAAGGCCTTCGTTGACCTCCTGCTTCAGACAGTTACTAGTAGTGTGAATCTGGGCAAGTCACTTACCCCCTGGCTGCCTCAATTTCCTCATCTGCAAAGTGGGGATAATAATAACACTTACCTTCCAGGGTAGTTTGTGAGGATCAAATGAAATAACATATGTAAAGCACCTCGCAAGCCTTTAAATGCTGTATAAATGCTAGCTATTGTTATTTTCCATTGTTTTTGTTTTTCTGCTTAGTTTTTTCTTTGTGGGTAGTTAGATTAAACTCTTTTGAGCTACTATGAATCTAATTTAGGAGACTGTAATGTCCCAGGGCTTGATTCAATTAAACAAGAATTTATTAAGTGCCTACTATATGCCAGGCACTGTGCTAGATCCTGAAAATACAAGGACAAAAATGATGTTATCAGCACAGTATCATCTATAAATAGGAGTACCTGAAGGGCCACACCATCTATAGAGAATCCCTTTTCCTTTTGGACTTGACTTTTTCATGACAATAGCAAACACTGTTGGCAAGCATACATATCCCTGTTTTAAGTTATATTTGTCTATCAAGTCATTAAACAGAGTCATCCCTGTTGTTGCCCTTTTCACAGAATCTTGTATGACTTTGCCATAATGTGAATGGGAGGTTCCTTGTCAGAGGAGAAGCTCTAAGGTTTTATATTGCTCTGCTGAGTCAAATGTTTTTTGCTATAGTTATCATACAGTAACACAGTGGAATCTTAAATTCTTTACACTTTTCAGTTAGTTGAAGCTATAAAGTATGATTCTTTATAGAGTTATCATTTGCTATTCCCTTCTCATACCTTTTCAGAGGTGCTCTTGATACATGTATAGATGATTCTCATAAATTTTGTAAATTTGAAACTAGGCATATGAATGAGTAATTATTGATATTCTTTTGACCACTTTTTGGAGTACTTTTTATGCCCTCATATTTTCCCCTCTTTGAGATACCTTAAAAACTGATTCTTTAATGCCCTCAAAATTGTTTTTGGTTCCAGCATGAATTGCCTGTGTATATATAGTTTACCTATCTCTTTCATCTTTGTTTTCTTCAGTCCCATTTTCACTTTCATATGTAGGTACATCCTGGACTGTGATATAAAAGTCCAAATGTGGCAGCTCTACTGTCCTTTGGCAAAAAGATTTTGTTATAAAACTCAGGTTCTGGGGTGGGGCCAGAGGAGCAGACACTCTAGCAGATTCTACCATGTTGGAAAGACTTCAAGGATATGTTTGGCCAGGAACTGTCATTAAAGGACTTATATAGATTACCTCAGAGAGGCTCATTACATGGAGGTTGTCCAGTAGGGGATGAATTTGTTTGGTTACAGCAATCCATGAAGAGAGTAGTCTACCAGGCTATACTACGACTGTAAACTACTTGGCCAGAGTTTACTTCTGATAACAGATCATGTCTACTTTCTAAAGAGTATTTTAGCTAAATGTGGAGGAGTTGGTTTCTTGGTAAGGAACATTTTGGCCACAACGACTCATGAGAAAAATTCAAAATGGTTCTTAGTCCTTTGAGTTAGTGTAGTAACAATTCAGCTAGCAGCTGTTTTGGGGTGTAAGACCCAACAAGACTAGCAACAAGAGCTGCCAGCACAGGTTCTTTTGATCTGCTTTACTAAGAAAAGTAACTGTAAGGTGTAAACAGTCTTACTTTAATCCAGCATACAAATATTGTTCACTTAGTTCAGGAGCAAAAGCCAGCAACCTGAACTTCAGAGCAAAACAAACAAATTACAAACAAACACAATATAAATAGACCAGATCACAATTCATAGTTACCAGGAAAGTATCAACATCTAGGTTCACAAGCCAGGAGGCTTTTAGAGCAGCTGCCCAGAGTCCCATGCCACTCTTCCAGTGACTGGGAATCCCAGTAGTCAAAGGCCAACCTTGGATCTTATGTATCCCTGTCAGGGCCTGAAGGATTCACATCTAATTAACAAAAGGGTGTGGTACCTAGTAAGGCTTAATCAAAGGCATTTGATCACTTTAGCATTTCTAAAAGAGAAAACAGTAAAAGAAAGTCCCACCTTAATTACCAATGCAGTTAGTCTTCCTTTGCACTGAGGGTGGTAGAAAAGGCATCTGAGTGTATTAAGATTCACACATTAACCTACCTCTTGGTACTAAATTTGAGATCTTTTTCGAATAACAAAATTGATATATTACTAGAAAAACTAACTTATCACTCTTGAATCCTTGGCTAGTGCTTAGGCAGAGTAACAAATATGAATAAAGGAAATAGTTTATTAATACCTAGTAGGAAAAACTAAAGGAAAATGCAAGAAGAAATATAGCTTGACTTTTCAAAATGATTCATAAGAGAACCTTCAGAAGCAGGTTGTATACTGTATCTTTCAGATTATACTTATTCTTTCTAGTTGTCTTCTTCAAGTGGCAACAGTGTATTTTTCTCACCATTTTTTTTTTGGTCTTTGTTTTGTTATTTAACAGGATACTGTTATTTAATAGGATACTTAATGAAGTTTGAGTCCACTGGGAAATTGTGAGAAATGGTCATTATCATTTATCATATTGCTACAAACACATGCCACTTTGGAAGGAAAAAAAAGATTGTGTTTAGTTCCTTCCCCATTAAATAGTAACAATAACAGGGAATAGGTCCAACTTAAATTACAAAATGGCTCAATATGTGTAGTTGAATTAAGGTTATTAAGTGATTTAAGTAAATAAAGGGATTTTTGGGAGTTCTTTTAAAGACAGCTGAATCATCTTTTGTTCAGGAGAAAATATCAAATAAAATGAGAAGAAAAATTATGTGAAATAGCATGAGTTTATTAACCTGCAGTTTCTGAATCATAATTAAATTCATTTTGTTTTATTTATTTATCTATCCATTTATTTATTTGTTTGTTTGTTTGTTTATTGCCTGCTGTGTTCAGTTATTTCTTGCTAGATAACACTCTCTGTATGTTCTATCAGTATCTTAAACTCAACTTGTTTAAATTGGAGTTCATCATTTTCAGGCCCCTCCTTGTTTGCCTTCATCTCTTCTAAACTCTCAGGTCCTCCAGACTTTCTAGTTTCAATTGAGGGTAATATTCTCTCACTCAGGTTCATAACTTTGGAGTCATTCATTACTTTTTGGGAAAAAAAAAATTTCGATGGTATTTTTTTACACCACAAATATTTCCCAATATTTTACCTCTGCATATGTCTGCCTTCCATGCCCCCACTGTCAAAAAGACCAACATAGTTACTATATTTAACAGTGTGTGTACCAGTTAGTACCTATAGTTTCCATTTCTCTCTACCAATAGCTGTACAAGTAGTTCTTTTCTCTATACCTCTGTACTAAGAAGAGGAAGGTCTGTATTATCATCTATGCCCTAGAACCAGTTTTGATCATTGCCTTTTATCTGAGGTGAGTTCTTTTAAATGTGGTTTTCATTTAAACTTTTATAACCATTATGAATATACTAGTTTTATTTTCTTTCATCAGCATCTCTTTGTGTGCATCTTCTAGTGTTTTTTTGAATTTCTGGTATTCGTCCCTTCTTATTTCACAAAAACATTCCGTTGCATTCATATACTACAATTTGTTGAACAATTCCTCCAAGTGATGAGCACCCACTTTTTGCTGGGGGGGTGGCCTATCACAAAAGTACTCCTATGACTATTTTAATAAGTTTGTAACCTTTCCTTTTGGCTTTGACTTTGTTGGTTTACATTGCAAGTAGTGATTTCAAAGAATGTGAACAATATAGATTTTTCTTGAATGATTCCAAATTATTTTTTCAGAATTGTTGGACCAGTTCTTTGTCTCACCAATAATGCATGTTTCTGTCTTCCACCCTTGATTTTTCCACCTCCCACAGCCTCCCCAAATCAGTTGTCAGAACCTCTTTTTCTATTATCACAATTATCTCATATTTATCTAGATCTTTCTAGTTCAGGTTCTTATCACTGCTTTCCTTAGTCGCCTGCTAAATGATCTTTCTGTCCTGCTTTGCCTCTTTCCAATCTATTCTCCACAAAATAGTCAAAATAATCTTCCTAACACCTAAGTCTTACCATGTTAAACTCCTAACCTATCCTAACCTATCACCTCTAAAGATAAAATACAAACTTCCAAGCCTGGGATTTAAGGCCATCCACAGTTTGGTTTCTATCTTCCTTTCCAGCTTTGTCATGTGATTCCCTTATATACAATTTGTTCCATCCAAAGCATACTACTGTTCCCTAACCTACCATCTCCCACTATGCTGTTTTCTCCCACTACCACTGTTTCTCATGCCTGTAATGAACTCCCCTCAGTCCTGCCTATTAAAGTCCTTGTTGTTTTTCAAGGCTTAGCTTAGCAGTCTGTCTTCTGTGAAGTAAGTCTTCCTTGACTGTGATAGCTTTTCTTAAAATTACCTTCTACTCTCATTATGTGTATGTTCATATGTATCCATACTTTTAAATAAAAATTTCTTTTCAAGACTGAGACTCTTTCATTGTTGTTTTTGTTTCCAGTAACCCACAAGGTATTATGCTAGTAGTTGATGGTATCATATGTCCAACAAACATTTGTTAATTGAGTTTAAGAGAAAGGTCATTTTGTAGCTTGCGGTCCATTGCCAGAAAAGCCTAGGTCTCAGGGGTGTGCTTCTTGCAAACTTTGGACATCTTTGGGCACTTGGAGATCACTGGTTACTTTCAGGTTACTTTGGGGTCAAAGAGCATACTAGGATAGAGTGGAAGAAAGGATGAGAGGAGACTAATTTTAAATGTTTCTTCTGTAAGTTTGCCAGGGACTAGTATTGTTTTATAGCTAGATGATGTGCACACAATTTACATCTTTTTTAATCTTGAAAATAAATTCTGACCATTGCCCTGACTCCCAAGTGAAGCTTTTGGCTTTTCTTTTATAATTATCCTCTCTACTCCTAATAGGTAGCTTGACCCAAACAAATCCCCAGCTGACCCCTCTACATGGATTCCTGAGTCATTTCTGCCTACATTTACTCTCAGTGACAACAGAAAAAATTAGGGAATGCTCTAAATCCGGTGCCTATTCAACTAAATATTGACTTTGTTCATTTAACAAAAGCCTTGTCTTGAATGGGAGTATATAAATATTTCAGAAATTTGAGGCAACTTGTATTGACAAACTTTTGTTTTCTATAAAAATGTTATTTGTTTTATAATTGGCTAAATGTAGTATTGGAGAAAACAAAACAACTGGAATGGTATAGGTGGAAAAAGTGATTAATAGAAAACCTTTTTGTTTTGTGGTGCATGATATAACTAATACAGAATTACTTATATCCTGGATTGAAAGATAAAGGAAAAGATATTTAAAGGTAAAGGAAAAAAAGGTAGAGTGATGAGATTTTAGGAGTCTATGTAACAAAAATTGAACCACAAAGGGAAGTTGAAATAGACTAACAGCTTTGTGAATGCCAACAAATTTAATATAGGCATATGTTACTTATATATGTAATATATGAATACATAACATTGCATGATAATGTAGTATATGATATCTAATTGTTAGATAATTAAATATTAATATTTATAAAGATCATTTAGGATGGATTATAAAACTTACTTTCAGTAGTCAGAAGTCTGTCTATCATAATCCTCCCAGCTGAGTTGGAGACACAGTTCTCTTCTCTGTGTGAGGGAAAATTATCAAATGGATTGTAGAAGAATGTGGTCTTGGTCCTTGGCAGGATGGGAAGGAACCTAGACCCTGGCTACTCTCCATAAAAAAGCTTTCTAGTTTTGGTAGTATCTATTATTATGTTAAGCTACAGACAAATTTCACTTAATCAGAACTCAACTCAGAACCCTCAGTTAATGAATTTTTTTTCCAAGTCTTTGTTGATTTAAATAAATGCTATTTCAGGACATGTCTTTGGGAGAGGCAGCATAGTAGACATAGTGGGAAGAGCTTTGGAATTGAGAGTCTTCCTTTGGAGTCCTAGCTCTACCTAGTTTAAAGACCTTGGAGAAACCACTAACCTTTGATTTACTGTCTGTAAAGTAGGAGTAATAAAGCTTTGGCTGTCTGCTTCGCAGAGTTGTAAGGAAAGTGAATTGCAAAAGGAAAGTGCCATATAAATGTGAATTACTGTTATTACTGAACTGTCATTGTCATTGATGTTTATAATAATGACTCATTGGAGAACTATGAAATTCTTAATTATCATAGAAAGACTGAATGTGTTCATTATGTCGTGCATAGTAATAAGAAAAAAAGGGTCTTAATATATTTTAGAGAAATTTTCAGTCATAAAAATTTGAACTAAAACAATTTTCTTGTTAGACTGTTAACCCAAACCTTTAATTCCCAGAATATTCCAGTTAGTTGAGCTGTATTGTACTTGCTTTGTTAATATTTAATATCCTCTCTATTTTTTGTTCTCTTGTCTACATTCTGTCTGGATGCCCTTTGAAACCTATTTTATCTGCTCAAGAAAGTTCTAAGAAAAGGCAGTTTTACTTCAGTCCATCCTCTATTCAGCCACCAAAGTGATTTTCTTAAAGTTCTAGTCTGACTGTCACTGCCATACTCAATAAACTCTAGTGATTCCCTTTCACCTTTGGGATCAAGTATAAAATCCTCTGTTCAGCATTCAAAGGCCTAGACCCCTCCTACCTTTCCAGTCTTCTTACATCCCCTCTTTCCCCACCAGTCCCACCCACCACGTACATGCCTGCTGGCTATTCCACAAAGAAGACACTCTCTTTCTCTCTCTCTCTCTCTCAGTTCTGGGTATTTTTTTTTTTGGCTGCCCTTGTGCCTGGAATGACTTCCATCTTTATCTCTTCCTCCTGGCTTCCTCGGCTTCTTTCAAGCTCTAGTTAAAATCCTACCTTCTACAGAAAACCTTTCCCAGTCCCCTTTAATTTTAGTGACTTCTGACTGTTAGCTATTTCCTATTTATCCTTTATATATTTTCTTAGTACATATTTGTTTGCTTGTTGTTTCTCCCATTAGATTGTGGGATCCTCTAAGGCAAGGACTCTCTTCTTTCTTTCTACTCCCAGAGCTTAGCATAGTGCCTGGCACATAACAGTACTTAAATAAGTGCTTACTGACTGACTGATTATGTGGAGGAAATATGGTGTAGTATAAAAAGTACAGGATTTTTTCTGGACACTGATGTTTAAATCCTAGGTCTGACACTTACTAGCTGTGTTTGACCAAGTCTCTGAACTTCTTAGAGCCTTGGTTTATTTATCTGTAAAATGTCATTACTTACTTGAGGGTAGCAAGCTAAATGCTTTGTAAACTTTAAAATGTTGTTATTGTGAGACAGAGAATAGCTGTTATTTCTCAGAATAATTTGGCCTACAGGAAGGAAGGAGTAGAACAAGATAAGGCAACTTCAGTTTCCCAATTCTTCCTCAATTACATATTTACAGTCTGCCCTTATTATCTTATTTGAAGTATGTTCTTAAAATTAATAGGCACGTTCAAATGTAAATTTCTAAACATATTCTAAAGTTAAATATAGATGATTTGGGGTTGTAAATTCAGTGCTTCTAGCAATTCAAATAATATAAAATCAGAAATTTTATTTAAAAATTTAAAATTGCAAGTAAAACAAGAATGTCTGTGGTCACTATTGTTATTTGATATTTTTCTAGAAGTACTATTGTAGTAAGCAAGATAAAGAAATTAAGAGAATGAACATAGACAAAGAAGAAGCAAAATTATTGCTTTTTATAGATGATGAAATCATTTGCTTAAAGAACATGAGAGATTCAATTAAAAAATTAGTTAAAATAGTAACTTAACTTAAATAGCAGGCTATAAAACAAACCCAAAGAAATTATCAGCTTTTCTGTATATTACCAACAAAAACTCAGCAAGAACAGATATAAAATGAAATTCCATTCATAATAACTACTGAATGTATAAATATCTGGCAGCCTACTTACCAAGATGCACAGAGTAATTATAGGACTACAATTATAAAACACTTTTAAAAATATATAAATTTTAATTGATATCTTTTTTATATCACATTTTCTACTATATACTTTTCCCCATATGCTCTCAGAGAACTGTTGCTATGATAAATAAAAAGAGAGGAAGAAATTTTTTAAAAGTTCTGTAAAGTAACCAACATATCAAAAAAGTCTGATGTTATTTGCAATATTTGAATCCCATGGTTCTCCACCTTTGAAAAGGCATGGGGAAGGGGGAGGTAGTTTCTCATATCTTCTTTGAGGCTAACCATTATGATTTTGTAGCATACAATTTCCAGTGTTTTGTTTTTCAGTCGATTTATCTTGTTTTAGTCATTGTATATATTATTTTCCTGGTTCTACTTCAATTTGTAGCAGGTAGGTTGAGCCAATATAATAAAAACAACATTACCCCAAATTTATTTATTCAGTAGTATAAGATGTTGGTCTAAAACTCATTTATTCCAGACTGCTTTCCAATTATAAAATACTCTTTACAAGTATAAAACTTAAATAATTGGAAAGATAAATTGCTCATAGTTGGGGTATGCTAACATAATAAAAATCGTGATATTACCTAGGTTGATTTATGGATTTAGTGTTATACCAATCATACTACAAAGGGTTATCGTACTGAACTAGACAAAATAATAACAAAATTCAGATGAGGAATAAAAGGTCAGGAATCTCAAGGGAAATAATGAAAAATAGTTTAAAAATTGGAAAGAAGGAGGCAATGCCAGATCTCAAACTGTACTATAAAACAACCATCGAAACTAAGTACATTTTTTAAAATAGAGAAGCCAGTGAAACAGATTAGTTCAGCAATATTCAGGGTAAATGAACTTTGTAGCCTAATGTTCATCGAGCACAAAGATCCTAATTATTGGAGTAAGCACTCATTGGTCAAATGACCAAAAACTTGAAGATAATCTATTAGAAATTAGGTTTAAACCAACCTCTCACACCGTATACCAAGTTTAGCTATAAATGTATTCATGACGATGATGACGATGATAGCTAGAATTTTTTTTTATAAATTGTGCCTTCAAGTTTTCAAAGTACTTTACCAATATTATCTCATTTGACCCTCACAACTCTGGGAGGTAGGTGCTATCATTGCCCCCATTTTACAGGTGAGGAAACTTAGGCAGAGGTTAAGTGACTTGCCCAGGGTTGCACAGTTAGTGTCTGAGGCTGGCTCTGAACTCAGATCTTCCTGACTCCAGGTCCAGCACTATCCACTGTGCCACCTTAGCTGCCTCAGATAAATGTTCACATCATTAACAAAATAGTGGACCAAGGAAGAAATGTCCTCTTGGATCTGTGGATGGGGGAAGAGTTCATGAACAAATAAGCAATAGAGAATATCACAGAAGGTAAAAGTTTTGATTATATATAATTAAAAAGCTTTTGCACAAAAAACACGCCAATGTAGCTATGATTAGAAGGGAAGTAGTTAACAGGGAAGACAATTCTTGCAGCAAATTTTTCTGATAAAAGTTTTATTTCCTAGATATATACTTTACTTACTGTCTTATTTTTCTTTTTGTATTCCTAGCACTTAGCATAGTGCTTTGTTCATAGTAAGCATTTAGTAAAATGCTTTATTCATAAATAAGAACTTTCCCTAAATTGAACAGGCAGGTCTCAAGGGAAGAAATCCAAGCTATCTATATCCACATGAAAAATTTCTCCAAATCACTAATGGAGAAATGCACTTTAAAACCACTCTGATTCCAACTCACCTCACTCATCAGATTGGTAAAATTGGTAGAATTGTGAATTGGTCTAGTCTTTCTTGGAAAGTAGTTTGGAACTCTGCCCCAAAATTCACAAAACTGGGTATACTCTTTCCTCTAGCAATATAGACATGATATATACTTCAGTGATATCACCAACCAGAGGGAAATTACTCATATGTATAAAAACATTTAGAGGAACACTTTTTTTTTGTTATAGCAAAGTAGGTGACCATTATTTGGCTGGGCAAATGACGTAATATGAATGTAATAGAATATTATTGTGCCTTAAGAATTGATGAAAGCATTCAGAGAAACCTGGGAACACTGGTATGAAATATGCAGAGTGAAGAAAGTAGAACTAGAATTATAATCGCTACGGCAGTATACAGAATTAATGACTGATGCTGACTCCACAAAGACTGATGATGAAAACTTGGCAGAGAAGTGATTGATTTCTGGTTGTAAGTGATAAAGAGTGATAAGTATATTTTAAGGTAAGGTGTATGTCTAAATGTATTTTACTTGACTATACTTATTAAAAGGTAAGACTTTTATTTATGGGTTGGGGTAGAGTTATAGGTAGGGAGAATGGGCGAGTAGTAAGTGATGAGAAAAAAAGCATCAATGAAACATTTAAAAAATACACAGAAGAGAGCAGCAAGAAGTTCATAAGTAGATACAGACAGGCAGGGTTTTTATTATTACTACTCTGTTAAATTTAGTATACACTTTTTAAAATGATTTAAATATTAGTTATAATTTGCAATTTAAAGGAACTTTTTTGTTTAAACCTTTTGTTTAAGAGGAAAGTAAATATAAAGATATCTTTGAAATTTCATGTTAATTAAAAATTATTGTGGGGCTGAAATGTCAAGTTTGTTATTATTTGAGTCCAAACAAACTTTATGAATATTTTTTGAATAGGTCATATTAGGCCTTAGATTGACATTATGTACCCAAGCTTAAGAGATTCCTAAATGATCAAAAACTTCTATCTAGTGGAAGTTATTATTTCACAAGTCTTGAAAGAATCCTAGTGTGAATAAGGGATACTTAGTTGCAGTTTTCAAATTGTGTATTTGTTTCTCTTATAGTAACCTATTTGCTAGTAGAGTCTGGAAATAACAGACCTCAAAGACTTATTGCCTTTGTAATTTTATAGAGTTAACTTCTTTCTGTGTTTGTTTGAAGCACATAAGTAAACAGTGGTCTATTGTAGGCAGAATAATTTTGAACAAGGAGGTAGCCATCCATTAATGTAATGAATGCAATCTCAGCCATAATGTAGTAGTGTATTGTAGTCTGTATAGCAGTCTGTGTACAAGTAGCAAAACAGAGCTAGGTATAAAGGACATCATTTTCTATAGGGATGGATGTTTTCTTGTGATTTTTATCTTCTTCCTAATATCCGTTTAGTGACACCTTTTTAGGAGGAGGATTAAAAATCATTTTAAAAAAATTTCCCTGACTTCAAAGATGAAAAAATGTGTGTGTGTGTATACATCGTGAGTGTGTGTGTGTGTGTGTGTGTGTGTGTGTGTAGGGAGAGAAAACTTTTTTCCAGGTTCTGAGTATATAGTAAAGTTACTGAGCACTGTCCCACCTGGGAGGCTTAAAGTAAGCCACATATCATGTTTTATGTAAGTGATTGTCTTTGAAGAGATCAAAATGCCTTTATCCATGGTCCATTGTTAATTGAGAAGATAGTAAGCTTCTTACAGTACCAGTACCTCTGATAACTGGACCAGGTGTGTGTTACTAAACAGGTGGTTCTGGTGTGTCAAAGTAAGATAAAGAATTAAAAGAGTAGACTAGAGCATAAATTAATTCAATGCGAAGTTATACATGACAGTTATATGAGACTTCATGCCGTCTTGGGGAAGGAGGGGGAAGGGAGGGGAGAAAAACTGGAACTCAAAACTATGTAGAACCATGTGTGGTAAACTAAAAATAAATAAAGAGAAAAAAAAAAGTAATTGATGAAGATCAATTAGTAAACCATAGTAATAGAATAGCTTTTTCAGATAGTTAATTTCAAAAAGTGCATCCCCAGAAGTGTTTTAAATTGTTATTAAAATCATTTTACTTTAACTGTGGTTACTAAATTCTTCTTTGGGTATCTGTGCATTCATTGTGTTAAGGTTTAAGTAGACTATAGGAAGTTGACTTTTGTGAGCATAATAGGCTCCCATAATGTAAAACTTCAAAAATTTAATTTCTCCAAACATTCAACATTGCCATGCAGAGGGCTGTGACACAAGTAAACACATGAATGGATAAATAATTTTTTTGGTGGTTCCATTTTTGTATCTATAGCAAAGGAACATTTCAGAGTTAAAAGGTTATATGAGGTTAGCAAAGCTATTGTTTTGTTAGTTATAATATACTCTTTAATGATTTTTTTAAACCTGACTTCTATCCGCCAATGTCACCTTGTAGATTTAATTTAGGGGTAAAGCAGTAATTCAGAATATGAAATTTTATTTCAGAAGAGGTTGCATAATAAAGTTATCCATCTCACAGGTATCATGCAGAACTTTCAATCTCACTGTGACATTAGTTATGCTATTTTTATATTGCTCATACCTAGAATGCTGTTAAATGCCTATAATCCAGGAGAGTTTGGAGAAAATTACGGCCTTGTATCTTGTTTGGAGACATATGTAGTAAGGCCTTCTTACAGCATACTTGTACAGATACCTAGAATAATGATGAATACCCATCCTTCATATTCCTTCAGAAAACTTAAGTCTCTAAGTGAAAATAAAGATGAGGTTGAAGCTGACTGGAAGATTGACATGCACATTATGTTAGAAATAATAGATGAGTTTTTGAATGTTATTGGCAAGTCAATGGCACTGGTCGTAACAATCAGAAAGATTTTTTGGAGAACAATAAAGCCTATAAGAAGTCTGCTTTACTTCTTGATCCAATAATAAACTCTGTAGAAGAAAAGCTTTCTTATGCTCCCTGGAGTCTGATAGCTACACATTCTTCATGGCACTTTTTTGAGAAAGGCAAATGACTCAAAAGCAAAATGACAGCAGAGATTTGTTAAAATTGGTAAGCCTCAGGTTATCTTCTTTAAAATGCCCTTTCAGTCCTGGGTCATATGCCATATGAACTGGTATTTGTATCTGTAGCTACATCATTACCACAGCATAGTAATTGATGTTCATAATGATGGCCTGAGTAGTGTTGAAACATTTAAATTGGGTTCGTTGTACTCCCTTTTCATAGTATGGGTGCTTAGAGAGTTAATCCTCTATTATCCTAAAACTACTTGTTCACAACACCTCATTCTCTAAAGACTCTTCAGAATATATTAGCATTTCAACTTATACTCTAGGATTGACTTTGTACAGCAGTGAAGTTCAACATTAAGTGCCTGTTGTATGGAGAGCACACTATTAGGTACTAGGGAACAAAGACATTGCCCCTGCCCTCATAAATTAATATAGTTTAATATTGGAATTTGGAATTGGAATACACAGAGGTAATTCTAAGATAAAATAGTGTATGTGTATAGAAGAGATATAAGCCAAGTGCTATCTAAGGCCTTAGGGAAGACTACCTTGAGGAACTTGAGGAGGTAGTATTTAAAGGATAAGTAAAAATTCAGCAAGGATAAAGGATATTCCAGACAATAGGAAACAACATGAGCCAAAGCACTCAAGAATGAGGTGGGAAGGTGGAAGGCAAGTAGCCTGTCATGCTGAGTATATAATATGTGGACAGGGGCAGCATGTGAAATAAGAATGAAAAGATAAGGCAGTACCAGACTGTGGAGCACCTTGAATATAAGTCAAAGAAGTTTGAGTTTTACTATGTAGGAAATGTGGGTAGTTGTTAAACTCTTTTGAGCATAAGAATGTTATCAGTAGATCACTGCATAAGGAAGTGGGCTGGCAGATGTTAGGAAGGATGGTTTCCTTGGAGGAAAGGAGAGTGACAGAAGACCTGTTAGGCTATTGGAGTAATCAAGGTAAGTGTGAATAAAGGTAGTTATTTTGATAGTGCCTGTGGGAATAGACGGGAATGGATGAATGACAGAGGTATTGTAGTAGAATTTCTAGGACAAGGTAACTGATTTGGATATGAGAGGCGGGGTAGAAAGGAGACAATAATAGTGTTTTAAACATGGACAACTAAGTGAGTGGTGATATTTACCTTTCGTAGTAAATAGTAAGACTAGGTAATGATGTGGATTCTCTTCCTTGCTCTCCATAATATTTGTATCATAATTTGTTAAGATTAAAGAATTTGTTTTAATTCACTTTACCTCTAGGATGTTTGGAAATAAGAAAATTCATTTTTCCTTATTTTTTTCTCAAATTAATCTTCTATGAAAATGTCATGCAAGATAAATATAATGATAAATAGAATGACTTTATGATACATTGAGTGAAGGAAGTCTTGGTCTCATTTCCTGAGATAGAATTCAGGTTGATGGTCATGATTAAAAGTTGTCAGGAACAGTCAAGCCAAACTTCAATTCATCATATATTTAGGTGTTGGTGTAGGGTATAACCTTTGAATATCATGGATAGCTATTCTTCTTACTAAATTGTGAACAATCATTCCTCAAACTTTGTAAGTTAGAAGGATGGGAAAAAGTATGAAAATTTGTAGACTGAATTCTCCAAAAGTTATTTTAATTTGATGATTAGACTTCTAGGCAATGTTCAGTTAAACATTTGACTTTGAAAATTTCTACAACATTGGCATTAAACTCAAGTTGAAAAGGGGGCCACTAAATCATATATAAGGAGATCTGAAGGTCACTTATTAACATTTACTATGTTTTTTTAATTAAGTTTTTTTTATTTTTAAAACACTCAGTTCTGCATGTTTTTGGGTTCCAGATTTTCTTCCCCTCCCTCCCCTCCCTCCTTTCCCCCACCAAGATGGCATGGAATCCAATATTTCTTCTATGTATACCTTCGCATTAAACTTATTTACACAATAGTCAAGTTGTAAAGAAGAATTATGACCAATGGAAGGAATCATGAGAAAGAAGAAACAAAACCCCCCAAAAAAGAAAAAAAAAGAGCAAATAGTTTGCCTCAATCTGCATTCAGACTCCGTAGTTCTTTCTCTGGATATCGATAGCTCTTTCCATCATGAGTCCTTTGGAGTTGTCTTTGAACCTTGTATTGTTAAGAAGAGCGAAGTCTATCAAAGTTAGTCATCACAGAATCAGTATATCTGTGCTTGTGTACAGTGTTCTCCTGGTTCTGCTCCGCTCACTCAGCATTATATCATGAAGGTCTTTCCAGGTTATCATGAAGTCCATATCTTCCCCATTTCTTATAGCACAGTAGTATTCCATTACCTTCATATACCACAACTTGTTTATCCATTCCCCACTTGATGGGCATCCCCTTGATTTCCAATTCTTTGCTGCCACAAAAAGAGCTGATATAAATAGTTTTGTACATATGGGTCTGTGTCCCATTTGTGTGATCTCTTTGGGATACAGCCCTAGAAGCGCTATTGCTGGGCCAAAGGGTATGCACATTTTTATAGCCCTTTGGGCATAGTTCCAAATTGCTCTCCAGCATTTATCATCTTCCTGTTTTGTTATGTTAGCCAATCTGACAGGAGAGATATGGTACTTAAGAGTTGTTTTGATTTGCATTTCTCTAATCAATAGTGATTTAGAGCATTTTTTCATATACCTATAGATATCTTTAATTTCTTCCTCTGAAAACTGACTGTTCATATCCTTTGACCATTTCTCAATTGGGGAATGACTTGTATTCCTATAAATTTGGCTCAGTTCCCTGTATATTTTAGAAATGAGGCCTTTATCAGAGACACTGGTTGTAAAGATTTTCCTCCCAATTTTCTGCTTCCCTCCTAATCTTTGTTGCATTGCCCTTTTTTTTATACAAAAACTTTTCAATTTAACATAATCAAAATTATCCATTTTGCATTTTGTAATGCTCTCTATCTCTTGTTGGGTCATGAATTCTTTCCTTTCCCATAAATCTGATAGGTAAAGTCTTCCTTGCTCTCCCAAATTGCTTATAGTATCAGACTTTATTCCTAAATCATGTACTCATTTTGACTTTATTTTGGTTACAGTGTAAGATATTGTTCCATGCCCAGTTTCTGTCCTACCATTTTTCAATTTTCCCAGCAGTTTTTGTGAAATAGTGAATTCTTAGCCCAGAAGCTGGATTCTTTGGGTTTATCAAAGAGTAGGTTGCCATAGTCGTTGACTACTGCATCTTGTGTAACTAACCTATTCCACTGATCCACCACTCTGTTTCTTAGCCAGTACCAAGTAGTTTTGATGACTGCTGCTTTATAGTACAGTTTAATATCTGGTATGGCTAGGCTACCTTCCCTAGCATTTCTTTTCATTAATTCCCTAGATATTCTAGACCTCATGGTCTTCCAGATGAATTTTGTTATTATTTTATCCAGCTCTGTAAAATAATTTTTTGGTAGTTCGATTGGTATGGCACTGAAAAAGTAAATTAATTTAGATAAAATTGTCATTTTTATTATATTAGCTTGGCCTAACCACGAGCAACTGATGTTTTCCCATTTATTTAGATCTGACTTTATTTGGGTGAAAAGCCTTTCGTGATTATGTTCATATAGGCCCTCATTTACTCTGTTTTATTGTATTTACATTTATTTTTTAAACTATCTTCCATTGATATTAAATCTGGTACTCTTGTCACTTGGGAGTGTTGTAAGGTGTATTTGACACCTCTGGTCTAGAGATAATAGTTGAAATCCAAGATTTTAGAACCAATATTTAATAAGAAAACTATTGATGCCTGGCACCTCTTAAGTGCTTGATAAATGATTATTGATTGATTCATTTTGTTAGTTCCCTTTGGGAGTTATAAAATGCTTCAGGAAGACAGTGAATGTGACAGTTGCTATAGCCAATTCTTTGTTATCTTACATTTTCTTAATTACATTACCTGGTACCTCTCCATATCTGTTGAATATTAATAATTAATAATCATAAGAATGTTGAATTCACTTCATTTCATGCATGTATAATAGGTACTCAATGTTTTTTTTATTATAACTGATGTTCCTAAAGGAGCATAGGATCCTTGTATGTGATAATTACTCATCAGAATATTTGATTAACCAGAATACCCCGTTTCCTGAGCATGCTATATAGCAGAAGGTTTAGTGTACTTAGATTTTACATTCTTCAAAAGGATGATTTGACATAATTATGTAAACTTGATGAGTATATAAGTCATTTTACACCTGTTTCAAGGGCCATGAAACTTTGTAGGTCTGTTAAATATGGTTTTTCATTCCAGAGGAAGTTGCTGTATTTAGTAAGGTAGGAATATTGCGTTTTTCTCCTGTTTTGTTGGTCATTGTCTTAAGACAGTGAAAGTTTTCAGAAATAAGATAGGTGTCTCACTGCAGTACGGCCCTTGCCTCAGTTGGCAACAACCAAGTACTTCAGCAACCATGTCTGAAGGACCTGCGGTTGGCATTGTTTATTACTAATGACCAAGGAAACAGGACCACGCCCAGCTCTATCACCTTTGCTGCTATAAGTTTGATCAACGATACTATAAAGAATAAAATTACAATGAACCTCACCAACAAGTTTTTGATACTATGTGTCTGATTGGTCACATTAGGTTTTTTTTTTTTTTGGCTGATATGCTACACTGTTGGCACATGTTGAATTTGTAGCTCACTAACATTTGCAGACATTTTTCATTCAGATATCTGACTTATCCCCATCTTACACTTTTAGAATTGATTTTTCAAAAGTGAAGTGTAAGACTTTACATTTATACTTATTAAATCTCTCTTCCACCCTCCTCTCTCCCTCCCTTCCTTCCTTCCATTTTACCTTATTATATCTCTTTAGATCTTGACTGTTTTCCCAGTATGTTAACGTTCTTTCCTAGCTTTATGTTACCTACACATTTACAAGTGTGTCATCTGTGCTTTTTGACCATTTGATAAAGTAAATACTAAATCCTAGACACCACTCCACTAGAAACCTCCCTCCAAGTGAATACACCCAGTTGTGACTATCTTTCAGGTTTGGTCATTTAACCAGTTCTGAATCAACTTAACTGTACTAGTATCTAACTCACATCACTCTCTCTTATACATATGGTGATAGCATGAGAAATTTTCTTAAGTGCTTTGCTGAAAGCAGAATGCAGTGGAAAGAATGTTGAATTTAGAGTCAGAGGACCTGGCTTTGAATTTTGGCTCTCTGCCACTTATTATCTGTATGATCTTGGTCTAGTCACAGCTTCTCAGTACCTTAATTTTCTGTCAAAAGAGCAAGTTGGACTAGATAATCCATCTCGAGGTTTCTTCTAGTTCTAGATCTATGATGTTGTGATCAAAGTAAACTCTATTTACAGTAGTCCCAAAGTCTGGTAACCCCTTCAAGAAAGGGAACGATGTCTAAGGTAACTTTTTTTCTCTCCTTTATTGTTTGAGGGGGTAGAGATAAGAGTATAAGTGACTCTTTCAGTGTCAGGAAAGATCAGAAGTAGCAGAGCCGTCATTTGAGTCAAAGTCCTCTAATTCCAAAATCCAGTGCTCTAGTTTATCTTCATATTTCAAACACTGGCACCCAGTTCAATTTCTTGCTAGTTCAGGTAAAGGAGATTCAGAATGAAAGGATTATAGTCAAGAATTTTTTATATAAATATTTCTTTATGTATTAGATCAAAGTAAAACTTTAGAAATTTTAGTTTTCTCTACTTTTTTTAGTCTTTAGGTGACGTTGGCTTTAGGATGATTTCATTAAAAGTTTGGTAAATATTTTCAATTTATGAATAAAGGCATTTGAAGGGAAAATTTAACCTATTTACTGATTCTTTGTCCTACAGATTCAGATTTCTGCTTTAATACTCTTAGTAGAAATTTTAAAATATGCCTCCCCCCAATTTTAAGTCTTTTTCCTTGTCCCATTGATTGTAGTAATTATCTTTGTTTTAATAAATGAACATGTGATAAATACTATAACTATATAAATATAAACTTTTTTATAATAACTTTTATAAGTATTGTAACTGTAATATGTAATAGCCATTTCCTCAGCTGATAAAGATATGAACAAACAGGTCTCAAAAGATACGTAAAATATTCACAACCACATGAAATAATGTTCCAAATCACTAATAAGAGAAATGCAAATGAAAACAATCCTAATGTTTCACCTCATGCTCTGCAAATTGGCAAAGATAACCAAAAAAATTATATTAGTTAATGTTGTAGGGATTAGAGAATGATAGCCACACTAATACGTTCTGGTAGAGCTGTGAAATGGCACAACCATTTTGGAAAGACATTTTGAATTTTGCAAATAAAATGACTATAATATTCATTTTCACCCAGAGACTCCATTACTGAGAAGCCTCAAGGAAGCCATCAATAAGAAAAAAGTCCTTACATACACCAGGATATATATTGGCACAATGTATTGGCACAGTTGTTTGTTGATAATTAAGTTCATTACAAAAAAGAAAAGGAAAAATTAAAGAAAAAAAGCTTATAGAGGTAGAGCCAAGATGGAGTAAAGTCAGGGACTCACCTGAGCTCTCCCCTAAACTCCTTTAAATGCCTTTAAATAATGACTCTAAACAAATTCTAGTGTGGCAGAACCCATAAAAAAGATGGAGTGAAACAATTTTCCAGCCCAAGACAACTTAGAAGGTTGGCAGGAAAGGTCCATTGGGCCAGGGTGAGAGTGGAGTGCAATCCAGTGTAGGCCATGCCAGCACAGACTTGGCCCCAGCAAACCAGCAGGCCTCTGGTTGACTGAGTCAATGGCAGTAGTGGCAGTTTCTAGACCTCTCAGTCTACAGATGATAAGAGGATCTAGCAGTGGATCAGAAGGGGATTACTGGGGTCCCTTTGGTGGCCCCAGGGACAGGACTCTGTTGCATTGCCTATACTTGGATCTGAGTGACATTCTTGGGTCTTAATCCCAGTGTGAGGAGGAGCACTAGCATAGCAGAGCTTGCTGCCACAGGGGAGCAGGGACCCTGGTCACAGTTCTAGAGTTGAAAAGAGTGCTGGTTGTTACTCAAAAACCAGTGCACAGTACAGGAGAGTAGTAAACACACCTCTCCCTAGATCAAACGACCTTGAAACAACCAAAAACATACAGGTCCCCAGAATTACCTCTGAAAAGAGCTGTGCAAAAACCTGAAACTTGGGACAGTGCCCCCTCCACTTGGGAAGCAGAGCCCCACTTTAGCATATAGTTCAAAGTCAAGAAATAGGTTGTAAAGTGAGCAAACAACAGAAAAAAATTCTGATGATAGAAAGTTACTATGGTGATAAGACAGATGAAAACACACACTCAAAAGAAGACAACAAGGTCAAAACTCCTGCATTCAAAGCCTCAAAGAATAATATGAATTAGTCTCAGGCCATGGAAGAGCTCAAAAAGGATTTTAAAAGTCAAGTAGGAGAGGTAGAGGAGAAAAATGGGAAGAGAAATGAGGGTGGTGCAGGAAAACCATGAAAAAAGTCAACAGCTTGGTAAAGGAGACATACACACACACAAAAAAAAAATACTGAAGAAAATAAGAATAGGCCAAATGGTAAAAGAGACCCAAAAATCCAATGAAGGGAAAAATGTCTTGAAAAGCAGAATTGACCAGATGGAAAAAGATATATAAAAATTCACTGAAGAACTCCTTAAAAAGTAGAATTGACCAAATGGAAAAGGAGGTACAAAAGCTCACTGAAGAAAATAATTCCTTAAAAGTTAGTATTGGGCAAATGGAAGCTAATGACTTTGTGAGATATTGAGAAAATCAGACAGAATCAAAAGAATTAAAAAAGTAGAAGAAAATGTGAAATATCTCTTTGGGAAAACAACCGACCCAGAAAATAGATCCAGGAGAAATAATATAAGAATTATTGGACTTCCTGAAAATTATGACAAAAAAAAGGCTAGATATCTTTAAAGAAATTATCAAGGAAAACCGCCCTGATATTCTAGTTGCAGAGGGTAAAATAGAAATTAAAAGAATCTACTAATCACCTCCTGAAAGAGATCCCCAAATGAAAACTCCCAAGAATATTATAACCAAATTCCCAAACTCCCAGGTCAAAGAAAAAAATACTGCAAGCAGCCAAAAAGAAGCAATTCAAGTATCATGGATCCACAGTCGGAATAACGCAATATTTAACAGGTTCCACATTAAATGCTTAGAGGGCTTGGAATATGATATTCCAGAGGGTAAAAGTGCTAGAATTACAACCAAAAATTGCCTACCCAACAAAAATGAGTATAATCCTTCAGGGGTAAAAATGGATGTTCAGTGAAATAGAGGACTTTCAGATATTCCTGATGAAGACTGGAGCTGTATACAAAATTAGACTTTCGAATACAAGATTCAGAAGTAAACAGGAAAGAAAATCATAAGGGGTTTGATAAGGTTAAACCGTTTATATTTCTACTTGGTAAAATGATATTTATAACTTTTTAGGTGTGAGTTGAATGTGATGGTGTGACAATCAAAAAAAAATTTAAGGGATAAGAGAGAAGTATGCACTGAGAGAAGGGGATAGGGAAAGCTAGAAAGTGATAAAATATCTAATGTAGGAGAGGCCTGAAAGAGATTTTACAGTGTAGGGGGAAAATGGGCGGGGGTGGGGGAGAGAAGGAAGCACATGAACCTTACTCTAATTGTAATTGGCTCAAAGAGGAATAATAGATACACTGAATTGGGTGTAGAAATCTATCTTACCACACAGGAAAGTAGGAGGGGAAGGGGATAAGAGAAGGGTGGAGTGGAGCTAAGAGAAGGGAGGGCAATTCGGGGGAGATAAAAGTCAGAAGTAAAACTTGAGAGTGGACAGAGTAAAAGGAAAGAGAGAGAGTAGGATGGAGGGAAATACATAGTTGGTAATCCTTACAGTAAAAAAAAAATTTTACAGTGAGTTTCTCTGATAAATTTCTCAAACATAGAAAACAGTCAATTTTCAGAGAAAGTAATCAAAGCTATCTATGATCATGTGAAAAAAAATGCTTTAAATCACTATTGGTTACAGAAATGCAAATTAAAACAACTCTGAGGTATCAACCTACCTCTGTCAGTTTGGCCAGTATGACAGAAAAGGAAAATGACAAATGTTGGAGGGGATGTGGGAAAATTGAAACACTGATGCATTGTTGGTGGAGTTGTGAACTGATCCAACCATTCTGGAGAACAATTTGGAACTATGTTCAAAGGGCTAAAAAAACTATGCATGCCCTTTGATCCAGCAGCACCACTACTAGGTCTGTATCCCAAATAGATAAATAAAAAGGAAAGGGAACTATGTGTACAAAAGATATTTACACCAGCTCTTTTTTTGGTGGCAAAGAATTAGAAATTGAGAGGATGCCTGTCAATTGGGGAATGGCTGAAGAAGTTGTAGTGTTAGATTATGATGGAATATTATTGTACTATAAGAAATGATGACCAGGATGCTCTCAGAAAAACCCAGAAAGGGTTTCCATGGGCTGATGCAAAATGAAATGCACTGTATACTGTTGCAACATTTTGACTAGCAGCTGTTGTGGGGGTGAAAGACCAACACAAGCCCAACAACAAGAACGCTGCCAGCACAGGTTCTTTTGATCTGTTTTCTAAGGAAAGTAACATTAAGGGGTTAACAATCTTACTTTAATCCAACTTATACATATAAACTCAGTTCAGGAGGAAAAGCCAGCAACCTGAACTTCAGAGCAAATACAAACGAGTTACAAACATACACAATATAAACAGACCAGATCATAATTCATAGTTACCAAGAAACCATCAACATCTGGTTCACGAGCCCACGGAGCTTATAACAACAGCTGGCCCAGAGTCACAAGCCACTCCTCCTGTGGCTCAGAGCCCCCAAGGAAACACGCTAACCTCTGGCTTTATATGTCTTGTTCAGGGTCAAAGGTGAGTCATACATGCGACTCACCCACATGACCTAAAAGCATCACAAAAATGCAACTTAAACCCATGTGGTCTAAAAGCCTCTGATGTTACAACCATGTCACTCAGACCCATGTAAGCTAGGCTTTCCTTTGAGGCAAGGAGGTCATCAAGGACTCCTAATTTGATCAAGGAAACAAAGGCCAAACTCTTCAGGGGCACTTGATTAAATGAGTGCTGAAAGTAAAAAAGTACCAATTTAATTAATATTACATATACAAAGTAGCAGCAATATTGTGAGATGATCAGCTGCAAATGACTTAGCTATTCTCAGTAATACAGTAGTCCAAGACAACTCTGAAGGACTTAATGATGAAAAATGCTATTCATCTCCAGAAAAAGAATACTGTCTGAATGCAGGTTGAAGCATACTTTTTAAACTTTATTTTTCTTGAACTTTTGTCTGTTTTCTTTCACAAGATGACTAATATGAAAATATATTTTGCATGACTATGTGTATAACCTATATGAAATTGCTTGCCTTCACAATGAGGAGGGAGGGAAGAGGGGGAAGAGAATTTGGAACTCAAAGTTTTAAAAAATTAATATTAAAAATTGTTTTTACATGTAACTGGGAAAAAACAAAACATGAAATAAATACATAAAGAGATATTCCTCTATTTTTTGCGTTCTCAGTCTTATTAACATGTTTTGATTGTTTTTATTTCTTCTGATTTTGTTATGATTTTACCTTGCTTATGATTTTCTGCTCTCTTTTTATGCAGAGAAGCTAAAGGTTTATCATTTTTATTATTCTTTTCATAAGAACCAGCTTTTAGTTTTATTTACCATTTTTAAAGGTTTTTTCCAATTTATCTGTTTTCTGGTTTTTAATATTTCTTCTTGCTTATTTTCAATTGATTTGTTGGCTTTCTAATTTTTAAAAATCCATATTCAATTCATTAATCATTCTTTTTGTTGTTATTAATATATATTTGTAAGCATATATGATTTTTCCACTAAGGACAGCTTTAGCTACAGTCCAGAAATTTTGATATGTTATCTCTTAATTATAATTTTTTTCTTATAATTATTAATTGTTTCTATCATATATTTATTGACCCACTGGCCATTTAATAATTTATTCTTAAGTCTTCATTTTTCTATGTCTTCTGTTTATGGTCCTTGAACCAGTGATTATTTTATTGTATTATTGTCTATTTCTGCCTTTTTACATTTTTTTTGCAGTATTTCTGTATCTTAATACATGGCCACTGTTTACAAAGTTCCACATGGTGCTGTGAAATATGCACATTCTTTTCCAGTCTCTTTCAGAAGATGCCATAAATCTTTTAGCCCTAGTTTCATTATAAGTTCCCTATTTTCCCTTTTGCTTATCTTTTTGTTAGTCTTATCCAAAACTGAGAGATATTGAAATCTCCTATCACCATTGTGTTATTGTCTATGTCATCTTTTACTTAATATTTCCTTTATGAATTTGGATAGTAAGGCACTTGGGATGTATAAGTCTATTACTAATATTAGTTTATTGTCTAAGATTACTTTGAGCATAATGTAGTTTCCTTGTTTATTATCCCTTTTTATTTTTTTTTTTGAATGGATTGCATCCTGAGCTCCATTGCTTTTTGGAACACGTTCTATTCTGTTCTATGTTTTCTGGTGGGTGCAGAATAGTCTTGTCTTATTTGACTATTCTTTCCCTTTTAAAAGCACTGCACAATTTTTCAAAAGTAGAAGCCTATTGTCCTATTACATTTTGGACCCATTTCAACATCCATCTACAGTGTCTATTTAAGATACATATTTTGAGTTGTCCACGTACCTGTATATCATAATGTTGACAAAAGGAATTTTTTTTTTCATTTCCCCTGTATTGATGACTATGTTGAACTCTTTTGTATTTTTATTGAGTTCATTTAGGAAGTTTTTTGTGGTATTCTGGAGTTTGTTGTTATCAAAACAATATCATTCACAAATAGTATCTGAAAGACCCCACCATATGGGTGTCTTGCATACCAGGGGAAGGAAGACATTTAGCATGTGTATATCTCCCTGTTTTCATGTCTCACTTGATATTAATAATCAGAGGTCCGTTGACTAAAATTATCTGTTATATCTTTTTAAAGTGCTTTATGGTTTATATATATAGAAAGATAGATACATAGATACATAGATGGATAGGTAGATATACAGATACATAGATAGATGGATGGACAGACAGATAGATGGACAGATGGATAGATAGATAGAATGACTATCTTTAGTAGACTAAAGATTATACTACTAGCACATTATGACATGTGCTTTTAGTTTTTTTTCCTTGTCTTAGTAGTAGATTTATGTGGGATTGTCTGCACCAGGGCTTCTTAAACTTTTTCCCCTTATGACCCCTTCAGTGCTTCTTAAACTGTGTAACCCGCAGTTTAAGAAGCACTGGTCTACACTACCTCCCCATCCTCTCTGTTAAGTCACTTAGCCAAAGATAATACTTTTTCTGGCTATGGGATAGGATTTTTTTTTTTAATTAAGCTTTGACTAGCACATGATGCTGCTTTAGGAATTATCTACAAGTAGAACCGTTTCTCTGATATTTCAACATAATTCACTCTTTCCCTTTTTAAATTTAGAGACATGAAAAATGCTGTAATTGGAAACAACAAACAGAAAGCCAACCTCATTGTTTTAGGAGCAGTTCCAAGGTATGTTTTTTGTGAATGCTTTTGTTTTGGCCATTTGTAATACATTCCGATTGTGTACCTTTCCAACCTAAGAATTATTTTTTCCTTTTTTTAAAAAAAAATTCCTAAAAGAGACTCTTCATTTTATTAAATGATATTTGGAGGTACATAAAGAAAATGCCTCTAAAAACTAAAGTACCACAGAATTGGGATATTTAGAGAGTATTTTATTTAATTCCTCTCACACCGGAAATTTAGCAAAATTATTGCTTTAGCAGTAAGAGAGTATCCTATATAAATAAGCAAAAATTGAAGCAACTTGTCTATACATTGTAATAACACTGTTATTTTCTGCCTAATCCCTAGAATCCTAGCACTTTCTGCTCTAATTGGGAGCAGTAACTATATGGACTCAAATATCATTTTTGGAATTTATAAGAATTATACTTTATTAATGATTATACTGTGAATTTTGCTTTTTAGAATTACATTTTTAAATAGACTTTATGGTTTATTTGAATGGGAAGACCAAAAAGTTGAAAGTTATTGTATATTAGAATCATTCATTAAAATTAAGATTTTCAATTTGGAGAGAATTTGGTACTATTTTACTTTGTAGAGTGACATATGTCAGTAGCACTTCTCCCTAGAGGAATGGTTTTTACATAAATGCAATACTGTAGGGAAAAAGGGGAACCTTAATTTGAATCTCAAAGGAGCCAGTCTTATGTTTTAGTTCTTAGTTTTTAATTTTATTTGTTTATATTTATTTTTTATTCCGAACTTAAGAAATCAAGCATTTCCATAATAGAATAAAAACAAAGGATTGCTCGTGAAACTGCAAATCTATTATACACAACTTGCTTTTCCTTTTAAATATATAATAAAGTTATTATGTAACTTTTCCCCCTCCCCTCCCCCACCATAGAGATGACTGTCATTAGATACAAATGTGTATATATGTAAAACCATACAAAACATACTTCTATTTATCAGTTCTTCCTCTTGATGCAGATGACATTTTCCTTCATAGATCCTTTGTAGTTAGAGTATTTATAATAGTCAAAATGACTTGGTCGCTCCAAGTTGTTCTTAAAACAATATTGCTGTTACTGTATACTACATTCTCTTGTTTCCGCTTGTTTCACTCTGTTATTTCATGCAAGTCTTTCCATGTTTTTCTAAAATTGTTGATTTCATCATTTCTTATAGCACAGTAGTTTTCCATCATGATCATATAACGCAGCCTGTTTAGCCTTTCCCCATTTGACAGGCATCCCCACAATTTCTAGTTCTTTGCCGCCACAAAGAGAGCTGCTATTAATATTTTAGGACATAGAGCTTCTTTTCCATTCTCCCTAATCATTTTGGGAAACAGAACTAATCATGGTATTGCTGGGTCAAAGGGTATAGGCAGTTTTATAACCCTTTGGGCATAATTCCAAATAGCTCTCCAAAATAATTGGATTAGTTCACAGTTCCACTAACAGTGATTTAGTGTCCCAATTTTTCTATGTCCCCTCCAACATTTGTCACTTTCCTCTTCGATCATTTTAGCCAATCTGATAAGTGGTGAATTTCTCTAGTCAAAAATGATTTAGAGCATTTTTTCATATGACTTTACATGGTTTTGATTTCTCCATTGAAAAACTGCCTGTTCATATCCTTTGACCATTTATCAATTAGAGAATGATTTGTTTTCTTATAGATTTAGCAAAGTTCCTTATATATTTGAGATATGAGACCTTTATCTGAGAAACTGTCTGTTAAACAACTTTTCCCCACTTTTCTGCTTTCGTTCTGATTTTGGCTACATTGGTTTTATTTGTATAAAAAGTTTTAATTTAATGTAGTTGAAATTGTCCATTTTATACCTCCCAATACTCTCTATCGCTTGTTTATTCATAAATTGTTCACCTTTCCATAACTATGTTAAGTAATATGTTTCATGTTCTTCAAGTTTTGTCTTTTAGATTTTTAAAATTTTTTTTTTAGACTTTTATATCTGCTTCAGCAAGAAACTTCAAGCACAGAGCTAAAAACTGAATGTGCAGTGGTGTTGGGAAGTCTTGCTATGGGTACTGAAAACAATGTCAAGTCTCTCCTGGACTGCCATATTATTCCTGCCTTGCTGCAAGGTATGTAAAGCTTGAAATTTAATTTTAATGTAGCATATTTTAGTATACCTTTCTGTTTTTAATGCAGTAAATTCATCTTAAAACTGAACTAATTTTTTATTAACAGGATTACTATCACAAGATTTGAAATTCATTGAAGCTTGCCTTAGATGCCTTCGTACCATTTTTACCAGCCCAGTCACCCCAGAGGAGCTACTTTATACAGTAAGTTTTATGAAGATGAAAACCTATTCTACCAGCATAAATTAAATCACGCTTTAGAGTTTTAAAGTCCTCCATTATTTTATATAGCTAACTCAGTATCTAACAAAAAGATGCATTTCCTCATAGCTACACAGAATTTCTCAGTCCCAAATATTTGTTGAGCATCTGCTATGTACTTAATGCTGCTGGATGCTGTGAGGGGTATTCAGGATATAATGCCTGTCCTCAAGGAGCTTATACTATAATCAGGGGAGTTAAAATGTATAGGCACAAAAAACTAACACAAATCAATTTGTGATTAGGTTTAAATGAGATATGGAAGTACTAAAAGAGTTCATATTGCTGTGGGCTAAGGCAGACTTTACAGAGAATGTGGAAATAAGCTGGTCTTTGAATGATAATTAAGTCTTAGGTGGAAAAAAGGGAAGGATATTTTAGGCAATTAAACCACTTAACTGGCTCAGAAAGAAATGTGCAATATCTATTCTCAGGACAGTGAGTAAATTAAGTTTGGTTCAATGAAGGGTTTATGTAGGAAACTAATGAATGCTAAGACAGGAAAGGAAAAAATTATCCAGATTATAGAGGGTCTTAAACACTAGGCTAAAGGACTTTGGATTTGGATGACTAGAAAAGGGGGCAAGTCTGCCTTGAAGTCTTATTTGGAGCCCCCAGAGTCTGAGTGCAGCAAATATGGTAAGCAGGCAATTTGTCACAGCAGTGACCACAAAGGTTAACTAAAAGAACTGCCAGAAAGAAGACAGGTATGCAGATCTCTATTCAAGCAAATGTTACAGGCAAAGAAAATTTTGCACTGACCTGCAGAGTATGCTGTGTTTTTCTTTCTTCCAGTACCAAGTAACATCTGCTTATGCACAAAATGCCCTATATTTTTAAAGAGTGAAAGGGCTAAAGGAATACAATCTGTCTTCTAGGATATCAGGAATAATGAAATGTTGCAAAGATGAATGGAAGAAATGCTTCAAGGAGGAAATAAGAAAAGGTATATGAAGAGGAAGAAAGAACTTTTTGACAATCCCAGAAAGTTGGGGGGGCGGGTAGGAGATTGTGACAAAGAGAGAAGGAAAGGAAGGATGGCCTGTCAGTATTTGGAACTAAATAGATTTGAGGCTCTCTCTGTAGAGTGGGACATCAGACTATGTACCAAGGATGACACATTTCCTTGAGCTTCAGTCCATAAGTATAATGAAGTGAGAGACAATCCAGGAAGAGTCGGAGGAAAAAGACACAAGTAATTGTGGTTGATAATTTCTTGGTGAGGGATATTTGTCAAACTTAGTTAAGCCATGGAATGTTTTACTGTCTCATGGCTGTTACCTATTTCCAGTTATTCCCAAGGGAAAAATGGATACCATCAAAAAGAATCTGGAAGGTATTGATAAGAATTATGAAGTTCTGAGAAAAAAAACTTAATACTTTATGAGTATAAATGTTGTTTTTGTTATTAATGCTGATTGAGCATAGGGGAAGTCAAAAGAAAAAGGCTGATTTAGGAAATTAATAACAAATTGTATCTGACAGTGGGATTTGGATTTCTGTACTATAGCTTAATAACACAGGGATGGTGGCCAGTTATAGAGTATATTTAACAGTCTGATAAAAACATACTTACCTAGAGGCCTAAAAATCTGATCAAGAGGGATGACATACATATGTCAGGTCTGTTACCATAGAGGATATCATATCAAAGATGGGAAGGATAGCTGAAGAAAAACCAGTAGTTTATAGAAGAAAGTATCTAAGATTAGCGCCATTAGTAAAACCCATGACTTCACATGTCATTTTATATATTCACAAAGTATATGTAATAAAAGAACGAGTCAGAGATCCTAATATGAAAAAGAACTTACCTCACAAATATCACTGAGACTTGGTAGAATAAGATTTATAACTGGTCTATCACTCTGAAAAGGTATACCTCATTGAAAATAAACAGAATAAGTTAAAAAGGAAAGGGATGTGGAGTAACGTTTCTTGTAGCAGTTTTTTGTTTTTTTTTAAACAAGACATACTCATGTGGAAATCCAGGAACCCAAAACAGGAAAATGTGGAGAACTTTTGGGTGAGAATCAGAGGAAGGAAAAGCATGTGATATTATCTTTGTGTGCTACACACTCCTTGACCAGAATGAGCAGTTTGGGAAACAGATCACAAACTTAGTGTGAAAGCCTGGCATTTTAGTGATAGGGGATTTCAACTATCTGGATAAGTGCTAGAGATTTCTCTCTTTGCCAAAAGCAAAACTGGCAAATTACAAGCCTGATGATAATTTCTTCCTTCTAAAGGTTATTTTGGACCTGAGTCTGACCATCAAGGAGGAACCTAGTGGCTAAGATAGAAATGATAGGAACCATGAGAACAAATTATTGAAGAAAGGAAAGGTTAGTATAGTCTGACATAAACCTTAGATTTTAGAAAAGATTTCAAAATGTTCAGAGAACTTCAGCCAAATTAGATTTTCAGTAATAAAATAGTTCACAGTTCATTCTTTAACAGATGCTCGAATACCCAAATCAGATAAATGAATCAAGACAACCTGAAAATACCACCTTGCATTCACTATAACATCAAGCATAGCAAAAAAAAAAAAAAAAGTATAAAATTAACCATTAGCAGGTCTGTAGGAATATATTGAGTAGAATTGTAGCTTCTAATATGTAAGACTCTTAATGGATCTATAGACTAATACAAATAGTTTGAAAAGCAATATGGCCATGTATACTGCAAGAATCACAAAACTGACTAATAACCTTTGACCTAATTCTATTGCTTTTCGTAGAAAAGGAAAGAGACCTATTTGTTTAATATATTCATAACTTACCATAGCAAAACACTACACATGACCTGTATATAATACTGGAGAATAATCAAATAAGTTACTTTACATTAATGTAAAAGGATATTATGGGATTACAGAAATTATAAATATGAAGCATACAAAGATAGAAGGACCTAGTGAGATGATGCAAAGTAAAATCAACAAAGCCAGAGCTCTATACATATTAACCAGAACTAAAATTTAAAAAAAAAATATAGCTACCAGAACTTTGGGCAAATTAAAAAAAGGGATACAAAACAAATGCATTTTTTAGTTTGTTATTTGTGGATTCATTAATTCTACTCTTCTAAATGATAATGTAGCCAATACATTCTGGGTTCAGCCTCCCAGAGCAGGTTTAAATAGATCATGTTTCCCCCACTCCTGTAGTGGGTATCTCTTCTCTAAAGCCTTGACTTGAGCCCCCACCAATTGTGTTCACTGATGCTAGGTGTTAATGAGGTACACTTAGCCACTTAACATTAATTAGCTTTTAAAAAAGGATCTTTACTTCTGAGAATAAGACCAAAAGTATAAACATTTCCCCCTAATTCCTTGGGCACACACTCTTCCCTTTTCCCACTTCAGTTTCTGATAAGAATAGACTCAAATATAGCCTAGTCCTTAAAAAGCATCGCTCTCATCAAACTCATGTCAAAATATTGCATTGCTACCATATGGGTCCTACTCTCAGCTACTGTTGGACTAGGTCCCAAAAGTCATTCTTTACCTCTCAGGGCATTGATACTGAACTGACTGCAAAACTCAGGATCTGGAATGCTGGAATATCTAGATGCCTGGGTGCTCACTCTCCTGACCTTTCAAAATTCACAAAATCATAGTCTCCAATCACTTTAACCAAAATGGAAAAGATTAAATGGTGAGGCAACAGAACCAACAGGACGAAAGCCTATTACAATGGGACCACATATCAGCCTAAGTAGTTTTTTACTGGCTGCCATCCATGAAGGAGTTAAATGAAGAGTGATCAACCAAAGATAAAACAGCCAGAGAGAAAAATGAGCAAATCTCTAGTTGCTAGTGACCTTTTGAAGACAACACCAGGCTTAGTTATCCAGCCAATCTAAAAGGCTTTTCTTAATCTAACCATGCGATTAGCAGAACAGAACCAGTTATAGAATGTGTATGCCTACACAAATTTCTCAAAGATACTTCCATTACATATCAGAATCACTGTCCCAGAAGCAGGCTCCTTAGCCCCTTCCACATAGGAAATTCATATCAACCAAGCTCAGATGTACTCTGCCTATGCATCAGTCCCCATTACACTGTAATTTTTTATTTAAAAATCTTAGATTTTTATTCCCTACTGCATATATATTTTTAAAAAACACGTTTACATGGTGGAAACTAGGATAAGTAA
The DNA here is from genome assembly GCF_011100635.1 of Trichosurus vulpecula. Classification (NCBI taxonomy): domain Eukaryota; kingdom Metazoa; phylum Chordata; class Mammalia; order Diprotodontia; family Phalangeridae; genus Trichosurus; species Trichosurus vulpecula. The sequence continues at coordinate 321,521,004 of NC_050574.1, read as the reverse complement.
TCGAGGTTGAGTACAAAAGAGTAGCGTATTTGTGTAAAGCAGTGTCAGGAGAAGTAAAGTCCAGAAGCAACTGAGTCTGACAATGAATTCTGAGGACCACAAAAAAACAATTTTTCAAAGCTATGTTAGGGGCAGAGAGGCAGAGTGGGTAGAGAACTTGACTCAGAATCAAGAAGATGGGACTTAATTCCTGACTCTCAGACTAGCTGAGTGATCCTTGTCAAGTACTTAATCTCTAAGTGCCTTGGGCAACTAAGTTGTGAAGAAGGTCCTGATCTGCTTTGGAAGAGAAATTTTCCCTTCAGGAACAGTTGACAGTGATGAAATTAGAGTTCTGGTTTGTTTGTTTATTTTTTTAAGAGGTCCAGAGAATAAAAGAAAGGTAGCACTGCTGCTTGAATTGGATTGAAGGATAAGGAGAATGATCTTTGGGTGGGGAAGGATAGAACAAAAAATGGTAAATAAGGATTTTAAATTGAAGATAAATGAGATGTTAAAAGAATATCGAGCTGCCATCCCCACGTTCAGATGAACATGTTAGAATCTGAAAAGAATTGGCCTGTGTTATTACTGAGCTACTGTCAGAGATCTTTGAAAGACCATTTAGAAAGGGAGTGGCTGCAGGACTACAGAAGTACAAGTGGCCTGTTTTTTAAAAAAGAAAGGAGAGCTGAGTCTGCAAACCATGTCACAGAGCTTGACTCCTCTCCCGATAAAATTCTAGATTATCTTATTAAAGGATTAGTTTATGATCCTTTAGAAAGGGAATACCTGATGTCTTCACCAAATGTGAAGTCATCTAACCAAACTGACCTTGTTTCCTTTTTTCTGAAAGATTAATACAATGGTAGGTCAGAGGAATATGGAGTCATAGTATTCTTCAGTATGTGTGACAAAAGCTCTCATGCTGTCCTTTTGAACAAGATGGGTAGATATAGGCTAGGTGAATTGGTTTTGAATGACTACCAAAAAATTAGTCTTTCAGTCTGAAAGGCCTTGGAAGAAGGTGTCTAGTGTAGTACCTGAGAGTACCTGTTTGTAGTGTCAACTGGAGTATATGAGGTGTTCAGGGAGTACTAGCACCTCTGGAATGAGGGCTTGTCCAGCCCTTTTATCCACCTTTGGTGTCTACCTGCCACCCAACTCTCACTTGTGGCCCCAAGAAATTGTAGCATGTGCTGTGAGCACACCCCGATAAAACCACCTCAGCAGACAGGCTAAATGAGGTTGAGGGTAACCAACAGGCTCAAACCTGTTAGTGAGTTAGGGGGATGTCTACCCCAAGCACGTGAAGACTTCCCTTGGTAGGGGTGGAATGGGTGGATGAGAACAGTTTATTCCAGTAGCCATAAAGGTAGCCAAAGCAGGTGCTGTGGAAGGCTTAAAGCTTGGTCAGACATCGAAGACACCAAGGTCATCCACTCCCTCCTGGGCCATCATCCTGACTTTCTTCTTGCTACTCTCTGTAGGAGAGAATGAGGGTGATGACTTTGTGCAACTCTGCCTCCCTTAAATCCAATTCATGAGCAAGTCAACGCATCACCCATGATGTCATTAGTCCTGATCCATATCTGGCCACTGGACCCAGATGGCTCCAGAGGAGAAAGTGAGACTGGTGACTTTGCACAGCCCTCTTTCACTTAAATCCAATTCACTCGCATGTGGCATCACTTCTCTGATGTCTTGGTCCTCTTTGAGAATGAAGGACAAACAGCAGCAGCAGCAACCTTTTTGAGGACAATGCCATCTGTGGCAGAGGAGGATTAAGACTTTCTTTAAACAGGCTTAGGCATTGAATTTGGTAATTAAGACATTATTAGTAACCTTTGAGAGAGCAGTTCAAGTGTAGATAAATACTAAGTTGTAGGGGCTAAGAAGAAACTGGGTGATAAGCAAGTTGGAAGTATTATGTATAAATAATGTTCTCAAGAAGTTTGTGCCTTTCTAACGTCATTGAGCTCATTATATGGAAATGCTTGTTTTGTTCTGTGAATTGAAAATAAAATAAATTTGTTATTAAAAAAAAGAAATTGTCTATGAAAGGAGGGATTTATGAGGCCCTTGACTAATTTTTCTCCTTCTACTGGTCAGTGGCCTTGATCAAAAAGTTTTCTCATGCCTGTGTTAAACCATGAGTAGCAGTGAACCTCAGTAGTTTATATATTTGTGAGTCTTTTGTCAAAGGAGTTTTCTTGACATAGTAGGTATAGACTTTTTTTCAGCCTATTACAAGAGAGCAGAAAGATGTTTGAATCAGGGAGGATCTTAGTGCTACAAAGAAGTAGAATAACCATCAAGGTATAATGTAGTAGAAGTAATCTAATAATATTTGAGAATGAAGAGAAAATAGTTGATTTTATACTTCAGTTATGAGCTCTCCATATCCATCCATTCTCCTATGATTAATTCACATTCCAACAAGTTGAGGCGAGTAGAATCCAAACACTGGAATTTTATAACCTGTGCTACTTTTGTAACCTGCTCTGTCATTATAATTGATGCTATTTACCATATAATCATAGAAAATAAGAATTTCAGGTAAATGTTTTATTTTTACACTGTGGTTTCTTTGAATCTTATGTAGTATTTATAGTCTTTGTTAACATTAAGATGTTACACTTTCATTGTGGATTTTTCACTAGTAATCATTTTTAAATTGTTCTGTTTATTTATCAAGTCTGAGTAGTTTACAAGAGTTAAACTCAGAGCTTCTTTTTTAATTCTTGTTTGCAAAGACAGACATTGTAGGCTCTACTCTTGCTTTTTGCCCTGAGTGTTTCAGTGTTAGCAAATATTTGTCAAGCACCTACTATGTGCCAGGCACATAGTGCTAAACTCTGGGGATAGGAAAAAAAAAAAAGGCAAAATCCCTGCCCTCAGAGAGCTAACTGAGCAGACAACAATCAAACAAAAAAATCAAAACATGTATAAACTATATACAGGGATAAATAGGAAATTATGAAAAGAAGGAAGGTACTAGAATTAAGAGGTGTTGGGAAGGGCTTCCTCTAGAAGATGGGATTTTAGTTTGAACAAAGGAAGCCAGGAAAGTCAGTGAGTATAGTTAAGGAGGGAGAGAATTCCAGGCATGGGGACAACCAAGAAAAATACCTGGAGCCAAAAGATTGAATGTCTTGTTCATGGAACAGCAGGAGGCCAGTGTCACTGGGTTGAAGAATGTGTGTCAGGGAGTATGGCTGCAAAAGGTAGAAGGAGGCTAAGTTATGAAGGGCTTTGAATTTCAAATAGAGGATTTTGTATTTGCTCCTGGAGGCGATAGGGAGCCACTGGAATTTATTGTCCCATTTTACTTTTGATTTTCTGGCTTACTCCCTAGAGGGCGTCAAGTTCACCACTATATAAACTGAAATGTTGGATATTAAATAGTTAATGCTAACATAATTTAAAAGTGTATTTTCACTGATTAATAAAACTTAAACTTTCTGTTGTTAATATTTTTCTTTTCAACTTGTTTCTAGGATGCTACAGTTATTCCCCACCTCATGGCACTGCTCGGTAGATCTCGTTATACACAAGAATACATTTGTCAAATCTTCTCTCATTGCTGCAAAGTAAGGATATAGAATAAATGTTTCCTCTAATGCAAAATTTTGTATTTCTAAAGAAAATTATTTTTCTTCAGTATTTTTGAGATTTGTAAATAGAGCTAATAGACATGGAAAGTTTGAGTTTTTACTTTCAGTTTAATATGAAATAAATTTTTGGAGCATGCCTATGATTTCATAGTTGTGGGGAACACTCAAAGCTGATCTGCGCCTTAGAACCACCCTGAGAAATGAAGTGACCTGGCCAGGATCACTCCATCATGTGGGTATCAGAGGTGAGGCCTCACCCAGGTCTTCTCAATTCCTAAGCCATCTCTATATTTAACATGTGATAGTGACTCTGTAAGATAAATTCTTGTAATTCATTTATTGTAGTGACAGAGACTGGACCTCTGATTTCATTGGTAAAGATAATCTCTGGAGAGGCAACTTCTGCTAATGCTGAGCAGCAAGTTTTCTGTGCTTCCTTGTCTTCTGAGAATTCTTTTGAGAGGTTAAGGGACTTGCTCAGGGTCACACAGCCAGTATTTCTCAGAGGCAGGACTTGAATCCAGGTCCTGTTGGCTTTGGGGCCAGATATCTCTCAGCTATGCTATTCTGCCTCTTTAGGAGAAACAGTTTCATTTATAAAGAAATTTGAAAGTTATACTTCTTAGTTATTATGGGAAGAAGTTTCTCTGCTAATGAAAATTATTCTGTCAAAAGCACTAAGACTTCTATGTTCCTCTTTGCTGAGCATAAGGTTTTGGTATATAGATATAATTATCAGATTTATACTCTTATTAATGGGCAAGGCTAATAGATGTAAGGAAATAGTCTGGTTTCCTGAACGTCAGTAGTGTGGAGATAACTATGACAGGAATTGAAAGAGATTGTTTGGATATAATTACAGTTCACCTTTTATCAAAGATGAGTAATTTAGAATTTGAAAATATAACTTACGTTAAATTAAAACTAGGTGGCCTTTTAAGTAATCATCCAAATTTGAATTTAGTAAGTCACATTTATAGAGAGACTATCCCTTTCTAAAACTCCTTTACATTAATCAACAAGCATTTATTTAGCAGGCATTATGCTAAATGCTGGGGATGTTAGAAAAAAACAACCATAATCCTTACTATCATACACACACACACACACACACACACACACGTAAATAGAGTAGTTGAATACAGGGTAGTTTGGGAAGAAGGATTTGCCATTGGAAAGGCATCTTGTAGGACATAGTGCTTGGGCTTCATGTTAAAGCAAGAGAAGGAACTCTCTGAGGTGCAGGTAAAGAGGGACCCCATTCCAGGCATGGATCTGGTTGATGCAAATAGATGGAAGATGGAGGGTCATGAGTGAAAAACAGAGAGACCAGTTTGGCTGGATTGCAGAGGGAGGGATGAGAAGTAATGGTTAAGGAGGTTGAAAAAGCAGTTTGAGAAACAGTCCTTGAATAGAATCTTCTCAAAGAACTGTGCTATGATCACCTTGAAATTATGAAAATCTTAGATTCCAAATGACCTACACAGAATTTATTGCTGTGATAGAATGATTGTGTAATTCAGAGAAAAGAAATTAAGACATTCATTTAAAACAGAATTATCATATTTGTAATGGGTTTTGTTTTTCTTTCCTTCTCAGAGGGGTGAGTATGGGAGAATAGAGAGAATTTGGAACTGAAAATAATATAAAATTGAATTTAAGTAAATAAAATTTAAATAAAAGAAAACAAGTATCTTTTTTGTTGTATGTCTTTAAGAAACTCTAGTTACTTTTTCTGGCTTATGTGTTTTGTAGTAGCATAGTTTTTCTTACTTTGCCTTTATACTAGGTAAGTTACTCTGCTCGTCCTTTTTTGAAGCATAATAACTACCTACTTCCTCTTACTCTCACTTTCCTGTCCCTAGTTTTACCAAACTTCCTGATTTGCCATTTATGTCTTTAAGATGTAAAAAGAGATCAACCTTGATGGCACACACACCTGTGATTGCTGTTATCAGAGGAGAATGAAGCTGAGTTAGAAAGCTCAATAGAGCTAAAGACTGCAGTGTGTGGCAACAGTAGGGCAAGCTTCTGGGGGTGAGGGACCCCCAGACTGCCTAAGGAGAGTTGATTCAGCCTATGTTGGAAATGGAGGGATTCATAGCTTCCATGTGGATCAGCTACAGGTTCAGGCCCATGAATGGTTGCTGTGGTTCTAGCCTAGGAGAGAAGGGGAGACCCAGTCTCTGCCCTCCCCTGCCCTCCACAAAAAAAAAGAAAAGAAATATCATGGGGAGTGAAGTAATGCTGATCTCAAATACCTTGTAGGTTCATCATAGGTGTTCTTCAAAGCAAAAAGTATATAATATAAAAACCATGTGTTGAATTTTAGAGAAATTTTAAAAGTATGTGAAATTTTCTTGCCAATAGTTAAAGTGGAATTTGGTTGTTACAGTAGTCACCCTCAAAAATAATCATCCTGGGGCAGCTAGGTGGTACAGTGAGTAGAGCACCAGCCCTGGAGTCTGGAGGACCTGAGTTCAAATTTGGCCTCAGACACTTGACACACTTACTAGCTGTGTGACCTTGGGCAAGTCACTTAACCCTAATTGCCCTGCCTTCCTCCCTCAAAAAAAAAATAATCATCCTAATGTTACAGACTATAGAGTGTTAAGACTAGAAGGGAGAGGACTTATTGATAATCTGATCTAATCATCTTATTTTACTAGTGGGGAAACTGAGTCTCAAAGCTATCTTACAGTTAGCGATAGAGCAAGATTTGAGTTTAGTTCCCCTGACTTCAAGAACAATGGTTTTGCCATTATCAGTTCTTAAAACAGTATATAAATGCTAGCTCTCATTATTATTGATGATAAACCGTACTTCATCCCTTCAAATAGTCTGATATATGATAGGAGGAAATTTGAATACCATTGAGGCAATCATGCCAAGCACCAGTTTGTAAAATCAGACTTGAGACCCTTTATTAGAGTTTTTCAATGATTTACTCAGTGATTCCAGAAAGTGGTTAGCTTTGTATGCTGTATTCCATTTGTACGAAAAATAGAAGACTCTCATCCTTGTGACTGAGTTTTAGTAAATTAATCTAATGGAGGAGGAACACAGCCATGGCATATTTTAAAAAGTTTCTGGCTCTCCTTAGCCAAATATTTGATGAATCTCTTAAAATAAACAGAATTGAATGATTTAAAAGAAAGTAATTTTCATTCTTCTACTCCTTCCCCATTTATGTTTCTCCTCCAAGAGCAGTAATAAGGGAAAGAAAACAACTGAAAGTCAGAGAAAAGCCAAATACATATGCAACCTATACATTTTGCTTTTTACCTCTGAATAATTAAGAATGAGCAGTATAGTTATAGTCTATAGTAATATTTCCTACCAGCAAATTGCACAGATAATATTAAAACAAACTAGGATCTGGTGTATTTTAGAACTTCCAGAATCTATTCCTCATTTTGAGGAGGATAGTACTTAGTTCCCAAGCATTTAAATAGCACCTGCTGTGTTCCCAGTACTGTGCTAAGTGCTTCTCAAATATTACCTCATTTGAGACCCACAACAACCTTGGGAGGTCCCATTTTACAGTTGAGGAAATCAAGGCAAACTGAGGCTGACTTACCCAGGGTCACCACAGCTGGTCAGAGTCTGAGTTCAAATTTGAATTCTGGTCTTCCTGACTCCAGGCCCCACATTCTCTACACTGTACCACATGATTAGTTGAGCATCATTTAAAGAATCCAAGTTGCCACTTTTCGTGCGTCTATCCTTTATGGGCCCATAATGAAGAACATACACAAGAGATGCAGCAATGCTAGTCATTTAGCTAATAGAAGTTATTAGAAGAACTAGATTGTCTCTGACAAAGCAGGTTTCATGCTTCCATGTGTTTTCCACAAGGAAGCCAACTACTGTTATCCAGACTGGACCAGCCTCCAACTTGTGGATGTCCAGAGCCGAGCAGAACAGGCTAGACACAAGAGAATCAGGGATCAAACAGAAGTTTAATTTGAAAGTGAGGGAAATGGCTCGCAAGAAAGGAGGCAGGTTAGATGCATGTGTCAGGGCCCCGCCTCAGTAGTAGGACCTGCTTTAGTGTAGGCAGATCTCAATACTCTAGGGGCTACGCAGTGACCTATAGCCTTGATAATGAAGGGTAACAACAGCAATATGTGACAAGTTTGATTCATAACAGGGCTTCATGCCCAGAACTTGTCAGTGCTTGTCTGAGCTCAGCTCAAAGCAATACAATAATTATGGGACTTTACCAAGAGTGAGGTTATCTAGAGTGTGAGTGCAGTGGATTGTTGTTATGCCAAGCTCAGGGCATAGCCTGCTTGCTGGGCCTTAGTTCTGGAAAACAGGGTGTCTCTCAATATCTTGACAATTGTAAAGATTAAGCATGACTTTTGCAAAGGGTGCAGGGCTTGCATGCAGGTCACCTGCCCTGTTGTTTCAGGATAGTAATGAAAATATCAGTACAAGTGAAAAGTATCTATGTTGTAAGAAGCTTTCTTGAACACAGTTTCACTTTAGCAGATTGCTTCATCAGGCCTGCACAAATATATTCTCTTTTTTTACAGGCACCAGATCATCAAACAATTTTATTTAACCATGGAGCAGTACAGAATATTGCTCATCTGCTAACTTCAGTGTCATACAAAGTAAGATATTAAGCTCATAGCAGCTCATTGGTTTTGTTTGTTTTTTGCTTGTTTTTTATTTCTTAAGCCACTTTTCAAGAAAGAGCCATGCTTTATTGTATTTGTAGTGTTTGTAATCAGGAAAAAGTGACCTTGTGAAGAAAATATTCAAGCGTATTTTATTATCTATAAAAAGATTTGCTTCTGACATTTTTAACAACTGCAAAGTACTTTCACTTTTTAGTAGGCAGGAAGTTGGTTTTGGTCTTAATCTGTTTTCATCAACAGTATTTCAAATCTTTCCTGGCCTGGTACCAATGAAAACTGCTAACTGTCCTTTGCAGAAATGTCTTAACATGTATGCTGCTTCTGAAAGAAATGATGTGTTATTTCTAGAAGTACTTTGGATTGGAAATTTCTGAAAACTTTTTATTTATTCACATAACTACAGGCTTAACATGATGCATTTTCATATGAACATTTAAGATGTATTATACTATTTCTGAGAAATTAAACTGTAGGTCAAATAGTCATCAGTGTTTAGACTGTTTTAGTCAGTCTTTTTTTTTTCATTCTTTCTTTAAAAAAAGTAGGTAAGCAATAAATTAGCCCTTTGAAATACATTTTTAAATCAATTCTTGATAATATCAGCTTGTTTCCCAAACAGCATGCTATACTGGTAAACCAAAAATATGTGCTTATTTATGTCATAGTCGATCCTGATTTTTTTGTGAGATGCTTCAGAGGAAGTTGTCAGGTATCCTGATAGGCTACCTGTATCATTCCTAGTGGGAATCTGCTTGTTTCCATGTTTTATACCGTCTGTTTTCAGGTGGTGTCTATAGTCAATTGCTAAGAACATTAAACCCAAGGTGACTGTGCCACCTTGGGATTAGTCTAGGACTGCTAAATAGAAAAGCTATCTCTTTGCTTGCTATCCTTCAGCTGTGGATTGGGGAGTCAGGTCTTTCCATAGCATCCTATTGGTTCTATTGATCTGGGCTTTGTTTCTCTTTGAGAAATGGGTTCATGAATTATAGGAGGAAGACAGACAGCTATGACCCTGAGGACAAATAACCACGAGAACTGTAACCAAGAGGGGTCATATGATTTATAGATTAGATAATTAAGACCCTAGAGGTCATCAATCCAAACCCCTCAAACCTTTCATTTTACAGATAAAGAAACTAAGACTGAGAGAAGTTAAGTGCTTTGCCCAAGATCCTACAGGAAATAAATGTCAGAACCAGGATTTGAACCCAGGTCCTCTGATTCTAAAGCCAATGTTTGAAGCTTTTCAAGAAACCAAGAAAACCATAGAGATCATTTTAAACTTTCCAAAGGCAGCTTTGTGGTTACAAAGGATATGCAGAGGGAACAAAGTAAGCAATTGTTTTTGCCAGACCTGAGCTTGGCAAATTTGATAGCTGCATTGTCACCATGAGCAGGTGTAGAGAAAGTATTGGTTTGGTTTTGATAAATGAAATTCATAGCCATGGTGCCTGTAGATTTCAAAGTAGGGGAAGAGAAAGTCAGCATGAGAATAGATAAGTCACTAGGCTATTCAGCCAACGTATAGCACTGAGACTGCAACTAGAAGGTTGGGAGTGAGAATATAATAATAAGTACTGGAGAGAGACAGAGACAGAGGTAAAGACTGAGATACTCTAGGTTCCTTAATTTAAAAGGAAAGGACAAGGCTCTAGTCCATTTTCACTATTGCAAGTAGCAGGATCCAAGGTTCATCAATTAAATACAGTGCTTCCCATTTTCGTATGTAGTGTTTTCCTGTTCTCTTTGTATACTCAGACCTTAAATTCCCCTCTCCCAATTAAAACAAGCAGTAAACAAAATTTTTCTTTTTGATTATATTTTAACTGTAATTCCCTTTTACTACCATTTAGTCAATTGTTTCTCAATATAGAACAAAAAGCTTTTTCCTTATTAAAGAAATTTCAGGCATTAATAAGTTTTTGTTTTGTTTGTTTGTTTTTCTCCATCAAGTAAGCCTTTAACTTAAAAAATAGACCGTACTTGGAATCAGATTTAGTGCTTTTGGGATGACTCAAGGGAATAAACGAGGACTGGAAGGAGTTCATGGTCCTTTTTCTCTAGACTTTCCTAGGAAGGCTAACTGAGGTTGCTAAAGGCGTAGTTATTGCTAGATTGAAGGATCCTTTGTGTCATCAGTATCTTTACAATTCTAGAACCTCATATCTTCCCACAAAAGGTGTCATGCCTATCCTACTTCTATACATATAAACAACATTTGTGTGTATATCTATTCATATATGAGATAAAATACAAATTTGTTAAAATGAGAAAATTTGATTTACAAAAGAAGATGGCAAACTTCACACATATCTAATAGGTACATTTTGCCTTTTAAAAAGTATATAATAAATTCCACAAGTTAATTTCAAAGCTGTCTTGCTTGTCTGTGTCTCCTAAACTTCCTTCTGTCTTTTTCTGTGCATTAAAAAATGCTTTAGGGACCCCTTTTCTTAATTCTTTTGGGGGGCTATCACTATGACTGTCCCACTTTCCCCTCTAACCTCTCTCTTATTTAAAGCAAAATCAAATTAAAAAAAAAAACCTTTGAAAAAATAAACATAGTCAAGCAAAACAAATTCACATTGGCCATATCCAAAAATGAACGTGTCATTCTATACCTTGAGTCTACCTCTCTGCATACTTCATCATAAGCCCTGTGGAATCATGGTGGATCATTTTCATTATCAGAGTTCTAAAGTCTTTTCAAACTGTTTTCCTTTAAACTATTGGAGTCATTAAATAAACTGTTCTAGTTCTTCTCACCTCCCTCATTTTCATCAGTTCATACAAGTTTTTACAGGTTTCTCGGAACCCATCCCTTTTGTCATTTGTAGCACAATAATATTCCATTGCATTCCACTTATATATCATAAATTCTTCAACCACTCCCCACCTGATGAGTAGCCACTAGTTTCTAGTTCTTTTCTATAACAAAAAGTTCTGTTATAAATACTTTTGCACATACAGGCACAAATTTAATTTAACTCAATGTAAATCCTGGGACTTGATCTTAATACTTTAACTTGAAGCATAAATAGTTACTAAACAAGAATGCTACACTGAATAAAACCTGGATTTATTCACATACTAAACACTTATTTTAACAGCAACAGCAAGAATGGCCGTTTGTTAACCATCTATGGTATTCAGAATTCCAGTCCAATTCTTTGCACCTTCTTCCCAAACAGCCATGGAATTTCTTGAACTTCGGTCACTACAGCTGTTTGCATTTCATCATTCCAATTGAACATGGAATTTTCAGTCCAAATTAATCATCTTGTGTATGGCCCAAATCACATGGTGCCAGACTGCTAGAGCTGGCCAGATCACAGGCTCATACAAGCAGAAGTGATAAGAACAGAATGAGTGTCTATGGGAAGGCAAGGGAGGTTTGTTTCTTTCCTGGCCTCTTAACGTATTCTTTTTTAATCATTCCTTTAAAAAATATTTTTTATTCTTCCATCTGCAAATCTCTTCTCTCATCATACTCTACTTAATAGTCACTCAGTTTTTTTCTCCACCATGTCCCCTACCTTCTCCTTCTATCCTTCCAGTCAGTCATGTGCATTTATTAAGTGCTTGCCATGTGCCAGGTAGCATGCTTATGCCATAGCAAATTATCAAATTGCTAAGGTTATAGAATGAAAAACATTTGGAAACTCTGCATTAGTAGAGTGTGTAAGAATTTTTTTGTTGTTTTTGCGATACTCTAATATTATTATCCTTTATAAATACTTAAAAAGTACCAGCAGTAGTGCACGTAACTATACTAGGAAAGTCTTTCACATGATAGTTATCTTTCATATGGATGCTTGCTATTTGCAGGTAGTATACTATGCTGCTGACTAGTGAAAATAGAACTAGTGATTGGAGAAAAATAAAAACAAATTGTAGTCTTAGCAAAAGGCAGAGTACCCCTTCTGTTATAAAAACATGAAAGTCTTCATAATCCCATAAAGCATAATAACATAGGTGCTACATATAAAAAGCGGTTCATTTAAGAATTTAATTGTGTAGAAGGACAACAGTTCCTAGTATGTAAAAGGTTAACAAATTAGTGTTTTCCAACTCTTCCCTAGAATAACTTGAATTATTTCTGGAAATTGCTTCTCTTCTCCTTACCTTATTGTTCCTTTTCTGTTCTCAGCTGTATTGTTTGAAATGTACTTGTTGATTATCATTATCTCCTGTGTGCTTAAAAAACAAAAACAAAAAACTATTGCTTTAGTTTGATTATTTTGATTATTTGATTTGATTTATTTGATTATTTTAAATACTTTTCTTCTCATACGACTTCATTCTTCTACTACTTTAATATAAATTGGCCCATGTCTTTATGGTACTGCCTTGTACTTATTCAGGTACTTAATGTAGATTTCTACTCTTTACACCTTTTATCATTTTATGCATATTAATACTTCTTTATAAGCCTATATTCTAATTGATTACAGATCAGTGTTTGTAAACTCTGAAGTAGTGTACATTTTCTAGTTTGAAATTGGTTGGTTTTTTTTTTTTAACAGGTTCGAATGCAAGCACTGAAATGCTTCTCAGTTCTAGCCTTTGAAAACCCCCAGGTATCCATGACCCTTGTAAATGGTAAGCTAAAAACTTTACTGACTTTTTATGTTTTTGAAAATGAACAACTTTATATGTTTAAAGAATTTCCCAAATTCTAGTTTGTTTGCTTTTTTATTTCTAGTTTTGGTTGATGGAGAATTATTACCCCAGATTTTTGTGAAGATGTTACAGAGGGATAAGCCTATTGAAATGCAGCTCACATCAGCAAAATGGTAAAACTTAAGATGACATGAAGGGAAAGGAAGTGCATTTTTAAATATTTCAGAGTATTAGCAGGATATCTCTCAACTGCTTCCTCTCTCGTTTGAGGAGTTGAAGCAGTTTTTGGCTCTTCCTTGAGTAATTTATTCTTAAGTAGAGTTGGAAATTAGCAGAAATCCCATCTGGAATAGCATTTACTAAACTTTAGAATATGTTATAGTAAATGACGTGTAATATGTTTATTATCCTTAATGGAAAAAACAAAAAACAGTATTAACATTCCAGTGTTTGTAGTCCAGTTGTCAACAGTATAGAATCTCAGTTCTGAAAAATGTATTTAATATCCACATGTGGTATAAGATGAATAGCTTTGGATTAGAAATATGTCATATTGTGACAACTAAACTGCATTTAAATTCAAGCTCTCTGTTATGGTCGTCTTTAATGGTATACTTGTTTCTAAATGTAATCTTTACACTTTATTTTATTCTTTTTGCAAGCACTCCAGCACTCTCTGTGCTAATAGCTGGTTTTGTTTGAACATTTGATGACTGAATATAGGAAAAGAAGTGTGTTTCTAGTAAATTTTAATTCATTTGATTTTCATATGAAATCTTAAAAACAATTTTAAAAAGATTTATAAACCAAATAGCAAGTTTATATTTTTCCATTTATTTTTAGCTTAACATATATGTGCAGAGCTGGAGCAATTCGGACAGATGACAATTGTATTGTATTAAAGGTAATTTCATTTCAGGTTTTTCTTAGATGAGATGTTAATTTTTCAGAAATCAAAATATTTTATACATTTATTATTTCTTGATTTTCTCTCTCCATTGATCATTGGATAACTTTATACACACACACACACACACACATGCACAACACGACAAATACTACAGAAGAACCATGTATTGCATGCATTACTTCACTTCATATAAATGGGTTAATCATTTAGATTTTTAATATAAGTGCTAGGTATGTTTTGAAAAATCTAAGACCAGGAATAAGACATATTTATAATCACTTTTGGGATCTTCTGTGAATGTATGTGAACATGGACACCATAAAGCCAAAAATATTTTGCCATTACTTATGACTCACTTTACTTGTACGTATTTAGTGTTATCTCATTTTGACAAGTATAGACAATCACAATCTCATATCAAGACATTATTAAATATCCTAAAAGTACTACTGTGATACCTCATCATAGAATCAAGTTGGCCCTCCAGCTTGGCCTATTCTTATGTGTGTTTGCATTCCCAATCAGTTATCCTCTCTTTTGTTTCTTTAGTGGGATTTGCCACCACTGATTGAAGTTTTTCTACTCTGCTAGTTATTTCTGCTATGCATGCCATATATTCTGCTTTCATAATTCTTATTTCTCTTTTAAACCAGTCAGTAATATCCTCTCATGGTTCCATGCTTTCTTAGGGCCACATACCTGCATAAACAATTCACATTGCTGCTTCCACCATTAATTTGTAAGGAAAGATTTAAGTTATCAGTCTTTAGCCTCTCACAATCTACCTTGACTTTTACTCCTTGCAAATCCAGAAAGTCGTCTGCCTCATCAGGTGTTGATTTAGTTTTCTTTGCTTTGAAGTATTCATAGATGCTGAGCTCTTTTACCTAATTCAGAGGCCATATTAATATTTTCCCTGTTGGTTTATCTACTTATGCTTAAGGTCTTTATTTGAGTTTTCTTCTTCCTCTGGTCTTTGGTCATTTCAGTCTTTTTTTTTTTTTTTAAAACATATGAGTTAACATATGTAAAGCATTTTGCAAACCTTAAATCTATATAAATGCTCACTTTCTGCCTCTCTCCCCTTTGATGGCAGTTTTCTTGGAAGCTACATCTCAGAAATGACTAAGCCTCCTCCCTCAATAGGCATTTCATGATTTATCAGTCCCAGTCTCTAGATGCTAGGCTCTTTCCCTCAGGATTAGTGGAGTGCAACACAACCACACACATCTTGTCCCATTTCCCTTTGTTCCTCCATTCTGTAGTCAAGCTTTGTTGCAGCACCAAGTGATCCCATGCCGTTTTCTCAGCCTGAACAAATTTCTGCCACTTAGACTTCCCTGGCACTAGGAGATTGGGGAAGGAAGAAGAGTGTTAGGGTGCAGAGTTTAATTTTATTGTATGTATGTGGGTCAAGGTGTGCACCTTAACTGCTAGGAGTATGGTAGGTGGTGGGGAGGGAGTGCTTAAGGGGTTAAGAAATTTTTTCCTGTTTTTTAGTTCATCAGGCTTTTGCCTTATTTGGGTTCTTGGTGTCCCAACCAATACTTCTTAAACTTTGGGTCACAACCCCATATGGGGCTGATTAGGGGTCACAAGTAGAAAAAGAAGGCCTATGACCTAGACTGCAGAGACAGCTGAAATTGCTCTATCTCTTGTGCATGATTCCTATTTTAGAGAGGTTTAAGAGGTCATAAGGATCAGAGAAAATATCTAGTTCTCCATCTTGTTGGTCTCATGATCTGGAAGTTAGTCCTAGGTTCTCAAAGACTGTGTCAGTGGAGTTCAAGTTCTGACAGGTATCACTAGCTTAAAAAGCCTTCAGAGTTAGGCCCAGTGACAAGACTGGATGTCTTTCATTCAAGAACCAACCTTGCTAAGTCCAGAAAGTCTCATCATTTGTGTATAATTCATGAGACCTCAATATTAGGGTAGCTGAAGGGAGTATATATATGTGTGTGTATGTGTGTGTGTGTGTATGTGTATGTACACACACACAGAGGGCACAGGGTGAGTTGAATATGAAGGGATTATATCTAAAAAAATAAAATCAAATTAAGGGATGAGAGAGGAATATATTGAGAGGGAGAAAGGGAGAGATAGAATGGGGTAAATTATCTCACATAAAAGTGGCAAGAAAAAGCAGTTCAATGGAAGGGAAGAGGGGGCAGGTGAGGAGGAATGAGTGAATCTTGCTCTCATCAGATTTGACCTGAGGAGGGAATAACATACACACTCAACTTGGGTATCTTACCCCACAGGAAAGAAGGAGGAAGGAGATAAAAAAGGGGGGACAATAGAAGGGAGGGCAGATAGGGGGAGGAGGCAATCAAAAACAAACACTTTCGAAAAGGGACAGGGTCAAGGGAGAAAATGGAATAAAGGGGGATAGGATAGGATAGGAAGGAGCAAAACATAGTCTTTCACAACATGAGTATTGTGGAAGGGTTTTGCATAATGATACACATGTGGCCTATGTTGAATTGCTTGCCTTCTTAGGGGGGGTGGGTGGGGAGGGAAGAGGGGGGAGAATTTGGAACTCTAAGTTTTAAAAGCAGATGTTCAAAAAACAAAAAAAATAGTTTTTGCATGCAACTAGGAAATAAGATATACAGGCAATGGGGCATAAAAATCTATCTTGCCCTTCAAGAAAGTAAGGGAAAAGGGGATGGGCGGGAGTGGGGTGACAGAAGGGAGGGCTGACTGGGGAACGGGGTAACCAGACTATATGCCATCTTGGAGTAGGGGGGAGGGTAGAAATGGGGAGAAAATTTGTAATTCAAACTCTTGTGAAAATCAATGCTGAAAACTAAAAATATTAAATAATAAAAAATAAAAAAAAGGACAAGCTCGCATAAGTGGGCAAACTTGCACATTAAAAGAAAAGGAAAAAAAAAGAAAGTCTCATCATTTAGACCTATACATTTTCCAGTCTGCAGCAAGTCACAAAGATCATCTGCCAAGACATTTCATAGGTAGGAGGACCTCAGTCTTTCTTGATATACTGACATGGATGAAACTGCATGAAGCATGAGTTTAAATCCTGATTTCTGAATTAAGCAGAGTAGTAGTTAATGAGCTAATGTGGTAACTAAAAGCAAATGCAATTTAATATCATGAAATCCACCTGCTTTGCAATGATGACTGTCTGACTTTATGAAAAATGTGAATTAAGAAATATTTTTAAACAGTTCTGTCACTTTCAAAAACAGGGGGCAACTAAAATAAAGTTAAGAAAAATGTAATTTAACAATGGGTCCTTATTTCATAATAATTTGCCATTAGAGAAGCATAAAAGGAAGTTTTTTGATGCAAATAGTTATCTTTTAACTTACAAAACTGATAGGCCCCATAAATTGTAAATGGTGATAATAGACTTTGTAAAGGCCTTTGTTGCCCTTGAAATGCTTATATAAATTCTAGTTAATTATTGCATAGCTTTCAGTTTCTTGTTACTGTCCTTTCTGTTTTACACTGTTGTAGTCACTTTTACATTGTTTTCCTTGTTCTGATAACTTCAGTTTCATCAATTCATACAAGTCTCCCCATGCTTCTGTGGATTCTTCATAGTTACTATTTTTTTGGCATAATAACGTTCCTTTACATTTGTGGACCAGAGTTTGTTTTGAGTTTCTCCTTCAGTTTAGAGTTTCTCCCATCCTTTGGTGCCACAGAAAGTACCAGCTATAACCATTTTGATTTATGTGGCACCTTTCTGTCATTGACTTCTTTCCAGGTATATGCAGTGGTAAGATCTTTGATTAAAGTGTGTGGTCATTTTAGTAGCCATTTTAGTATAATTCTAATTTTTTTTAGGAGTGGTTGGATCAATTCATATCTAAATCAGTAGTGTATTAATGAGCCTGTTTTCCTACACATATCCTTTCCAATACTAGCATGTTTTGTCATCTTTGCCACCTTGCTGGGGGTGAAGTGAAACCTCAGAGTTGGTTTGGTTTGCATTTTTCTTCTTGGTAATGATCTGGAGCAGTCTTTCATGTGGTTGATCATAGTTTACAAGTCTTCTTTTGAAAATTATTTACATCCTTTGACCACTTATCCATTGGGAGATTATTCTTGGTTAGGAAATTAATACAGATAGATATGTCTTGGCTTTCAGAACTTTATCACAGATATTCTGACAGAAAGATTTTTTTCCCCAAGTCAATGATTTCCTTTATTATCCTAGGCACATCAATTTTGTTTGTACGAAAAGTCTTTTATTTTCATGGAATAGAAATTATTTATTTTACTTTTTCATGATTTCCCCTTTTCCTTTTTTGGTTAAGGATTCTCTCTTCAACTATAGTTTTAAAAGGTACCTGATATCATTCTCTTTTTATTGGCATAAACTTTGACATTCAAGTTGCATATCTTTTTTGAGCTTATCAGGGTATATGGCATAAAATGTTGGTCTGAAACTGATTTCTGCTAAACTGCTTTCCAATTCTTTAAGCCGATGCCCCAGGTTAAAAAATGCCAGTGCTCAAGAATAGCCAACTCTGTCCAGCTGCCTAGCAAAACAGAAGCATTGATTGCAGACAAGGATAGTTTTTGTTTAAAATGAAAGATTTGAGAAGTAAGCACAGAGAAGGCTTTATGAAAACTGAGACAAATTAGATATTATAGGGGACACAAACAGAACTTGAGGAATATCTCCCATAGAGTTCAAAGCCTACAATAAAAAGTCTTTAAATATAGCAAAGATACATTACACACACACACACACACACACACACACATGCACACACACACATATACACATATATGTATGTATATATGTATGTGTGTATGTATATGTGTGTGGGAGTGAAACATATACTTATATAGATAGATGTATATTTATATGGGGCAGCTAGTTGGTGCAGTGGATAGAGCACCAGGCCTGGTGTCAGGAGGACCTGAGTTCAAATCCAGTCTCACATACCTACTAGGTCTGTGACCCTAGGCAAGTCACTTAAACCTATTTGCCTCAGATTCCTCATCTGTAAAATGAGCTGGAAAAGGAAATGGCAAACCACTCTAGTATCTTTCCTAAGAAAACCCCAAATGGGGCCATGGAGAGTTGGACATGACTGAAATAACTCAACAATGAAATTATCTATGTAAGACAGACAGATATACATACACATACATATATATGTGTTTTGTTTAGTCATTTTTCAGTGTTGTCTGACTCTTCGTAACTTCATTTGGGGTTTTCTTTGCAAAGCTACTGAAATGCTTTGCTATTTCCTTCTCCAGGTCTTTTTACAGATGAGGAAACTGAGGCAAACAGAGTTAAGTGACTTGTCCAGGCTCACACAGCTTGTAAGTGTCTTGAGGCCAGATTTGAACTCAGGTTTTCCTTTCTCCAGGCCTGGCACTCTCTCCACTGTGCCACTTAGCTGCTCATACATACATACATACATACATACATACATGTCTAGAAACTTAAAATCAAAACAAACATACCTGAAACAGAACAATTAAATGCTAAAGTGTGTTCCTGTAACAGGATTTCAGAGATAGCAGAAATCAGTGGAGGGACTACAGTAATAGAGAAAAGCTTCATGGAAGATGTTAGTTAACTAAGATTCCCATTCCTAAATTGTTTTTTAAAATAGACAACCCAGAAGTATTAGATCAAATAATATTAAACACACAGAACATATTATTTGGCAAACCAAATACTGATAAATCACCGTGGCTGGATGACAATTACTGAAACTTTTCAAAGGTCAAATGATAAGACTGTTAGCCAAAATGACACCTTAACCTATCATTAGAGATGCCCACTGTGCTAAAGGACTTCTAGTTTCCCATCATGCCTCGGAAGAATGTACTACAGGAAGCCCAAGAACTATATAGAGTTAACACTTTCATTACAGGTAATTTGAGAGTGGGGGAAGGGCAAACCTCTAATGAAGGGCAGAATCACAAAGTACTTAAAACTATATTGTGTTTTTGCAGTTTGAAACATAAATGTGAAAAGTGATAAAACAGACCTTTAAGGAAAAGAAACTATGATTTCCATAACAGAAACGTGTAACTCTTAACTTTCCCTTAGGGTATAAATAAACACAAAGGCAAAACACAACCAGTGGGTACAGTTTTTTCCCAAAAAATTGTCTATTTGTTTTAACATTCTTTTTTTGTTTTTAGTTCCAAATTCTCTTCCTCCCTCCTTCCCACCCCCATGCAACTGAAAAGACAAACAATATATCAGTTACACAAGTAAAATCATGAAAAGCATATTTCCAAATTAGCCATATCACAAAACAAAGCAAAAAAAAATAAACGGGGAAAATTATATTTCAGTTTGTACTCAGAGTTCATCATTTCTCTGCATGGAGCTAGATAGTAGTTTTTTCATCATAAGTCCTTTGAAATTGTCTTGGGTCATTGTATTGATTTGAGTAGCTAAATCTTTTATAGTTGATCACTGCAACATTGATGTTACTGTGCACAGTGATCTCTTGATTCTTTTCGCTCCACTTTGCATCAGTTCATATAGGTCTTGCCGTGTTTTTCTGAAACCATCCCCTCGTCATTTCTTATAGCATAATAGTAGTCCATCACAATCATATGCCACAACTTGTTCGTCCATTCCCTAGTTGATGAACATTCCCTCAATTTCCAATTCTTTACCACCCCAAAAAGAGCTGTTATAAGTATTTTTGTACTTATAGGTCCTTTTCTTTTTTCTTTGATCCCTTTGGGATACAGACCTAGTAGTAGTATTACTGGATCAAAAGGTATGCACAGTGTTTTAGCCCTTTGGGCATAGTTCCAGATTGTTTTCCAGAATGGTTGGACCAGTTCAGTATTCCACCAGCAGTTCATAAATGTACTTATTTTCCCTCTAGCATTTGTCATTTCTCATAAGTGTGAGGTAGTACCTTATAGTTGTTCGATTTGCCTTTCTCCAATCAGTAGCAATTTAGAGCAGTTTTCTATATGACTATAGATAGCTATTATTTCTTCTCCCGAAAACTACCTCTTCATATCCCTTGACCGTTTATCATTTGGGGAGTGGCTCTTGTTTTTATAAATTTGACTCAGAAGTGAGACCTTTATCAGAGAAACTTGCTGCAAATTTTTTTTGATAGTACTTCGTTGTCCATGGTAACTTTTAGCAAAATGTAGTTTCCCTGATTGTTTCTTTTAATTAGGTCTATTTTTGCTTTAGCTTTGTCTAAGATCAGATTGCTATCTCTGCCTTTTTTACTTCAGCTAAAGCATTCTGCTCCAGCCCTCTATTTTAACTCTGTGTGCATCTTCCTGTTTCAGGTATGGTCTCTTATATACAACATATTGTTGGATTCTGGTTTCTAAATCATTCTGCTATCTGCTTCTGTTTTCTGAGTTGGCTCATCCCATTCACATTGACAGTTATGATTACTCCATATTTTTCTTCATCCCATTTTCTTCTGTTTATCAGTCTCTCTTTTTATCCTGTCCCTACTCAGAAGTCTGTTTTGCTTCTGATTAGTGCCTTATTTAGTCTGCCCTCCTTTTTATGATCCTTCCCTCCCTTCTCCTCCCTGCCATATCTCTTATCCCCTTCCCCTTCTTTTTCCTTATTGGGTAAGATAGATTTCTTTACCCAACTAAGCATGTATATGTAGTCTTCCCTCTTTGAACCAATTCTGAGGAGAGTGAGTTTCAAGCATTGCTGGCCATCCCCCTATTTTCCCCTTCACTTTAAAAACTCTTCCTTGTGTGCCTCTTTTATGTGAGAAAAATTTCCCATTCTATCTCCTTGTTCCTCCTCCTCCTCCCAGCACATCCCTTTCTCTCATCCCTAATTTTCTTTTTAAATTATCCCAACACAATCGCCTTATACCCATGTTCTCTATGTGGACTCCTTCTAACTACCCTAATAATCATAAAGTTCTCAGGAATTGCATGTATAATCTTCCCACATAGGAATGTAATCAGTTTAACTTTATTGAGTTCCTTATGATTACCCTCATGTTTACCTTTTTATGCTTCTCTTGAGTCATATGTTTGAATGTCATATTTTCTATTCGGCACTAGTCTTTTCATCAGGAAGTCCTCTGTTTCATTAAATATTCATTTTTTCCCCTGAAGGATTATACTCAGTTTTGCTTGGTAGGTTATTCCTTTTTTTGGGGGGGGGTGGTTTACAATGTTACTTTAAGCATACATATATCATTCACTTAGTTCAGGGGAAAAAGCACTCTGAACTTAAGAGAAAACACAAACATAAATTACAAGCAGAAATTATGTAAATAGAACAAATAACACAAATCAACAGACAGGGCTCCTGTCTATCCATAGCAAATATGCATAGTTATCAGAGAAAGAAGCACCAACATCTGGATTTTGAATGCCAGTGGGCTCCTTAATTGCTACCCAGAATCTCGTCTGGCCAAATCACATGAACACTCTTCCAGTGAATCAGGCCCAAAGCAAAATGCTAACCTCAGAGTATATATACACTTCTTTAGGGTCAGAGGGCATCACAACCATGTGACTCAAACTCATGTGACTTAGACTTCCTTGTTATGCAAGCAGGTCATCAAAGACTCTTGATTCAATCAAAGGCAAGGTTCAATCAAAGGCACTTGATTGCCTTAGTGCTGAGAAACACTCCAAAAGAAAAAAGAGCAAAAAGTCCCAATTTGCTTGCCATTACAAGTATCTAGCTACCTTAACCTACATGCTGTTTTCTCTTATGACCCTCCATCAGCTGATTCCTTGCTTTTTCACTGGACATCACTTGTGTCATGTATGGAATTCTGTCCTTTTCCTGGTTACCACACAGCTTGAATCCTTTGGTAGATTATTCTTGGTTGTAATCTTAGTTCCTTTGCCTTTCAGAATATCATATTCCGAGTGTTCCACTCCTTTAACATGGAAGCTGCTAACTCTTGTGTGATCCTGACTGTGGCCCCATGGTATTCAAATTGTTTTATTTTTTTTTTCTGGATGTTTGCAGTATTCTCTCCTTGACTTGGGAGCTGTGGAATTTGGCTACAATATTCCTGAGAGTTTTCATTTTGCAATCTCTTTCATAAGGTGATCTGTGGATTCTTTTAAATTCCACTTTACCCTCTGGTTCTGAGATATTGGGGCAGTTTTCCTTGATAATCTCTTGAAAGATGATGTCTAGTCTCTTTTTTTTGGATCGTAACTTTCAGGTAGTCCAATAAATCTTAAATTATCTCTCCTGGATCTATTTTCCAGGTAAGTTGTTTTTCCAATGAGATATTTTACAGTTTCTTCTATATTTTTCATTCTTTCAACTTTGTTTTTTGTGGGGGGGAGTTTGTTTTGTTTTTGTTTCTTGGAGTCTCATGGAGTCATTAGCTTCCACTTGCCCAATTCAAATTTTTGAGAAATTGTTTTCTTCGGTGAACTTTTGCACCTCCTTTTCCATTTGGCCAATTCTATTTCTTAAGGAGACCTTTTTTTCAGTGAATTTTTGTGCCTCTTTTACCAAGTTGTTAATTCTGTTTTCATAATTTGATTGTGTCATTTTCATTTCTTTTCCCAATTTTTCCTCCATCACTAATCTCTTTAACTCTTCTAGGCATTCTTGGCTGCCTTGGATCCAATTAGCATTTTTCTTTGAGACTTTCATTATAGCTGTTTTCACATTGGTTTTTTCTTTCTAAATTCATGCCTTGGTTCTCCCTGCCACCGTAGTAGTGCTTTATGGTCAAATTCTTTATTATGTCCTCATTTTTGTAGCTTATTTCTTGATATTTAACTTTATGTTGAATTTGGGCTTTGTTCACCTGGCGGTGGAGAGGTATCATCCCAAGCTTCAGACTTCCTTACTGTTTTCAGAGCTAATCACGTGTGCAGTGTGTGTTTTCAACCTTTTAAAAATCTTTGGCATGGTTTTGTCCTCATAGATAGTATAGAAGTTAACTTTGTCAGCAAAATGTGGATAATAATAGCACTTTTATAGGGTTACTGTGAGAATCAGAATGAGATATATGTAAAGCATTTCACAAACCTTAAAACTATATAAATGTGAGCTATTATTGCCCAGGGTCATACTGGTAACAAACCGTCAAAGGCAGGAGTTGAACCCAGATTTTCCTGACTTAATTCCATCATTCTCTTTGTTCTACCACACTGTTATGATCTTATTTGCTTCGAAAAGAAAATTCTAAGGCATTTTCTGACAACCGTTGTTTGAAAAATTTAACCATTAAGTATTCTGAACGTAAGGTCTGAATGATATCTATAAAGCCAGCAATCTGTTATCTTTAAAAAACATCCAAGTAATTCTTATATTTTTCAGACTTTGCCTTGTTTGGTTCGAATGTGCAGTAAAGAGAGATTGCTAGAGGAGCGAGTTGAAGGAGCTGAAACACTTGCCTATCTAATTGAACCAGATGTTGAACTACAAAGAATTGCTAGCATAACAGATCACCTAATTGCCATGCTTGCTGATTACTTCAAATATCCCAGTTCAGTTAGTGCAATCACTGATATCAAAAGGGTATGTTTTATTTTTCTCTTCATGTTTAACAGAAAAGGGCTTTTTTAGAAATCATATAAAAATGTCAAACTTTTAGACAGTTTATATTTTGAAAGAATTTTAGATACATCTGTTTTTAAAATCTGATAATATTGTTTTACCATTTTTAGCTGTATAGTATATGACATCTCAGAATTTTTTCCAGTTATATATATATATATATATATATGTATATATATATATATATATAAATTAGAAACAAAGATTCACTGATCTCTCCCAAATATATCCTTCTACCCTTCCCCCCAAAGAAAAGATAGAAAATGCAAAAAACAAGGTAGACCTTCAAGGAGTGGTGTGTGGTGGTGGTGACAAGAATAACAACTTTTCTAATTTTCTTCAGCATCACAAAACACCCTGTTGCTACATGTTCTTCCTCTAGATCTGCGGTCTGATGTCATAGATGACACTACAAGGCATCTGAAACAATTTCTGATGATATTCTTGTGTTCCCTGTGATATTTACCTTTCTTTTTTTTTCTTCCTCTCCTTTCTCCTCCTTTATATCATTTTCTACTTTTTTCCCTTTATGGAACAAATTCTTTGAACAGAAAACACATTTTCAAAATGGATACCTAAACATACAATTTAGGCTATAATAGCTATAGTGATTGTGATAATTGAAATTATTTCTTTATTAATATTTCTCATAAATGGTTATGTATACCTAAAAGCTTCTCAGATATTGAAAGGGTACCGGCATTTCCATTTTGCCTGTTTGAGATTAGTTAAATCATCCTAAAATGTTAATAATTTTGGACTTCTTTTGTGTCAAATATATAAGCTTTCCTGAAAGTTCAAATCATTAAATATCTAAGACAGATCATACTGGTTTGTTTGTTTTTTTTATAGCTTGACCATGATTTAAAGCATGCTCATGAACTTCGCCAGGCTGCTTTCAAGCTTTATGCCTCTCTTGGAGCTAATGACGAAGACATCCGGAAGAAGGTGAGTCTGGGAGAGGGGCGTCCCCCAGTCCTGACAGCCAGCAGGCAGGGAGTGACATCATCCTGAAAGGCGTGGTGAAGAGCACTAACAGTGACTGTTTGACTATAATAAAACAGAGGGACTAAAAGCATAATTGAAGAATGAATGGGACCCGGATGTGGGGTTTTTTTGTTTGTTTTGTTTTTAGAAACGTAGTGTGGCATGAACGTGCTGGAATGACAAATAACTGGTGTGCTTTTATGTGACATTAATATGGATTCTCATGTTGCACATTTTTTGCATGTGTTCTGGTGAAATTTATTCTAGCACTGTGAAGCTTCAGATACCTTGAAAAACATAACACTAGAATTGTAAATGTTATTTATGGAAATACCTTCTTTCTGATACCATTGAGAAATTCAAGTCTCCTATTGTACATTGTTCTTTGATATGTGGCCTAGTTATGTTTTAATTTTTTTGCTACTGTGCAAGTTTTGTGTGAATAAAAGCTTTGTGGAATGATGATTTTATGGTTTAGTGAGTGGTCATCTGAAGTTTTAAGCTCCTGACCAATGTTCAATGGTATGTTTAGCACCTTCATGTTGTTGCTGCAATCTAGCCCTACACAAGTCTCACTTTCTTTATTGGTCCTGGGCAAGTAGAAGAGTATAATGTAAAGCTCTGGCTCGGCTCCACAAGCAAAGACACTAGAGTTCTAACCATTCACACAGAGCATCTGGTATACACTCTGTGCAGGGCCTCTCTAGTCACTAGCAAGGAAAATGAAATATTCTCTTTTTATCACCCATATAAAAGACCCAGAGTCAGGCAGTTGAGTTTGGTAGTTTCTTGGCTATATTCATCCAGAGTACTTTGACCCACTACTATAAGATATAATTTTAAAATATATTGAAAAGTCACATGATTCAAAGTGAAGAACACCCTCACCAGAATATGGTCAAAATGAAAGAATGTAATGAGTCCATAGAGGGGCCGTCTAGAAAAATAATAGTAATAGCATTAGATACAACTAGTGTGCTTTGTTTTCTATGCACCTTTATTTGGCACCATTAATAAAATGTTTCTAACTAGAAGAGTGCTTAAAAGACAATCTGAAAAAATTTGTTTTGCATCTTCAAATACCAACAGGCAAAACTGTCACTTCAAGCTTAACTCAGTGATAACATCTGATGCTGTCTATATTGAAATTTGATTTGGTTTATGAATGTTGACACTTCATCTTACATACAATTAGGATAAATGATCTTGTATTCCAAAGCAAGGGCCTCATGTGACACTGATGTAGATTAAAAATTCACCAATACTTCGAGTATCTGCAATTTCATCATTATTGGTTAAAAAAACCCCTCAAACTTCTGAATTTTAATGTGGGAAACATTGAGGAAATTTATAATTGTATTAAACCTATGATATCTGATAAACTGATATGCTGCTTGGAAACTGGAGAATTATTTTGCCCATTTGATAAAACTTCAAAAGAGTTTTTCAGGGAATGCTATGGGCTAAAAGGGAGATAGACAGATGGGCCAGTAGAAAAATAGGGTGTCCTTTTTTGTACTTGTGTATAATTTTTCGTTTTCTTAATAAAACACTATTTTGAAGTTATTGACTTAATTTGTGACATAATGTTCTTAGTGTTATTTGCAACATAGCCTGATAGTAGCTTATTAAAAAAATTTCTGTGTATATAACATGTATATCTCCCCTCCCCCTACTTTTCAAGGATAATTCCTGAATGTTTCTGTAGAAACATGAAAAAAAATAAAGAATAACTTTAATTATAAATTGTAGTTTGCTGTGCTGAAAAGCAAATGCTATGCTATTCTTATGTGATATTACAATATGTGATTTCTGGAAATTTCAGTCTCTAAATAATTGATAGCTTGTAGTACCTACCAAAGAGAGAAATTGTAACATGGAAAAGATAGTATGATTGTGGTGATGAGACCTTCTTGGAGATCAGCCTCAGAAAGTGGTAAAACTTTATTTTAAATATATAAATGATACAGATTAACTCCTTTATATGCATTTATTTCTGTTTTATTTTTGTTCAAGTTTACATTTGGACAGATTTTTATTTACCTTATCTGTAAGGTACTTATTTATTTTTACATTTATATAGTGTGATGACAATTGTATTCTTGTGTAGAGTCTGGAAATCATTGTTGAACATTATTTTTTTTTAAACATTGCCTATTACTTTCCTGAAAGCTGGATAATTTTTAGAGTTCATTTTTAGCATTAGTCAGAGGTAAGAGACCTTTTTAAAAATTTATTTCATAGAGCCACAGAGGGAACAGCATTTGAAAGCAAGATAATTGAGGGGTTTTTTTTTCCTTTTCAAGAGAGAGAAATATAAAATGATGTACTGATCTGCTTACAATTAAGAATGGGGGGTGGGGAGGGTGAGGTTATAGCACTATCTTCAGTAAGTATAACAAATAATAAAATGTATATTCCAAGGCTATGTAATTATAGTGATCACTTAAGTAGGGACAGGACACAGAATAACAATATCATCTCACAGTTTATTTAGCACTTTAAGATTTATAAAGCACTTTTCTTACAAAAGCTCTATGTGATAGGTAGTATTAAGCACAAAGTATTACCACCTCTATCATACAAATGAGGATACTAAGAGGTCAAGTAACTTATCTAGTAAATTTCACAGCCCAGCCTCAAGTCTGTGTTTCCAGATTCCAGCAGGGCTCTTTCTACTACATTTTAAAATTAATGGGAGAAAAGTAAGGGAAGGGACAGAGAAGAAAAATTGTAGAGAAACACACACACTCTGTCTCTCTCTCTCTCTCTCTCTCTCTCTCTTCCTCCCCCCCCTCCTCCCTGCCTCCCTCCCTCTCTCCCTCCCCCCTTCCCCCCCACCTCTCTCAGTGAGATGATACTATATAGGAAGAAATATAGGCCCTCTATTTTAGAGGAATGCCATTCCATCTTGTGACTTTTTAACATGTTGTTCCTAAAAAATTTTTAAAGCTATGTTACATTTTTGCCTCTACAGATATAAATGATACTTTGTATTTTCCCTGAACACTAGGTAAAACTAAACAGACTGAGGGTTGAATTTGTCATTGTCCACAATGAGAGTCTAGATGCTTTGAAAGTGTGCCCCACTTAAATGAAACAAAGTATACAGAAAGTGAAAATTAAAGAAAGACTATCTTGGAAACCAATTTCTTTACATGATGCCCCACTGTGTAGAAGGATGCTATTATTTTATCTCGATGCTTCTTAACCTTTTTTTAGCCTTTTATAAATTTCTAAATTTGCCATGGCACTTCAGGGTGGAAATGGGGATATTATGCTATTGAAGAGAGCTGGGAGTATTAGGTTTTTTAAAAGAATATGCTTGATTTTTGATACAAAGGAGAAGTAGGAGAACCATATCTGAGCCAGTAACAGTGGTGGCCTGGCTAACTTAGGGAATAGTTCAGATTGTGAACTGTAGTACCTGTCCTTCATGTTAAATGAAGACTTAATAATGTAGGACTCAGAGAGACATGGATCAAGGGCATCATACTGGGAGAGGACAGACACACAAGCGGGGTGGTGCCTGTACAATCCATATAGGAAAGCTACTTACGCTAGAACTTAGAAGAAGCCTCAGTTTTCAGGGACATGATGGTGTGGTCTTTGCAGTATATTATTAATGCTCTTTATCGTATTAGAAATGTACAAACTCCTTATTAGGGGACAAAAAATGAAAGGAATGTCTTTCTCCCCCCCCCCCATTAGCATGAAGAACTATAAAAGATGTCAGACAAATGAACAAATTCTTTAATATTGTAACATCCTTAACCAGAACAGACGTCTTTAGTTTCATAATTAAGAACAATAGGAACAACTCAGCAAATACAAGGAACAATATATCAGACAAAAAAATCCTGTTAAGGGTCACATCATATAGCTTTTTGTTCATAACCTTAGGGTTTTAAAAATAATACCCCTCATCTTTTTTCCTGGAGACTATTAAGACAGAGTAAATTGTGGGAAATTAATTTACCTATGATATTGTTTGTCTTTAATAACAATAAAAGACATTACAAATGCTGGGTAAATTGGTAATTGTTGGCTTTTCTTGTCCTGGAGAGCACATAGAAAATTCTTAAGAAAATTCCTTCTTAGTGATACATGGGCAGCAACCCAAAAGCTGCCTCCAAAGAAATTAAGCACTTTCTTTTAATTCAGAGTAGAGAGTGTACCGTAGCTGTTGAACTGCTGTTGCAGAGCTGTTGATCTCTAAAGAAGAAAATATGTGCCCATTGGCAACTTGTATGAAAACCTTATAGGTCTAGTTTCCTAGACAGCAAAATGGGAAATTTTATGAGTACAAGGTATAAAGTTTAAATTGTGGGAAAGTATAAACTGTGATAATAATAATGGGGTTTCATTGTACCTGAAGTAGAATGAGAGAGCTAAAAGATGCCATTTAAAGGAAATATCTGTATATCAAGCAAGGGCCAGCCCACAAAGGTACATCTGCTTCTCACTTGGATCTAGGCTGAAGGGAACACAATTTTCTGGTACAGTATTTGTATTTTTTAAACTTGTTTTAAATATTAATCTCACTTGGTCAAAATATTATTGTTTTTGTTCTTAAATGTGCGCTTTAAAAAATTTGTTACATTCCTCAATGGGAATCTTTTTATTATATCAGGAGCAATTTTGTTTCTTTGAAAACTTATTTTCTTTTTTATATTAACAGTTAATGGGAAAATATAATTGATGCCTTAAAAATGGCTTCCTATATATCAGTTCTATTTTTGTAAAATAAGCTGTACTTGTACTATCCTCCAATTTGATGAAATACCTTTGACTTATGTATATGTATTTATAGGTATAGATATGTATGAAAATATTTATGTTATCATATTGGGGGCAATAAATAACAACTTAGTGAATAAAGAGCCAACCTGAGTTATATAGATCTGGATCCAAGTTCAGGTTCTTAACACACTCTCTAAATGACCTTGATCAATTCACTTAACCTCTCAATGCCCCAAAAAACTTTTGAATGCTAATTAGAAACAATTTTAATTTATACATTAAAGCATTTGTTCTTTCCTACATATAGTCAACTCACCCGTCCCCATCTTCCTTGTCTGTGAATATCAACTGTCCTTTCAAAGGCAAATCACCCTCCTTTCTCATGTTTCTCATCTCAGGTATACCTTGTCTGAATTCCAAATTAGTCTTAATTAATGGGTTTTTATTGAATTTCTTTAATAAAAAGCCTGTTATTTTTATCCTTCAATAAAAGGCAAAGATTGATAAGCAGTGGAATATGTACAGAACTGCCCTCAAAGTTAGTGAGAAAGAAGTAGCAATATTGTTATGTGGTATTGCCCCCAAATTTAATTTATGATTTAGAATTTGTTAGTGTTAAGTCATTTTACTAGTGATTAAGTGTTGCTAAAGTTAGAAAAATGGGAAGGAGAGAGAAACTCTTCATTTCTGGACCCAAATGCATAAAAAACCAGCCTTTAGCCACTGCAATTTTATATGATATTCATGCATAAAAAGACTAGAAAAGATTCTTTTCTTTTTTTAAATCACCAGGCTTTTTCATGAAAAAGGGACAGAGAGAAAAGTAGTGCTGCCAGCTTTTTCATAGAAGTAGAAAAGGAAAAAAATTATATGTTTGCATAGATAGAGCAATTTTTTTCCATTGAAAAAATATAACTTAATCATTTTTATCACTATCAAAGAAAAAAGACAAGGAGTATAGACATTCAAGTTAGGAAGAAGAATTGTGAATGGAGATTTTAAACCAGAAAAACTCAAAGTTTTAAAATCTAAATGCTTTTCAGATCAAATCACTTTCATATAAAAGAACATACAGAATAATTTTCATTTGCATTTTAATGAACTTCATGATTCCTTCACTTTTAACTTGTTCCATTGTACTTATTTATTTTGATTTTAAAAGAATTTTTAAAATACTAAATTGTCTTTGCATATGTAGAATATACAAATTTTATTTTATAGCACACTTATTTCCTAAAGCATCTAATTTTTTTTTTTGTTATCTTTTGGATTAAATAACTTGTAAATTTTTATGTAGTTAGATTCTTTCATAACAAAATGATGGCTGGTTAAGTAAATGAGTTAACAAAAAATAAGAGTCAAAATGCTCTCTAACTTTTGATTAATCCTTCACATAACCCTATGTTATTTACATACTTGGTAATTTTCCAAAATAATGTTATCATTTATCTGAAGCCTTATTTTTTTTTAAAAAAGTATCTCCTTATATCTGATAATATCAGAGGGGTCTCTATTTTATATTAAACAACTATATGATTTTTGGATAGCTAGAATTTTAGATCAAATTCTCTTAATTTTAAGTGGTTAGTTTTCTAATCTGTAAAAGGCATTTATCCAGAAGTCCTCCATGATACCTTTTAGCTTGTTAGCAAGCATTTTATGGTCATATGGTTCTGACATATGAAGTTCTTGGCCAGCCTTTTATTGTGAAGAGGACTTTTTAATCTTTTATTTTATCATGTCCTCTTAAATGGTTGCTGCTAATATACATGTATCTATATAAAACCTAGGGGTTTTTTAAGCCTCAGTTTCAAGGCTTTGTTCCTTCCATAAGGACTTTATTCAGATGAATGGACTAAGCAACTTAGTCTGTATGTTTAAAGCCAATAACTTGGATTATTTGAAGATTTTTACCCAATAATTTTATTGAGAGAACACATTCTGGTCCTAGCTCTGCCACCACTAGCTGTGTGACGATGAGCAAGTAACATTCTTTGCACCTGTTTCCTCAATGGTGAAATGTGGGGATTTGTCTAATTTTTAAGGTCCTTTCAAACTCTAAAATTATATGATTCTCTATACCCTATCTGTATTCATTCTACTTTGATTTGTGGTATGATTGCCTTAGAGGTTATATCACTTAAAAGAATAATGAACTGGGAGCCAGGAGACTTGACTAGGATTGTGTCTGCCATTCCCTTCTAACTAAACTGTGTGATCTTAGCCAAGTCATTTAACCTCTTTGGCCCTCAATTTCCTCATCTTTAAGGTGGTAGATGAACTCTAAGGCCATTTCCCGCTTAAAATTGAAATCAATGAAATGAACCTTGGGGTTCCCATAAAGGTAAGTGTTTTAAATGAGTTCCTAAAACAGGATAAGGTTTTGAAACCTTTTGAAGTCTGAGGGCCTTTGTCCTACAGAATAAAAGAAGTGTAAATAATAGATAACAACATTTTCATGATATAAGTATTCTGAAGGAAAATAAAATAAGAATTAAGCATTTCAGAATTTGTTAAATAAGAAACAACCTGAAAAACTAACAGGGATTTTGGCTTTTAAGCACAAAGCATATTGTTTAGGTTGGTGATTTTTACTAGTATGTGTATAATAAAACAACTAAGAAACATATAGATTTTACACTTAAAGAAAAGTTTTTGAAAATGGGATCCCTATTAGATCTGTAAATCTTCACTTGTTTGGATTTTGAGCAAAGTTTTACTTGGAATTGAACAGATGAAAAAGTGAGCGTGTGGCTGTGGGGTTTTTGATAATCTGGTTTGTTGTGGAAGGAGCAGTAATCTTGTTACCTCTACCAGGGCAATTGTTTCTTTTCTAATCTTTGTTATCTCTCCTATGTCTAGAGCAGGGTTCTACACACAGCAGGTGCTTAGCCAATCTTTATTGAATTGGATTCATTCTTCAATTAAAAAAATAAGTGTTCTGGGATTGCATGGAATTTGTTTCTAGCCAGTGTTTTGTACTTTACTCTGTATTTGCCAGCATAGTTAGGGAAGGAATTAGGTGCTAGCAGGACAGGGTAAGAGAAAGTCTACCTTCCTGATAGTACTATCTGGGATCAACTAGAATGGGCTGATATCACATTGTGACGTGGTATCATTAGCTCTCTGTAGTTCCCTTGTCAACAAGTTTGACCACTATAAATTACAAGAACAGCCAGTTGTACCACCTGGGAACTGCCTACTTTCTAAAATAAATAAGCTATATGTACCCCTACATTGATTAAATGTATATGTTTTAGATCTGAAAGGTCCTTGGGGATTATGTAGTTTAATCAGCCTGATCATTTTACAGATGAAAATGGATATCTTGGTCCAGAGAGATACCTTTCTCAAGATACATAAGCAGCATATAGTAGAGCTGAATTAAACCGAGCTTCTCTGACTCCAAAGCCCATACTGTTCCTTTGACACCAAGCTCCTATCAACTCTAACATGTCTACATTATTATCTTAGATTTTAGAAACATAATTTCCAGTGGTGATGGTAGTTTTAATAGGAAAAGTGAATAGAGCAAAGAAAAACACAAATCATGGTCAGTTTCTGAGGCGTATGAAACAGGAAATAAAATAGAACAGGCAAGACTCCTGTGTCTCTGACCAATCACATTGTATTATATGCTGTATATCACCAGAAGGGCTTATCTTCCCTTTGACCTGACCTGGATGGACCAGGCAGAAATAAAACAAGCTACAAGATCAACAAGTGGGTTAAGTGGTGGGCAAAAGCTACACAAATACAGTTCTGTTGACTTTTTAAATCAACTGTCTAACAATTTGTACAATCAGGAGGTAACCTGAGGAACAAATTATAGAACATTTTTGTTGTAGAGTAATGTTACAGATTTTAGCAGCATCTCTTATTCCAAATGAGGTATATAACCTTTCCCTATTGTGCAGGATGGTACAAAGGAAAGAGCATTAGATGCAGACCTGAGTTAAGTCCTTAATGCACTAAGGACTTCCTGTGAGGCATTGGACAAGTTATTTAACCTCTCTGGGCCTCTGTTTCTTCATACGTAAATTGAGGGGGAGGGGAGGGTTCAACTCTATGATCTCTTAAGTTCCCTTCCAAATTTAAGTGCTACAGATCTATATGGTAATTTTTTGGCCTCGAAGTGTTCTGCCATTTCTCTTCATCAGAAACTATGTCCAATGAACTTCATTCTTCACCAAGACTGCTTTTCCATGAAATACCTAGATATAAACCCAGTGAATGCATATAAATTAAGTTCTTGCAACTCAACAAATATTCTGTATTCTGTGTCCTTCACCTTTCTTCATCCAATCAATCCCAACTTCATCATGAGAAGGCTGTCTTTAAGAGGCTTAAGGGGGCAACAGAAAAAATGAAGGAGAGAATAAGCATATTGATCACCTACTGTGTGCCAGGCACTTTGCTAAGCACTTCACAAATATTAACTCATTTGAACCCCACAAGAACCCTGAGAAGTAGGTGCTATTATTATCCCTATTTTACAGATGAGGAAACTGAGGCAAACAGGCTAAGTGACTTGCCCAGAGTCATACAACTGGTGTCCGAGGTTGTTTTTGAACTCTGGTCTTTCCAATGCTAAAACAATCAATCCTCTGTGCCACCAGCTGGGCAGGAGTGAAACAAGTTTCTCGTTCTTTCCCTAGAATAGGATATCCAAAATAAGAGGCATTAAGTTAGTTGATCTGAGAAGCAGTATGACATTTTGGACAAAGTGCTGGATTTAGACTCAGGAAAGCCAAGGTTTAAATCCCACCTCCAATAATTAGCTCTGTGACCTTGGGCAAATTACTGAACCATTTAAGTCTTTGTTTCCCCATCTGTTAGGTGAGGATAATGAAGACTATAGTACCTCCTTTACTGGGTTATTGTGAAGATTAAATGACAATGTGTGTAAAGCACTTTGTAAATCCCAAAGTGCTCTATAAATGACAATAATTATTTGTACTCACTTCCTTTGAGCATTTTCTCTGAAAATCACTTAACTAAAATATTTATCTTCTATGAGAGAGCCTGGCAATGCCCAGAAACTTCTATGGTCATTTATTTACTCCAGTTTGTGAGGAAAGGGCTTTTGGGATGAGTTGTTATATTGTGTTTAAATACAAAATAAACAAACCTCTAAATAGAGTACAGGAAAGGAAGTCTTTTTAGAAAGTTGCTTGCATGGTATCTATA
Organism: Trichosurus vulpecula; assembly: GCF_011100635.1. NCBI lineage: Eukaryota > Metazoa > Chordata > Mammalia > Diprotodontia > Phalangeridae > Trichosurus > Trichosurus vulpecula. Next base: position 321,485,799 of record NC_050574.1, on the reverse strand, counting down.
CTACTGCATCTATTTTCAAATCTTCATCCTTATGCTCAAGAATTTTGTGAGATTTATTTTATGTCTAGAAAGAAGGGGAAAAGGAAATTGTAACTTTTGCCAGCATGAGCAGATCCTCAGCATGCCTCTTCTCTTTCTTCTTCTGACCTTCCTGTTTCTGTTGATAGCATCCTAACCTTCTGGACACCCAGGCTCAAAACTTCAAAAGTCATTTTTACCACTTTCCCCTCCTCCCATATGCCATCAGTTGCTAATGCCTGTCAAATCCTAAAAGTCCTGTTGTGGTTTCCTTTGTTGCAAGAAGGCTGAAGAATCTCCTGAGTTCAAATCCAGCTTCAGACACTTAATAGTTGTATGACACTGGGCAAGTCACTTAAAAATTGTTTGCCTCAATTTCATCTATAACATGGGAATAATAATAGTGCTTACCTCCCAGAATTGTCATGAGGATCAAATAAGATAGTGTTTGTAAAGCACTCAGCATAAAGCCTAGGATGAAGCAGGCACTATATAAATGCTAGATATTATTATCTCCCAGAGAAAACCCTGAAGCAAGCAGGTACTACTATTATATCAAAGAATGACATGGTCCCACCAGGCCATATCCTCTCCAAGTCCTTTAGCTGTGCACTGACAGCCTTTTATAGACCACTAGAACCATGCAAGACATTACAGCTACATAGCTGGATCATCTGGTGGCCCTGCATTTGACAGGATGTAGAAAGTGATAGTGTCATGTGATACCTGTTCCAAGATAAAATTCTTTGACAGAAGCTGTAGGGATTAGTGTAGCTACTATCAACATCCTAGAGGTTATGAAAGAGTTCATCCCTTGCCTAATCACATACCATTAATTGAGTAGTAATCCTTGTTTATCAAAACTAGTCCCATTATTTCTACAAAGACCCTACATTTTGTTTTCTTGGGGCCACTTTGAGTGGTTGTCCTAGTCTTCTTTCTGATTTTGAAAGGCCTGCCTGGAATTGATGGGCTTGCTAGATGTGACCCATTCCAGGCAAACCAACGGAGTTAATCAGATGCTTAAACATTATTTAAGGTCCCTGTTGAGGTACCATCAGGATAATTAATTTTCCCTCCTAGTTCTCCTGAAGTTCTTATGTATTTGGATCTTCGTGCTTGACTAAGTCCAGCCTTTCTACACCAATTGTTTTCTCCTTCAGAATGTCTCATCACACTGACCCTATCGTGGGTTACTAACAGTAGCTAGGTAAGATGGTCTTCTGCACATCATCTGTGCCCTGGTAGCCTGAGAACTCCAAGTACACTTATTAAGAGAAGGCAGACTATACCCATCATATGGAGTGCCTGGTTTTGTTTTTGGTTTTTTATTGCTGGGTTTTGGGTGGGGTTTTGCTTTTTTTTTTTTTGCACCAAAGCCAACTGACAGAGTGACAAGCGTATAACACATTCCATATCTCTAGTCATTCCTTCTCTATCAAGAGGAGGAAGGTGTTTATCAGTTCTGCAGGACTGAGATAGCTCATGGCAGCTCATCAGTTTGCTTTTTATTGTTATCATCTATAGCATGAAATCATCATGTATGGAATTCTCTTGATTCTGTTTTCTTCACTCTACATTGCTCTAAACATCTTCCCATGTTTCTTTGAATTTTCCATGTTGTTATTTTGTAAGGCACAGTAATAATATTTTATTTCATTCCTCTGCTACAACTTGTTAAGCCATTCCTTAATTGATGGATACCATTTTGTTTTCTTTCTTTTACTACTACAGACAGTGCTGCTATGAATAATTTGTTATACAAGAGACCTATCTGTCACTGACATCACAGAGTAGGATCACTGAATCAGAGAGCATAAATGATTTAGTGACTTTCTTTGCATAATTCCACCTTGCTCTCTAGGATGGGTGGACCAATTCAAAGCTCATTTTACTATAGGCTATGGTCTTTTTCTTTATCTTGAATTCCACCATGCCAATTGCCCATGCATAATACTCCCAAGCAGAGTTTTCTCCCTTGCCTACAAGCTTACTTTATTCAAATATTAACCACCTGCTCCATATCTCTCTCCCCAAACCCTTTCAGGATAACCAGTCCTTTCCCTGAATCGTCCCATTCTCATCCCTCCCCTTTGCCCCATGGTGAGTAGAGGTGGGGAGAAGTATCATATTTAACAGATGCTCAAGTCTAAGGAAGTCAGAGGATGACACTCTTATTTGAAAAATCAGGAGGATGTGCATCTTGGAAGGTTGATTGGTAGGAGCAGATCTATTCAAGCCTTCCGCTCTAGCTACTACCTCCAACAAACTAGAACCTCAAAGGTGAGAGTATCCTTCGTAGAGAGAAGTACTGTGGGATAATCCCCAGCACATTTTACTTCTAGTTGTAAGTCTTCAATATTTACTTGTAATTCCCTGATCACCATTTTATCCCATTCCCCCTCCTATTCCTTCTTCTAACTATCCTATTTCTGTTAATAGCACTGTTGCCATCTAAAACACCCAGGCACAAAACCTTGAAGTCATTTTTAATACTTCCCCTTCACCCCTGCATACCATCAATTGCCACCTTCTGCCAAATCTTAGAAGTCCTCCAAGTTACAGCAAGTATCCTTTGTTGTAAAGTTACTGAAAGATCTCCTGGGGAGAACCTTAAAGTGGGAAGATTCCCATCTCCTCCAGGTGCTTTTGTTATTAAATCAAGCAATGACTATGTTCTGTGGGCTCAGGATCACCCACAGCCTTGCAGTCCTTATAAAACAAGGTTTAAAAAATTATTTTGTGTGGGCAGCAGCAGGCACTTGCTGTTAAAAATGTTTGAGAGCATCAGAAAAGATGTCTCCTGGTTTTTGTTTGGTTATTTTGTATCTAATAAGCCCCACATGTGCTTTGAACCATGACCTGGTGTCTCCCCCTCCTGCTGCTCTACCTTCCCATCAGCATAAATACCAGCAAAGACAATAGTGATGATAGACTTTTAATCCCATCTTGTATTGACAGCCTATCAAATGTGCATTTTCTCTTCACCTGTGACCAAACCTCTATGTATTCTATCATTCAAAGCAAATACTTTCTTACTACAAATGCTAGCTTTCCCATTATCAATCTCGGGTGACCTAGCACTAGCCCAAAGACTACTTCCTGATGCCCTTAAACAGGCCCAGGAAATGTCAAGTATATACAACTTTCCCCACTCTCAGCAACCTAAGATGAATAGTTTTTCATCTCCTTTCCCATTTGGCCACATAGTATACTTTGTCTAGGATCAGAGTTCAGGCCTGCTTACTCCTTACCCTCTGACCTATGTATCTTTATCCTAACTGACCTCCTTGGACTTGATTTGTTGACTGTTTAAACCTGCCATATCTACCGGAATCCTCACAATTAGCTGGAAACCTAGTCTTGAACCCTCTTTGCTAGACCTGTCTTGTTGCCCATGTTACTTCTTAGCAACATTATAACTTTGGTGTTGTTTCTGTTCCCATCAAATTTTATATAGAATTGGAATCATTATTTAAAGCTCTCTCTGCCTAGTTACAATATACAAAAGGTGACTCTATTTTTAACCCCCCACAGGTCTCAGGTTATCAATTCTAGCTTTGGAAGGAGGAGGGTATTAGTAACATTCTGAATTACAGAAATGTGTGTTCTTCTTATTATTATTCCAACAGCTTGGAATGAAAATTACTCATTTGGCTAAATTATTTCAGAACTCGTGTGACCTGCATTCAAAGATGAAAGGATGTAAATTACCCTCTTCTCGTAAGATTGCTAGACATGCAGTTTAACAATTCAAGTTTTTGTTAAATGTCTTTTATGTGCCAGGCATTGTGCTAAGCTCTGGCAATATAGAGACATAAACAAAATAGTCCCGTCTATCAAGCAGTTTATAGTGTTTTTTCTAATTATTGTTTTAGATTCCTGCCTCTGGATTATTTGCTTCCTCTTCAGATGAACATTTGATTATTTTACCTCATTCTGCTCTTATAGCAATAATACCCCAACCCTGCACAGAGGAATTTACGAAAGGAATAATGGAAGAAAGAAGAGAGAGAGAAGGAAGGAAGGGAGAGAGGGAAGAAGGAAGAAAAAGGGGGAGAGAGAAAATGGGCACATATTATCTCTTCCTAGATTTACCTTTTAAGCTATCAGGCCTCTTATCATTCAAAAGTCCAAGATACCTTGTTGGATTTGGCATTGGACAAGGGAATGAGGAGAGTTGTCTGGGGTGTTAAACGCAGCAGAAACCTGTGATTTCTGTCCTTGTATTCTCAAGAAGAAGACTTACATCTCTTTTTGATTTAGGAGATTCCCTCCTCATAGTATAGTTGTTTATTTTTTTCCCAAAGAAAAGTTTTCCATTTCCCCAAAACCTGAGAACATAACTTTTGAGTAAATCAAATTAACACAGCTCTAGTCTTCAAGGCCTAGCTCAAGTGCTGTTTCTTTCATGAAGCCTTTCAGTGATGAGTAGAGCAATGCTGCAATTCAGAAAGACCATGGTTCAGATCCCACCTGGAAGTCACCTGACTTCTTGGAGCCTCAGTTTTCTCATTTGTACCTGGGGATCCCACTGCTTGAAATAGCTACCCCCAGAGGGTTGTTGTGAGGTTCAAGGGTGATAATGTATGTAAAGTCCTTTGAAACTTTAAAATATTATTAGTCTAGATCTGTGATTTCATCAGTGTAGGAAGTTACTCAGTGAGGAAACTTCCGTGAGTTGAAGTTCTGCGATTTTTTTTTTCTGCAACTTAGAGTTGTAAGCAACTTGCCTGGGATCCCGCAAGTATTATGTGTCAGAAACTGAATTTGAATCCAGCTTCTCCTAACTCCAAAGCTAGCTTTCTTTCCATTACATCGTCCTCCCAAATATCATCATCATCATCATCATTATTGGTAGTAGTAATGGTAATAATGACAATAAATCATTGGGTTTTAAGACAACAAATAAAGGTTGTCTTAAGTTAAGCATCTAATTCTGCTAATTCTGTGAGTGCTAGATCAATTTAAAGTAGAATTCACCTTATCACACTCTCCTGGTTCCAAGAGTTTATCCAGGACATGGGATATATGCATTTGATTCAGTGTTGATATTTACCACTGTGTAATCCTTATAGAACTGGATGGTTTGGTCAAGATTGAATACCAATACTGTTAAGGAAGCCTATGTACTGACCGAGTGATCATCTTCTGTCCCTGTATGTCCTGTACCATACTAATCTTTTCTTTTGGTGCAGAGTAGAGGGATCCCCAAAGTGGTTGCATGATTTACTGAGAGAAGTACTGGACTAAGTCAGGAAACCTGAGATCTGACTCTGGGTCTTCTAGTTAGATGACCTAGCCATATAACTTCTGAGTTTGCTTTTCCTTATCTGTAAATGGGAATAATACTGTCAAGCACTGTCATTATGTCCCTTTGTTTTCCTTGACTGTTTCTTTGTTACAAGAAAAGACTCCTGGGCTAGGGGTTTGGGGCAGGAATAAGGTGTTTTTGTTTTTAATGATAACAATATTTCTTAAATTATAAAACTATTCCTCATGATAGTTGTGAGCCCAATGATGTAATATATGTGAAAACACTTTTAAAATTATAAAGAACTGTACAACTGTATGATGGCATCAGTATTATTCCTGTTACTAGTATTGGTCTCATGGCTGCTGAGGTCGTGACTGAATTCCCCTAAAAAGCATTTGAAATTGGGCCAACATCAGAAAGATCTTTGTTTTGTCAGTTGTTGTCAGGTTCTCAGAGTACAAAATTTAAGTAAGGGAGTTCTATGTCTTGTGCTTAGTCATAAACCATACCTGGCCCTGCTGTTTTTCTCCCCTGTCCTGTCAGTTCCAGAGATGGACAAAAAGGGGTACCAACCTCTCCTCATGGAATAGATTAGTATATCTCATTAATATGGAATCATAGGATTCAGAGTTAAGAATGGTCTTAGAGATTATCTGGCCCAACCCAAGCATTTTGCAAATTAGATAGCCTAGAAAGGTGAAGTGATTTGTCTACAAGTACACCGGTAGTATGTAACACAGCCAAGATTCAAACTCGGGTCCTCAGCCTCCAAATCCAGTCCCTTTTCTGCCATACTCTGCTGCCTTTTGACATATTTCTTTTCTTTCAAAATGAATCCTGTTAAAAAGAACCATAATTCCAATTCCCCAAATGAAATGGACCATAGAGGGGCTTTGCCTTTTCTTCCACCTTTGTCCTCTAGCTGACAGACCCCACAGGTTTTATAATAGTCGCACCTTGGTTAGCTGTAGCTAAAGAAGTTAACCTCTATTAAGTCTTCCCTATTTCAGGCTCCTCACGACATCATATTCCAGTTATTATGTCCAAGGAGCAATCTTATTGATGTCTGTCCTTAATCCTGAAAGTTTGGGGCTTGGAGAATACCCAGCTTTTTGCAGGTAAAGCACTTCTGGCTTAACCCCTATTGGCAAGCCCTTTGCCACTCTTCATTTCTAGATTTTTCAGCTCTATAGACTTGGCCTCCTATTTCAAAGCATCCTCCTTTCTCTCTGGCTTTTGGAGCCCCTGTTGCCATTGGCTTTTTCAGAACCCAGCTCCTCAACTAGATTATGAACAGTGTGCTGAGAGGGACCATACTATATACACTTAGTTGTGAACCCCACCCCCACCCCCACCCCACCCCACCCCAGCACCTAGAGCAATACCTTAATATGTAATAGATACTGTTGATTTTTTTTTGAATAAGTGGTGCTGGCAAGAAGGATCAGGAATGCCTGGAAAGTGTGTGAAGTTAATAGTATAGAATAAATAGTCTTTATCATGGGCACTTATTTGAGTACTAGAATACTTAGGAAACAGATTGTCTACCCTAGAGATTAGGTTATATGAAGAAATAGTGTGAGATAAGCCTAGGAAAATAAATTAGAGCCAGACTTTAGTGCCAGACCAAAGCTTCGACTTTGTCTTAAGGCAATGGAGAGTCATTATACATTTTTAGCAGGTGAGTGAAAAGGTCAAATCATTTTTGGAAATTTTTTTTGGCCCCTTATGCATGACAAATCATGAGAGATTATAGTCTGGGAGTTCACTTAGTAATCTATGATGTCATCAGGTGACAAGGAACTGAATTAAGGTGGTGGCAAATAAAAAAGGAAAATAAGAAATGGATATAAAAGATACTATAATGGAAGAATGTATATAGTTTGGTTACTGGCTATTGAGGGAGAGCAAGGAGTCAAAGTTGCTATAATGTTTGGAGACTGGCAGCATGCTGTTTGACAGGAATAATTGACTTAAAGGAAAATGCTGGTACAATTACAGCCATGTTTAGTTTGAAATCCCCAAGGAAGAATTAAGTAGAAAGGTCCTATAACTCACTGGAAATGTGAGAATGATGTTCCAAGCAAGAAACGTGTTTTCCCAGTACCAGAAACTTTCTCAGTCTCCTCCAACATCTAGTCTTTTCCTTTACAGAAAAGGAAAGGTGGCAACATGCAGAATATTTCTTGGTATTTAAAACTATTTGCCATCACTAAGGTAAAAAGAATTTAAGGCTCGACTGGAATTATAAAATATTGATTCATCTCTTTCCCTGGTATGTGTATCTTATAGCCTATACTTAATGTGGTATCTGACCAGGTCATAAGGGTTGGTTTCCAACCTTCAGATGAAGTTTGGGTTTCAGCTTTGGAGACCAGATGTCCTCCCCAACCTGTAGCTATTCTACTTCTACCCATACAATGAGTAGAATGGGAAAAGTGGTGGATTGAGGTAGAAGATCCAAGCTCTTTCTGTCACTAACCACCTACTTGACCTTGGGCAAATCACCTCACCTGTCTGGCTCTCAACTCAAAATCTGTAAAGTGAAGGAATAGGACAAGGTGATCACTAAGTCCTCTTCTAGATGGAACATTCTATGAGTCTGCGATAGTCCTACCTCTTCCAATATGTCTTGAATGTTCTCTTGCTCCCACCCAGACACCCACTTTTCCCTCAGGATACCAAACCAGCCTCTTAGTTGTACTCACCGTGAACTAAATGTTCCCACTCTTCTAACCAAGATTCCTGGGGACAGTAACTTACCTTTTATAAGGTGTGAGTTACCCTCCTTATAAAAGACTGTGGTAAATACTTTTGTAGAAGTTGTAGTTAGTATTTTCCAGGTATTCAACTGGACTAAGGGCTTCAGTGAAAGAAGACAGTAGTTAATTTTTTAAAAAACATATGCTTGGTTTAAATGTCAAGAAGAAAGTAAGCTACTGATCAATGTTAGAAAATCTTCCACTCGACAGGATGGCTTGGGTAGGAATCTGTAAATCTCTTTGGAGAGTCTGTGTTGTTTGTTCCCTTTCGTGTTTGTTGGTCTAATAGTAATTCACCAAACTAGAAATCATTTTCATCATTTACTTTTTAAAAAAAAAGCTGTCTTAGATGGTTATAAGTGAAATGTCTCTGTATTCTTCATGCTGTTTATTGTCTTAAGTGTCTTTATTTTTCTAAAAATGAAGCCTGCCCTATGTCTATCATTTATGGTGGTAGATGCTCATAATTGGTAGGTGTACCTTTCTGATGTGTTGCCCAAGTCCAGTACAAGGTTGCTGTATATAAGGTAAAAACTTTTACCAAAAAGCAGCATTTAAATTGTAATGACCATTTAAAAGAGGGAGGAGGGAGGAGAACTACTAACACTTACAAGCATTAAATAAATTGTCAACTTCATGTTGTTATTTATGCAGAATTAACCTTTTTCTCCAGATCATTGAGACTGAAAATATGATGGACCGAATTGTGAATGGCTTGTCTGAGTCTAGTATCAAGGTGCGGTTAGCTGCAGTCAGGTATGAGCTTTAATGGTCTGAATAAAAATCATTTGCAGTATATTTAATTCAGTTAACTTTCTGGTCCTTCAGGAAGTAAGAAATTAAATGGACTGAACTTAAGCTCACATAAACTTTTAAATGCAGTATATAACATTAATGGAGAATCTACTTTCAAAAGTATTTGAAGTGTTCTGAAGTGGTTAAATATATATTTGTTATCTGCAGTATATTAATAGTTATGAAACCCCCCAATTGTTTATGTTTGAGAAGAAAAGTTGTAATTCTTGTGTGAAGCTAATTTTGATTATTCTTTGTAGATGTTTGCACAGTTTATCCAGGTCTGTGCAGCAGCTTCGAACCAGTTTTCAGGATCATGCAGTGTGGAAACCTTTAATGAAGGTAAGAGAGGGGGAGAAAATCTGCGAGCATGTGTTGTTAGGCCTGCCTTTGTAACAGCTCATTTCCCCTGCCCACTTAGACTTTTTCTTTTCCTGTAGGGTCTTTTGAATAATTGATGTGCTAAAACATAGCATTTGGTGTTGACACGTCTAAAAGAGTGTTTCTGAGGTCAGCAATTAGTACTTGCACGTGTTTCTGCTTTATCTTCCTTTGCTATTTAAAGTTTTAATTTTCCATTTGAGCTTACGTAGCATACTTAAAATTAGCTAATGTTTTTCTTATAGTTTTTATGAGTTTAAAAGGAAATTAATTTGCAGTTTGTGCGTGAGTAATCTAGACCTTTCCTTAGTCTTTTATCAACTGTAGGACATTCTGAAAACCTTAATTTATTTTGGTGAGGAGCTTCTATAGTTACACATATTGTAAAATACCAATTTTGTCATAATGCCTTACTCAGCATTCCATTACTTTGATGACTCCAAGATCTCATCATTGTAATCACTCCTACCACCAGTGTGATAGTAACAATAAAAATAATAATAATAACTAACATTTATATAGTGCTTACTGTGTGCAGGCACTGTGCTAAGCATTTTTCATTTATTATCTTACTTGATCCTCACAACAACCCTGCAAGGTAGGTGTTATTATTATCCCCTTTTTACAGTTGAGGAAGCTGAGGCAGAGGTTAAGTGATTTGTCCAGTGTCACATAGCTGTTAAATGTCAGAGGGCAGATTTGAACTCAGGTCTTCTTGACTCCTGGCCTAGTGCTCTATCTACTGAGCTACCTAGCTGCCTAAGATCACAGACCACTATATATTCCCATTCCACATAATTCTTGTCCAAGACCTTCCATCCTTTTGCCATATAGATTTTACCCAAAACTCTGAGAGGCCTTCCTATGGGTCTTTTCATATTTCGTAGATAAACAGTTAAGACTCTAGTAACGATTTATTATGTCTTGCTCTTGCTATACAACCAGCCTTTTTTCCTCTTTGATGTTTTATATGCCACTTCTTGTGTGCTAGTTATTATGGTGAAATATTGTAGCCTATTTACAACCACTGTGCATTTTCCGTTGCTCTTTGAGGTTATCAGAAATTTTTATTCTTCAGAGGTCATGTTGTTCCAGAAATTGAAGCCATACAATGGGCATTGGCAGAATATTAGATTTCAAAATAAGAGCTTAGGTTCCAGGGCAATAACCTGAGCACTATAAATTGTTTATCCACTTAGTTTTTCCTGTGTGAATGATTAGACTTTTCCATTGAGTGGTTCTGGATCTCATCGAAGAGGTCCTGTCATGTCCCAGGGCCCAATACAGTCAGCACAATGTCACTTGCAAAGAAAAGCATCAAGAATGTGACGATGGTAAATCAGAAAAGATCATAGACTTAATGTTGGAAAGGACTCCAGCTGTCATCTAGTCCAACTCCCTCATTCCCCATGAGGAAACTGAGGCCCAGAGAAATTGGGTATCTTGCCCCAAGGTCACACTGGTATTAATTGGCAGAGTTGGGACACAGGATCCTTCTGTCCACTGTTAAACTACACAAATACAAACAAGGCTGCTCCCTCCCAATTTCACCTGCTCTACTTATCTCTGATGAGGTTCAGGAAACCTGCAGGACTTTCCCCTTTAGCATTTGTCAGTGATTTGTTGTTATTGTTGTTTTTTATTTAGAGGTGATTTATTCAGTGCATTAAGGCTGCAGCCCTCTGCATAGGAGAGCTTATAGTTTGCCTGAGAAAGCCATTCATTACAGAGCCCCCTGACTAAACCAACTAAAGAGCTGTGTAATTCCTCAGGATCTGGCATTATTGTTTCATTCCATTGAAAAGAATCTCCCTCATTGTTGGAATAGATACTTCCTAGGCATCTTCTTTTCCATACAAAGCCAAAGTCATCTTCCAGTATCTTTCAGAGGAGACAAGCCAGAATTCCATCGATAACAACCACGATCGATAAGATATAGCACCTGAAGGCGTGCCAAGTGCTTTACATATGTTATCTCACGTGATCCTCACAACAATCTGGCAAGAAAGGTGTTACCACTATCCTCCTTTTACAGGTGTGGAAACAGTCTTAGGATAAGTGACTTGCCCAGGGTCACTCAGCTAGTAAATGTCTGAGGCAGGAATTGAACTCAGGTCTTCCTGGCTCCAAGTCCAGCATTCTATCCACTATGCATCTAGCTGAACATAATCAACCAACAAGTTCGTGCTGACTGCTTATTTATATCCAGCAATATACTAGCTATTATGAGCAATACAAGAGAAAACATGATTCCTGTCCTCAAGAAGCCTAGAATCTCATTGGGGATAATATCCACCATGAGCTGGAGTTGGAGTCCTGGATTTGGAGGTCCTAGTTTAGAGTATCAGCTCCAAAATGTTAGTAACTGTGTGACCTTGGACAGCTAGGTGGCACAGTGGATATAGCACCAGGCCTGGATCAGGAAGACCTGAGTTTAATTCCAGCCTCAGACACTTACTAGCTGTGTGACCCTAGGCAAGTCACTTAACCCTGTTTGCCTCAATTTCCTCATCTGTATAATGAGCTGGAGAAGGAAATGGCAAACCACTCCAGTATCTCTGCCAAGAAAATTCCAAATGGGGTCATGAAGGGTCAGAATCAATTGAAAAATGACTGAATGACCTTGGGCTAGCCACTTGACCTCTCTAGACCATCAATAAAGTGAGAGTGCTGAATTCAGTAACCTCTGATTCCAGCTCTAGATCTGTGATCCTATGAGTTCTGACCCTAGAGCCACCCATCACTCCTTCCATTTGATTACACTGTCTACCATTGAACCAAGTCATCTCACAGGTCACCCCTATCAAGGAATCATAGATACCTTTAATATGTGTGTAAAAGACGCCTTATTAAAGGATACTCTTTTAAAAATGGCATTTTGTTTTGTCAGATCTTTTTTTTGTAACCAAACAATAAACACAAGATTATCTTGTATTTTTTACACATCTCAGCCATTTGTACAAATGCAAAGAGGTGGTCTACTGAAGAGAATTATCTATGAGAGCATTTTTTCCCTTTTCACATTTGCGTCAAAGATATCTTCGTTAAATGCCTAGACCATCCAATTATTTATTCATTCATTTACTTAGGTCCAGATCTCTGATTTCATTGATTTAGGGACCTCCCCAGTGAAGAAAATCCACCAATGTAGATCTGCAACTATTCTGCAAGTTCCTCATGATTTATTCACTTGCCTTAGTAAGAATGCTTTCTCTCAAAAGATGAAAGGACCAATGAGGGGAATTGCTATTCTGGACTTGTTTTTGACCAAAAGGAGAAACTAGTTGGTGAAATAGAAATTAAGGAAACCTTGGGGGAAAGTGGTCCTTCTTATCTTAGAACTTCTCATGGAGGAAGATGGGAAAATGGGGTATAATCTGACATGTACTTTAGTTTTGGGAAGAGGGATAGTAGATCATATGTTAAAGAGTTCAGAGAAGAATATCTAAGACTGTAAAAGAGGTCAGTCCAGGAAGAATGGGAAACTCAAGAAATAAATTCTGAGGACACCAAGAAAAATCATTCATTGATGAAGGAGGATCATATATAGTCTGAAATATTTTTAAAGGATCATTATCAGCTAACTTAGATACTTTAAAAACATACAAAACGCAGAAGAAAAGACAAGGAATGGAGAATGAATTTTAAAATGTGGCAAGATTCAGATTACTATCAAGAATGAATGCTAAAGTTCAGGATAAGATGAGAGTCGAAGAGAATGCTAAGAACAACAGAACTTTTAACTATATTGAGGAAAAGATGAACAAAAAAAGGATAAAACTACTGTGTTGGGTGGCTGAGACAGTGATAAAGGATGGCAGAGGGATGCCAGAACTGCTTAGGAGAATGCACATCGGAATTGACAGAACCGAAGTTGCTAATAAAGAGTTAAAATCCAAGATATGTAGTGAGATTGCAAAAGAGTACCATTCTAACTTTGATGAACTCATTTAAGTATTCCCAGGGCATTCAAAGAGTGGACAGATTGTTGCAGGACCAGGCAAGGGCAAACGTCTCATTCTTTAAAAAACAAAAAGGTTGAATTTGCAAACTCCTAGCTATCATAGCCAGCAAAATTATAGAAAGTACTGTCATCAAAGGTGGCCGTTCCCAAGAAATGCTCATTTAATTTATTGCTTTGCTAATCCCATTCCCTTACTGGAGTATTGTCCAAGTTAATCTCTCACACGAGGGCTTTGTCCTTGAATACTGAAGCAAATAGCTTGTTTGATCAAGTCCACCAAACCCTTAGAAAAGTTAGTAAACACTTAGAAAAAGAAATGGTGATCAAAACGTGTGAGGTTGGTTTCATTAAGAACAAGTCCTTCTAGTCTTTCCTTTTTAAACGAAAATAGCTCCCTCCCCCACTTTTAATGTTTGCAAAGTCTTTCCCATATATTATCTTGTTTAATGTAGGTGAGAAATAGTTGTCTAGATTTTAGCAATGCATTTGACAAAGTCATGGCTCTTCTTATAAACAAAATAGAGCAATGTCAGCCAGACAATAATACAGTTAGATTCAGAACTGGTTGAATGCCTAGTCGCAAATGTATTCATTGACATTAATAGTTTAATGTCAAGCTGGCAGGGGGTCTCTAATGAGAGCCCAAGGCATCTGTGCTTGTATTCATGCTTTTTGATGTTTTTTTCAGTGATTTGGATAAAGACATAGATGAAATGCATATCAAATTTGCAAAAGATGCAAAGGTAGGAAAGAGAACTAATAATTCATTGGATGATGGAACCAAGATCCAAAAAAGATCTCAAACAGGCCAGAATACCAGATCAACTGAAATAAGATGGAAATTAAATAAGAACAAATGTAAAGTCATAAATTGGGGTTAGAGATTTCACAATGATGAGATATTAACTACTGGCTAGACATTAGTTAATCTGAAAAAGTGCCCAAGAGGATGCTACAGCAGTTCCCGTGCCCAACTGCTCCCCCACACCCAAGAAAACCCTTAATGTGATCTGTGGTTGTTTTAAGAGAGGCATAGTGTCCAGCACTAGGTTGTTCTCTTGCCTTATTTTGGCCACACCTACAATATTTTGTTTAGGTCTAGTTACCACATTTTAAGGAGTCATGAATGAGTAAGATGGCCTGTAGAGGAGGATGACCAGGATGATACTCAAGATCATGTCACATGAGGATCAATTAAAAGAATTAATGTTTCACCTTGAGAAGAGCACATTTAGGGAGGACATGCATGGAAACCATCTCCAAATAATTGAAGGTCTATTGAATGGACTAGAGATTAGACATCTGCTTGACTGGAGAAAGCAAAACTAAGAGCACTTCATGGAAGTATCTTAGAGGCTTTATGCTTCATGTAAAGAAAAAGTTTTCTAACACTTAGAGCTGTCTCAAAGGGGAACAGATTTCCTTGTGAGATAGTGGTATTTCTTGCACCAGAAGTATTTAAACAAAGGCTGAATGACCACTTGTTGGGGTATGTCATAGAACAAATTCTTGTTTATGTATGTGTTAGGCTCTGAAGTTCCATACAACTCTGAGATTCTGGGTTTCTATGATGTGAGCTGTCGATCACAAACTGAATTGGTAAATAACACTTTCTAGCCTCTTATAGCATATATATATATATATATAGATAGCCATTTTCTTCAATGTTCAAGAACAAGTCCTGGTATTGGCAAGTAGATCCTAAAGAATCCTAGAAAGGGAAAGGAGTAAACAAGGGAATTAATTCAAGTAATAACGCTTGGAAAGGGGCACCACAAGTGAATGTTATTCAAACTAAGAAATTGGATGGAGGGCATGGTACACAGAGGATTCTGCACACTTATCTGGGCTAGAAAGAAGGAGTATAAAAAAGAAAATAACAATAAAAGTGGATTCACTGGATTTAGATTTGGGCAGGGGAGAGCAAGAGGGGAAATTTTTTTTTTGATAGATCAGAGTTCCAGAGAATTTGGGATACAGTAGGATCAAGGATACAGGTAGGTAACTTCAGCAAGGAAGAACAGGTGGGTGAGGATATTGAAAGGTTCATAAGGAGAAGAAGAGGGGAGCTCAATAAGTTTATATTGGATGACTTCAGTTTTCTTAATAAAATAGAAAGGTCATGTTAGAGATTTAAGAAAGAAGAAAAATATATTTAGAGAAGCTTTTGTGGGAAAAGTGATAAGAGAAATAATGAGAAATTAATGACAGCTTCAGAGTCCAGATCTTTGTGTTTTATTTGTTTTCATAAAATTGGCATAACAGTGCAGAGTGATACTTTGCAGAAATTTCAGAGCTGGAAGTAACTTCAGAAGCCATTTAGTCCAACCCAGCTATAAACTTCCTTCTGAGCTTTGTGTCATCTGCAAACTAAATAAGCGTTCCATCTATATACATTTATCTAAGTCACTGATAAAAATGTTAAAAAGAGCAGGACCAAGAACAGGTCCCTTGGTCACTGCACAAGACTTATCAAGTTGACATTGAAGCACTAAGCCATTCAACGAGTTCTGGATTAACCTACCTGTGTTGTTTTGTTAAAATGATTATTTTCTTGCACTGTCTAGAGGCAGTTTTAAAGGTTTGTAAGTTTTAAGATTTATAATGACCAACAAAGCCTTATGGAAAATAATCTGCTTAGCGATATAATTGGGAAAAAAACAATTTTATGTAAGAATAATTCTTAACCACTTTTGTATTAGCTTTTTGCTTTGTCACAGATTAAAGGACCACATATCAAGGGAAAGAATATGCCATATCTTTGTAACTCTTGATTCATTTACTATTCTTAGTTATTTCAGGGTTGATCTTCCAAGCTTGTTTGTTCCTCTTTCCGTTCTCTTTCATCTCACCTTACACGCACACTCTTACTATGTGGAATATGTGGGATCTTTTTGTTGTTGCTTTTACCAAGTGTCCTGTGCCTCTCAAGGTTGTTTTTGGTTTTTTAATACAAAGTTAATTTTCAAAACTTTTGCTCTGTTTACCATTTGAGGAAATTAAACTTCGTTGCTGACTTCTGAGTTTTATTGTAGTTTTACTATTATGCTATACCAAGGTACTCAGAATACCTACTGTTTGGTCTAACATGCATACAAAAATTAAGTAAAAGTGAAAATTAATTTAAAAACCATGAACAATAAGAAAATTCTGAAAAGGCAATAACTGTGGAGTAAATCTTATCAAAACAGGAAGTATTTTTAAAAGCCACAACTTTATACACTTAAGAAGGAGGGCGTATTTCCATACTCATGCAAGAATCTATTACCAATAATTATGCTTGCTGATTAATTTTAGCTTGGCATTGATTTGACTTTATTGAGTGCTTAATATTTGCAAAGATGCATGTGAAAACCATCTTATATCATCTGCCTCTACATCTTGTCATTTTGAATTTTTTAACTGCGAAATAACCTCATTGTTTAGCTGAAGTGGGTAAAGTATATAACCCTCTGTAATTTCCTGCAATTACAGTATCTTCTTGATTATTGTCCTAGGACCCGGAGCCTTGTGAGCTATGAGTACAGATGGCTTAGATAAGTGGTCATTGGATATAGATGCTGGTTTTTATGAAAGCATTAAAGACCATCTTGGGACCCACAGGAGAAGAATCCTAATTTGTAATAGTCTATTGGAGCAGCATTACATGCTACTGTTAACATGTCCCTCCAGGAAACAGAACAGAAAGTCACTGTTGCTACCAAGGCTTAGTCTCATTATTTCAGTTAATTTTCTGCAGTAATCTGTCAGTGATTAGTGTTGTATAATGGGAAATACACTGGATTTGGAAGCAAAGGATTGGGTTCATGCTGTGGCTCTGCTGTTTACTACCTTTGTGGCCTAGAGAAGTCACTTATCGTATTTGCCCCTTCGTAAAATCGAGGGGTCAGACCAAGGGATCCCCAAGGTCCCTTCCAAGTTGTTGAGTGAATACAATGAGTGTACCCATGCCACAGTGGCTACTGTGGTTTCTTAGGCTATTTCTTTGAAGGCTGTACATGTCTATACATATCAGGGCAAGGTAGCCTTCATTCAACCAGCATTTATTAATCTCCTGCTTTGTGCTAGGTACTGTGATAGTCCCTAAGTAGAGACAAAAACATAATAGCCCTTTTCCTCAAGGAGCTTACATTTCTATTCATGGAAAATGATATTTGCATAGAAAATCAAATACAAAGTACATATAAAATAATTTCCAGGAAAAGAGCACCACCTAGGGGTTCAGAATAGGCTATTGACATTTGAGCCAAGCTTTGAAGGAACCTCAAGAGTCTATGAGGCAGAGGTCAGGAGGGGGCAAGAATACCTTCCAGGCATCAGGGAATGGCCCATGCAAAGGCATGGAGGTGGGAGATGAATGGAACAACAAGCAGGCCAGTTTGGCCGAAAGAAAGAGTGGATGAGGGAAAGTAACATGCAAAATGCCTAGAAAACCATACCATGAATGAATTAAAAAATCAAACAAGGGTTTGTATTTTATCCTGGAGGCAAGAGGGAGCCATTGAAGCTTCTTGAGTGACAGGGTCGGACTTGTACTCTAGGGATGTCATTTTGGAGGATGGATTGGACAGAGAAAAAACTAGAGCCTGGGAAGACCAAGTATGAGGCTATTGAAATTGTTCAGGTAAGAGATGATAAGGGAAATGAGGGCTTGAGCTAGAGTGGTGACAGTACATGGAGAAAAGAGGACAGATGTAAAAGATATTTTGGAGACAGAATGGGCAACAATTGGCAACTGATTGAGTGTCAGGGACTAGTGAGAGAGAAGATTTGTGAATGACTCCAAGGTTGGGAGCCTGGATGCCTGGAAGGATGATGGTATTCTCAACAGAAATAGAGAACTTACAAAGAAGAGAGGATTTTTAGGGCAACATAATGAATTATTTTGGACATGATGAATTTGAGATGCCTATAAGATTTAAAGTTGAAGCTTTGAGGATTTTAGCCAGTCCTAATAAATAATCAATCCCAATTCTTTGTAGATCTTTATTAACTGTATTTTACATATGAGGAATCAGATGAAAAAATAAATTGCTTTTATTTCACTTGTTTATCTTATTACTTCCATGGCTCTATAAGTTAATAGAGGTTTTGTTTCTCTTTAAAATTCTCTTAGGTTTTACAAAATGCACCAGATGAAATTTTAGTGGTAGCATCTTCCATGCTGTGTAATCTATTGCTTGAATTCTCTCCAAGCAAAGAGGTTGGTACTTTTTTTTTCTCAGTTTTGAAATAGCCCAGTTGTATTGTGGTTATTGTTCATTGACAGTGCATTTTTATTGGATCTGAAATTATCATTGCTCATTGCTTCATTTAATAAAGAGTAACTTCTAAATTGTTAGATTTCTTTGATTTCACTATCAAACAAAATTGTATGTCAGATGAGGGTATTATTTGTCTTACCATTTAAACTATTATAATTTCTAGTGCTGTTCATCTGCCTGGTATCACAAAAATATTTTTTTAAATTGTACTGACGTTAACCTTTTTATTTTCAAAACCATGTATTCAGAAATGAAACAAAACCATTCATATTTCTGATTGATTTGCCAAATAAGTGAATAAGTAACATGAACCCATTCAAGGAGTATAGAGTAGTTCTCTGGAGTTTTCCCCTGTGGTGGTAACAGTAACATGTTCCCTGGGGCAGGGTTTTGAGGCATAGATACAGACCCTCTTCTTCTTATGAATTCAGGAGCCATCTGATGTTGTTGATCTAAGAAGGCCTTGAATTCATGATTAATTAAACATCTATCCATTATTTCTATTCATCTGCCTGGTACTTGGGAAGGCATTGTTGAGCTGGTGACTGAACTAAGTGTGTTCAAAGAGACATTTCCTAAAAATACACATGGAAACAAAACAAGCTGTGGGAATTTGCTTGTCCAAAGAGAAGAAAGATAGAGGGTGTATTTAAGAGCCATATTTCCCTGGGTAACGGCTGTAGAGGTCACATCTCTTATGATGGTTCCATTTAGGGGTTAGAGTCCCAAAGTTGGAAAGAGCCTCAGAGATGATTGAGTCCATGTCTCTCATCTTGTAGATGGAACCAAAACCATTTATTATTAACAACAAACACTTACTTTTCGCAAGATTCAGTTCAGCAAACCTTTAAGCATCTGTTCTATACAAGGCACTGTGGATATAAAGGTGACATAAGACAGAATTCCTACTGTCAGACATTTACAGTCTAGTTGAGGGGAATAGGGCACATAAAACATGGTTATAAGTAACAACCAAACAAAATGAAATAAGTGAAAAGAAGGGGGGGTCGAAAGTGCTATGAAAAATTTGTAGAGGGAGAAGTTACTTTCAGCTGAGGGAGAGGAGCTCAGAGAAGAAATGGCATGTGAATTGGGACTTGAAAGAAAGAAGGTGTTGAGCAGGTGCTCATACTTGAGGAGGACAATCCAAACATGGGGTAGGGAGTATGGGACCAAAGATGGCAAGGAACAGGCATTGATTAGGCACCTTCCAGGTGCCAGGCATGATATTAAGCACTTTACAAATGTCATCTCATTTAAGAATGAGGGGCAGAGGGTAGTCTGATTGACTACAATGTAGATCATGTGAAAAGGAGTGATGTGAGATAAGTTGGAAACAATAGACTGAAGCCAGCTCTGGAGTTTCAGAATAAGGCACTTACTCCACAGATATTATGAAGGGAATTTCCTTAGGGGTAGGAGCACTTATCTGGATGCATCATTTCTACTCATTTGTTTTGTGTGTTTTTTAATCTCTTTATAATCACCTCCAATAGATAACACAGGAGACACAACTCCATATTACTATGCATAAACACATCTGAGAGTGGTGAAGGTGATAGGTGAAGCTAGCGAATGGTAACATGTGAACCCAAAGAGTGAGAACAACTCTCTGTAATAAAGTCTATAATAATGACACTTGTCACTGTTTCACCTAAAATAGAACATATATCACAGGTCATCAGCAAAATATGTGCATTGAGGGGTGACATTTTTCCTATGAGAGAATGACTATCATTTACTAATATTTGTGTGTGATCATTTTTTTAAACTTTCTGCTGAGTTCTCCCTCAATGGGAAGAAAATTTTGATTTCAGTTAAAAGGGCACAGGAAAAACTTGTGGGGAATAATGTTATTTGTACACATTCGCTGAGTTCACAAGCATAACTCTTAAGCTTCATTTTTATTCTTTTCTAATTACAGCCTATTTTAGAATCAGGAGCCATAGAGTTACTTTGTGGTTTAACCCAAAGTGAAAATCCTGCTTTACGAGTGAATGGGATTTGGGCTTTAATGGTATGTTTTCTTTATTATAGTCTTTGTGGGTGTGAGGGGAAGAGAAATAGAAATAAAGTATATATTATCTAAGAGTTCTGAATTTTGCGTATGAAGAATATCAGGTGATACTTTAGTTCATTGACCCAAATGGTGAATTGGAACCAAGCAGACCTCAGAGGTGCAGTCTTCTAGCTCTGCCATTTACAGAATCACAGGATTTCAGAGTTGAAAGGGGCCTCAGAGGCATCTATTTTAATCCATACCTGCAACATTTCCAAGAAATGGTCATTCAGCTCTTTCTTAAAGACCTTGAGTGAAAAACAAACCTCTTCCTTCCAAAACAGTCCATTCCATTTCCAATTGTCATCTAACAATTAGATAAGTCCAATTTAAGGAAAGTTTTTTCTCTTTACCTTAAGCCTGAATTTCCACTTTGGGCCTTCTATCTGTTGCTCATTTTTCTGCTTTCTGGGGCCAAGTGGAGCAAGTCTAACCACTCTGCCAACGTGACAATCCTTTAAGTACTTGAAAACAGCTATCCTTCCCTCCTAAGTTCTCCCTTGTCCAGTTCCTTAAACCAGTCCTCATGTAGCATGATCTCAAAGCCTTTCATCATCCTTGTTACTTTCCTCTGGACAGTCCCTTTCTTTCCTAAATATTGTGTCCATAACTCAGCATAACATTCCCAATGTAGTCTTATGGGGCCGTTACAGCATGACTATCACCTCCTTACTCCTGAACATTAGTACTCTCTTAATGTAACTTATAATTGTGTTGGCATTCTTGGCTTTCATATCCTTACTGGCCTACATTGACCTTGAAGTCCACTAAAACCCTAGGTCTTTCAAACTGCTCCCAATTCGTATTCCACTCATCTCTTAACCTGTGAAGTAGATTTTTGAACCCAAGTGTGAAACTTTGATATTTGTTCCTTTTAAATTTCATCTTATTAGATCCGAACCAATATCCTAGCTTGTGAAATCTTTTTGAATCCCAATCCTATCATCCAGTGTTTTAGCTATCTCTCTTAGCTTTGTGGCATATGCAAATTTATTGAGCATTTTATCTATGCCTTTAAAAATGTTAAACAGCATGGGGACAAGCACAGATCCCTGGGTCACTTCACTGGAGACCTCCTTCTAAATTGACATGGAACCATTAATGACTACTCTGTCTTCAGCCATTCATCAAGTCCTAAAGCCACAAAATTAGACTGTCATCTAAACAAAAACCCTCCATCTTTTTCACAGGAATGGCATGAGAGACTAATGCTTTGTCAAAAATCTACCTAAATGATATCTACAGTATTCCACTCATTTACCAGTTTAGTAATCCAATCAGTATGAGAAATAGGGTTAAGTTTGGCCTGACCTGCCCTTGATGAAACCATGCTGACACATTGTGATTGCCGTGTCCTTTTTTTAGGTGTTTAGTAACCATTCCTTAGAGAATGCATTCTAGAATTTCTTTTTAATTTCTTCCTCAAGCAAATCATGTATTCATTTTGTTCCTCAGAACAGAAATTAAACTGACCTATTTTATAAGATGATTTAAAAGCACTTGCTTTAAAAAAAAACAATTATACTTTTATTTGAGTAAGACCTCATACTGTTCAAAGCCCTTTCACATTTTCACATCTGTTTAAAAATCCTGCAAGGTGGAAAATAAGTACAGATATATAATCAACTCTACTTATACCCTACACTTTTGCCGCATTATGATATGGAGGTAATCTTGGGTTCTCAAAGGCTATGCAAGTGGAAAATAGATGAGCAGGATACGTGTACATGTTAATTTATGGACTGTCCTTCAAGGAGAGTCTAGCTAAACTCAGAGAAGCCCACCACCAGAAGCTTGGCCACGAGGTGAATTTTTTAAGCCTCTGTAACTCATGAATAACATCTAAAGCATGGTCCGGTGGAAAGAGTGCTGAATTTAAAGTTAGAGGATCTAGGTTCAAATTCTGTCTTTAGCTTAGACTAGTCAGTTACTCTCTAAGCCTCAGTTTCCTCAGCTGTAAAATGAAAGTTTTGGATTAGGTGACCTGTAAGGGTCCTTTCGGTTCTGAATCTATGATCTATAAATATCAGCATTTCTACTTTACAATGAAGAAAGTAAGACAATAAGATTAAGTTACTTACCTAAAAGTCACATAATTGCTGCATACATGCTTAGTGCTTCAGTATTCTAAAAAATCACCACTGATGCAGATCAGAATCCTATCATTCCTGAGTAGATGGTTTCATTCATATCACCTGGTAGCCAACTTTCTGATGATAAGAAGTGCTTAATAATTTTTAAGTATTATTTTAAAAATTAAATTGTAGGGCCACATTTTTTTTTCCCTTCAAGGTGAACACTGCTAAGATTCAATTGTACCAGACATCCTTTGCTCTTTTTATAATTGTTAACTTTGAATATGGTATACATAAGCAAAAAATTTCAAAACACACAAAAGGCCATATAACATGGAAAGAATTGGTCTTGGGGGCCATATCCAGAATGTTTAAAAATCAAAACTTCCACTTAGAAAGCCTTAGGAGTCATAACAATAAAATAACTAGAGAAAGCTGCTATGGAGTCTCTTCTTCCTCTTACTTTAAAAAACATCACCACTTACCAAAGTAAGAAAGCTTAACATTAACAGACAGTTACAGATATGAAGACTATAACTTTTTTTTATCTTTCAGAATATGGCATTTCAGGCAGAACAAAAAATAAAAGCAGATATTTTACGAAGTTTAAGTACCGAGCAGTTATTCCAGTTGTTATCAGATTCAGACTTGAATGTGTTAATGAAGACTCTGGGACTTCTCAGAAATCTCCTTTCCACTCGCCCAGTAAGTAAGATCTTCCAGGCTGCCAGGAATCTTACCAAACAGAACAGTTATTTTCTTTAGTCTCAGGAGTATAGGAATCAATCAGTTCACTATACTTTGTAGGAGCCTACTTGTATGCTGAGTTGTGTGTTTATGTATTGCCCCCTAATAACAGAGTAATCTACCTTTAGGCACCCAATGTCCATTCTGGGATATTTCTTAACATGAAGTGCCCTCTCTACCATTCCCATCATTGCTCTCTCACTGTCCACCCTGAGGTCTGAGTGTTGCTCCACTTTTAGTTTTCATTTATTCCTTTTTCCCCATCCAGTTTCCAAGTCCATACTATTTTTATCACTTCTCCCAGTGATGTCTTCTGGTCTGCTGCTTCTTGTCCCCGAGTATCCTTTCTGATCCCTATTCCTTATTCTCTCTCACTTTATATGCCCACCCTACCCCCATTCAAAGGTATGGCCACTTTTCATGGAAATTGGGAAGATGAGTAGGCATGCCCTGCTCAAGAATGAGATAGGATGAGCTTTGCTATTATCTCAAACAATGCCAATGATGTCACTTCCAGAAATAGCTTTTTGGTACTCCCAGATGCCTTCATCAATATCTCCCTACCATTCTCACTTTTCTCTGCATATATTTTTTTCCAAAGATATTATTCACATTATCCACACCAATTTTGTTATATCTTCATTCTTTATTCCCTGTCACTGTTTTTCTTCCTTACCACAATCTGACCAAAAGATTCCCATATCCACACATTGCAAGTTACTGGCCTTTCTATATTCCTCTTCCTCCTTCAAGTAATTGAGGAAAAAATAGAAGTGTAAATGGAAGAAAGTTTTAAAATTTCTGGAATAATTCTGTCATTTTCTAGATATAATAATTCTGTTCCCTATTCTTTAGCTTTCAGAAAACCTCTGTGTTGTTTCACTCTGTCTTATTCTTTGCACCTGAGAGATTAATTGTTCATTTCCAATTGATTTTGCAGCACATAGACAAGATAATGAGTACTCATGGAAAGCAAATTATGCAAGCTGTCACTCTTATTCTGGAAGGGGAGCATAATATAGAAGTCAAAGAGCAGGTATATTTTACTTTTCTATATAAAGTATATTTTGTATCTATAAAAAGGAAGGGCAATAGAAATCTTCTCAAAGAACTAAGCCTGCAAATGTTGAGATTTAATGTGTTAATGAAAATCATCTAGAAACAGTATAAAAATGTGGGAGAAGACATTAGGGAAAGAGAACACGTGGGAAAAACTAGTTACTGTCCCACCCATTACTCCATTATTCTAATATTCTCCAAGAACATATTTAGTCACTCACTCCCTATCTGGTTTATGCTGTAGCCTTAGAAATAACTTCTTTGGACATCCATATCCCCACATGAAGTAATCTTTACTTCTGGAACTCTTCCATGTCTTGTCTTTTCCTCCACCACACATAGAATCTATGTTGTTCTACAGGAAAACAATCTTTCATTCAGGAGATGGTCTTTCTTTTGCAGTGTGCCATCTTCTGGTTCTCCTTTCTCATACATCCTTCTACCTCCATCCCCAACATCTCCACCCCTCTCTCCTTTCTATTGAGTTACAGCATTTAGGATGAATTAAGAAACTATACACTTATCAAGAGGCTATGTTCAAATGCCTTTTCATTTCCTCCTGATAATTTTCCATGAATATTAAATCTATATATTTCATTAAGTAAAACAAAAATTAACCAGTTTTGCACTCAAAATTTGTTTGCAAAAAGTTAAATTTGATCTCTTAGGTATCACTGACACTTTGTAAGGTAACATTTATGACTGCATGACAAATTAAAGAATTTCTTTGTTCAAAAGAAATGGATTTAATGGGGAGATGAGGAAAGGCACCATATTTGAAGAAGATATAGTTACCTTATGGAGGTCCACAAACCTGATAATGAAAACATGATTGATAACATTTAAGTTAAGTTATTACTTTGAGAATGTACTGTGAACCTCTTAGTAGGATGAAGTATGTCAGTGATGCTTTCCTAATAGAGATTACAAGCTGACAGAGAAATACTGTAGGGGAACTTCAACCCTCCTTGGACCTACTGAAAATAGAGCATTTCATACATTTTTAACTAAGAAGCAATAACGTAACTCCTATTCTAGAACCAACAAGAAAGAACTAATTGGTGATTTAGAAATGTGTACTCGCTCTCCTTAAATTAAATTTATTTATCTTTTTTCCATGTTGTACCCTCCAGTAAGATGTAAACTTCTTGAGTACAGGGATTGTTTTGTTTTTTTTTTTGTTTTTGTATCTCCAGTACCCAGCACAATGCCTTACACACAGTAGTCACTTAATACATGTTTGTTGAACTGAATTGAATTGAATTGAGGAAGTGATCATATGTAGAGTTTGTAATAGCAAGATAAGGGAATACTAAGTCACACATATTGTTTGCATAGTTTAGTAAATCAAATGTCAACAATTTCAGAGATATAATCTCATGACCAGAATCTCTAAAGGAAGAGAGGCATGGAAGTTCTCAAACATGAAATTTTGGCTATATAATTAGGAATAATGTCAGTGAAAAAGGAAAGAGGGAGACGACTATAGAAAGGAGCACATCTTCTCGGGAGTTTTTGAAAAGGGTCACAATCCCGAAAAAACACAAAAGAAATAGTACAAACTCTTAAGAATGGTGTCAGGAAAGCTAACACTTAGAATGAGCTCAAATTTTTGAAAAAATATTAGACAACAAAAAAGGACTATATGGTCACTAATTTGGTCAATAGTTGAGGCACATAGACTCATAAAAGTTTAATCTGTCAGACATACAGTTGAATTTTAACAAATGACAAAAGGCAGTGAGGGAGCTGGTCTTGAAGTGGAAGGGTATAGCAAATGTAATAAA
Source organism: Trichosurus vulpecula (assembly GCF_011100635.1). Lineage (NCBI taxonomy): Eukaryota > Metazoa > Chordata > Mammalia > Diprotodontia > Phalangeridae > Trichosurus > Trichosurus vulpecula. The sequence continues at coordinate 321,459,631 of NC_050574.1, read as the reverse complement.
GGAGCATTTGTAGCTGAAGATAAGTGAGGAAGAAGATAATGAGTACTTAGCCATCTTAAACTAGTTCACATTTCCAGGACCAGATGAATTAGATGCTAAAAGGAACTTGGAAATGTGATCTCAGAGACACTACTGGTAATATTTTAAAAATCACAAGAAAAAGAAGAGGTACCAAAAGATTAGAGGTGGGAAAATATCTCAATTTTCTTTTTTGAAGAGGGAAAATAAGGATTGTGGGAACAAGACACTGGTAAACTTGATATTGATTCCTAGCAAAATTCTAAAATAGACTATCAATCAAATTATTTGTGAACATTTGGGAGTGAATTTAGTAATCACTAAGAATCAACATGGATTCACTAAAGAAAAAAAGCCAACCTAATTTTATTTCAGTTTTTAATATGTTTGTCAGGTTCAACAACTCAGGGGTTAGCTATAAGTACAGCGTGCCTTAGTTTCAGGAAAGCATTTGGCACAGTCTCTCATGTTAAATATGGGACAAGATGAAGAGATGTTGGCTGGATGATGGTGCTATTAGGTTCTTTTGGAACTGATTGAATGACCAAGTCCAGAGGTTAGTCTTTAATGAATTAGTATCATCTAATTTGGATGAGAAAGTAATCATAGGTAGAGTTAGTAATAGCAAGCTAAGAAAACACTGGGTCACATATACTGTTTGCATACTTTAATAAACCAAATGTCAACAACTTAGCATGGTTACAGCCTTGGGTAGCACATTTATCAAATTCACAGATTGCACAGAGCCATCAGAGATAGCTAATGTATTGGATAATAGGATTCAAAAAAGATCTTGACAGGCTAGAACAACTGGGCAAATCAAATAAAATGAAATTTAACAGGAATAAAGGTATATTTCACAGTTGGGTTCAAAAATCAATTTCACAAGTATATAAAAAGAGAGCTCTGGCTAGACCATCCTATAAAAAAGATATTGGGGGAGGGGGTGAGGTGGGATTGTAGATTGCAAGCTCCGTACGAACCAAAAAAAGTAAATGCTGTTGAGATTGCATTTAGAGAGGAATAATGTTCAAAACAAGGAAAATAGTTCCAATTTAACATTCCCTGCTTAGGCCAATCTGGGGTCCTGTATTCAATTCTGAGTGTCATGTTTTTTTTTTAAGAAAACCTTAAGCATGTACGGTGGAAAGTCACCAGGATAAGAGGACTGGAGAACATTCTACATGAGATCATATGAAGAAACTAGGAGCCCAGAGAAAAGAAGTTAGTGGACAGAAGAGCAGCTCATAATAACTTTTTTCAATTATTTAAAGTCTGTCATGTTGTATTTACTCAATTTGGCCACAGAAAGGAGAACTAGAAGTAATAGGAAGAAATTTCAAGGACACAGATTTAGAATTGATGTAATGAAAAAGCTCCTAATAATCTGAGTTGCCCAGAAGTAGAGTGGGCCCCTGTTGGGGGGACAGGGGTGGGGCACAACGGAGTCCATGAGTTTTTCTTCATTCCATATTTTCCTACAGAGAGACAGGATGACCATTTGTTGGGGATGCTATAGAAAAGATTCTTATCCAGGTAGGGTTAGATTCAATAGCCACTGAAGAACCATCCAACTCTATGGTTCTAAACTCTTAAAACTCTTGGCAAAATATCCCATAAGAGCCTTGTAGATAAAATGGTAAAAATTTGCTAAATATTAATGTAACTGGATAGATTCAAAGTTAGTTGAACAACTATATGGAGACTATTAGTAAATGGATTGGTCGTGACCCTGAAGGATAGTTTCTAGTGGAAAACCACCAGGATTCTGGCCCAGTTAATTCAATTCAACAAAAATTTATTTAGTGCTTACTGTATACAAAACACCAGGAAATACAAAGATAAATAAGACATGGTCCCTGCTCTCTAAAAGGTTTACAGCAGAGTAGTAATAGAAATCTAACTAGTATTTTGGAGAGAGGTAGAAAAGAATCTACTTACGCATGGGAGCATGGTGGGGTAGAATAGAGACTTGAGGTGATGTGTGCCTGGACTCTCTACCATAGTCATGAATTGTGTGAATGATATGTTGTCATGTGGTATGTGCACTGAACACACCCTGAGAAATTAAATCCATGTGGGCAAATGGCATATCACAAGGATCTAGAGATTGAAGTTTTGTAGAATATCATCTCAAAATAATCTGAGTGAGAGTGGTGGTCCAAAGCTCATTTATTGTAATCTTTGAAACTTAGATTCATTGTGTTAGAGATAACATTGATAGTGATTCAAGGGTATAGAAAACATTGCCCTTCAGTATGATCCCATGCACTATTCCCAGTCCTTTCATTATCTTGTTTCTCTATAAATATTTTTAACTTTGAATGAGTTGCTCCCTTTCTCTAGGCCTTGATTTTCTCATTTAGAAATGAAAACCTTTAGAATAGATGACCTTCAGCCTTTCTTCTGAGTCTGATATGGTACAATTCTGGAGGGGCAGCAAGATATAGTTGAAAAAGGACACAACAGAGGGTCTTTACTACTTGTAATCAAGTTTGCAAATTTGATTATAAACCCCATTTGAAAAAAGTTAAAAGTTTAAAACAGCCATGTAATATGTCTGGACCATTTGTGTGTATATGGGTACCCAAACATGTACACAAGCACACATACTCATGTGTAAGCATACCTACACACACACACACACACACACATATACACACACACACGTGTGTGTAGGCATGTTTACATACATGCATACACCGATTTACAAAGAACCTCCGTCTACTCATGTGTAAGCACACCTACACACACATATATACACACACTTGTGTGTGTAGGCATGTTTACACACATGCATACACCGATTTACAAAGAACCTCAGTCTAGTTCAGCCTATGGCCATCTGGTTCAACCTAAGGCCAAACAAGAGTCCCTCTACAACATCCCCAACAAGTAATCATCTCTCTTTGCTTGAAGACCTCTAGTGAGCAGGGATCCATGAAGGAGCCCATTCAACTTTGGTGTAGTTTTAATTGGATCTTTCTCCTTGCATGAAGTTTATGCTTCTCTCTGCAATTATTATTTTAATCTTTCTGTGATTTCTACCTATAGCTACCAGTTGTGCTATTATGTCCATTCACCACTAGCCTGATCCTCTCCTTGTGGTTAAACATTCCCATATGGCATGATTTCAAGTCTCTAATTTGACATCCACTAAAAAAAATAGGAGATCATGTGAGCAAATGCACAGTGGCCAAAAGAAGGGATGAGTTCATAAAAGCATGAGTAGTTCCCTTGGTGGAAGTGTATGGCTTTTGAGGGGGATTAGAGAGAGAATACTGAAAGTACAGGCGGGATCAGACAGTGAGGGTCAGAGCCATTCAGTTCAGTAACTGTGACAGCTAGAACAGTCCTGCACATCCAAGCTATTCAGACACCCAAGGATAGGAAACATGCCTATTTGCCATCACAAAACAACTCTCACATGTAAGTAGTTTTACCTTCTCATTTTTCATCATTTCTTGTCAGTATCAGTGTCATAGTATCATTCTATATTTATACAGGGATGATCTACCTTGGGCTTTTCAGTGTAATATGTTGAAAAAATATCAGATCAAAATGTTAATTACCCACATGGTAGAAAGAGAAGAGGGGAAAAGTTTATGTTCAAATTTAATGCTGGAGAAAAAGCAGATGAATCTGGAATTAGTAGGTATTGCCTAAATGTGACTATCCATTAGTCACTGAAGAGATCTAAGGTCAACAGGCTATATATATGTTTTTTGAGTTGACTATAGTTCATGATACATAATATTAGGACGCATTACCTCAGTTCTTTTGGGTTCAGCAAAGATCATAATTGGTTAGGGAAGCCATTTCTCAACTGCTGCTTTTTCCAAATTGGGCAGACTGTAGCGTTTGCTCTTGCCTAGGGAAGGTCTAGTTTACATATTTCATTCTTTAGATTTGCTACTCTTTGGCTAGACAAAAACAATTTGAGATACATGAACCTGGCTTATAAAATAGATGGCATGCAAAGAGGTTTGTTTACTTTTATTGCTCCAACATATATGATATGCTATCGCTTTCTATTTGTGTTATTATAACTTTGCTTTTTTCCCTTCTCCATGTCAGCCTCTTTGGCACAGCTCAGGGATTTGAGTAGTTGGGGTACCAGAGTGGGAGCAGCTTTCCCTTAGGAAAAGAAAAAGGGCTATTGAATGCTGCTGAAGGTGGCTTCTTGCCATGTCCTGCAACAGAAACGTCCAGAATAGCAGTTTGCCCTACTGCATGCATGGCACAAGCAAGGAAGGGGAAACAGAGACAACTGACAGGTGGTATAAATAGCCATCTCTACTCTTTCTCTTCAGTCTCTTCCCTCCTCTTGAATCCATCAGATTTCTCTTTCTTAATTCTGTATTATTTCCTTTATTTATTCCCAGCCCTCAACTAAAAGGTTAAAATCAACAAAGACAGGGAAGTAAGAATTACAAGTGGAAATGGCTAATTAGTCGGTTAAAAAAAAACTGGCTTTGTCGTATCATATAGATAGTAGCTTTATGTGGCCTTTCCGCCTATCCAGTTATTCTTTATCACTCTAGAACACAAGAACATGGTTAATATCTTTTGAAGGAATGATGCTGACAGTTTAAATGATGTTATACCTCATATGTAGTCCAAGATGCACCTCATTATTTTGTATCATGCTCCTTTTTTCCCTGTGTTTTCTGATAGTAGGTGTCACATTTTCCCAAGGTTTTGTTTAAACCTTAAGCACTAGTTCCTTGGGAAACAAGCTATTTATTTAGTTGAGCTGTTAGCTGCATTTTATAGTGCACGGTATTTTACCACATCCTCTGTTCTTGTAATCATTATCTCCCCAAACTTTGCCTTGTCTACGCCAGAGAATTCAAGATGACATGATCTTTTTGCCATAAATGCCCAATGATCTGAAATTGAAATTTCACTTTACTATCTTAACCTTTCTGCTCTAAAAGACACTCCCTTTTTATCATCTTCTGTTTTCTGCTCCCATAGAGGCAGGAAATAATTCCTAGATGGAATCGTGTTCTCTGTTAATTCTGTCTCTTCTATACATCTGAAAGATGATCTTTTTACCTAGGACTTTGGAGCTCTCAGCTTTGCTTCAGGTCCACAAAATCTCCATTCTTCAGCTCTTTGACTTGGCTATGGGTCTAACTAGTCTCAAGCAGCATCAGAAATACCTTCTCACTGACTGTCAGGTTTTCATTTTTTAGGTCAACTTTGACTCAAATCAAAGCATACTTGGTTCAAGTACAGGAGAGAAGTCTGCAATATTCTGTCCTCTCCAACCCAGAATCTGTTGAATCCTCATCATCCTTAGATCTGAGGTCATAATTGATTTTGTTGGGTGACTTATTCCTGAGGTTTTTCTCCTATTTCTTCATTTTTCTCTCTCTAAATATTTTCATATATTAATAAAGGCATATACTCTTAGAGACCAAGAGTCCAGACACCTGGATCATATCCTCAGTGGTATCCACTAAGTTGACCTTATGCAAACCACCCAATGCCTCTGTTTCATTTCTGGCAGTCTGTATCAGTGCCTGTTCAACTTCCTCACAGGCTGGGAAGAAAAATCTCTTGGAGATTTTTCAAAGGAAAGAGACTGTAGGAAACATAAACGATTAGTCTTTAAAACATGAATCAAAGAGAAGGAAAAGAGAGAACAGACTGAACCTAATTAAAGAGACATCTGACTTCTGCTCTAGTCAGCTCTAGCATCTGGAATTTCATGGTTTGTGTGAGATATTTCACCCCAAGTTGTACATAACTGAAGTTCTGGACTGAGGAGTTTCTTTCCTGTGTGGGATTATCTGCTTGGTCTCTTTTCTTAGTGAAGGAAAGAAAGTAAAGAGAGAGACTCTATCTATTCTGCAGATTTGAGCTATAATCTTGTTTAGATTCCTTGCATTGTCCTTTTGGCTATTTGCCCGGGGGTGGGGCGGGGGCACGGAATGGCATCACCGAGGGAGACCTCTTTCCAAAGAAGATTGTTATTTCGTTCCCACTCCCGTTGGAAGTACATTAACCTGATCAAAACATGTTAGAGTAACATCAATTCTGAACCATCAGTGTATAAATTTCAGGCCATTGGTGTGCATGTATGTATATGATTTTCCAACTAGACATAATTCCTGATTTTCCTTTCTTACAATATTGAAGTATAAAATTATATTTAGTTTTGGATTTTATTAGTGGTCCCAAGCTTTAATGCCACATTGGCCATAGCATTTGCTTACCTTTTCCCAAAGTAGTGTCATCTTCATAGGATGCTTCATAATCTGAACTGTGTCAATCTTGGAGCCCAAATTTGCCATGCTAAAGTCTAAGCATGTATTTCTGTGTTATGATGCCCTTAGAAAATAATATCATCCGAGACACATCGACAAAAATATTCTTATCCTATTCAATAAATTTGTATTTAAAAAACTGCTTTGTCTTGTTTTATCTCTAGCAAGCATATCAAGTATTCGGTATCTTTTTCATCATCTTACTCTAAATAACTTAAGATAGCCATAGATAAGGATGCTTCAATTATTTCCCTTAGTACTGACCATGTCTGCTTGCTGTTCTGGGTCTTTCTATTATAGGATGAGGGGAAAGAACATATGCATTTTTCTAAGTTATTCAAACTCTTTTACATAATAACACTTCTGCTTCACTCTCCTTTAACCATCTCTTTTCTTCAGTTTCACTTTCTTGCTTTTATCTGCATTAAAACTTGAAAGAAAATAGAGCTGGATTAGATTACCACCTGTGATTGTCATTTCTGCCTGCTTGCTTCTTGGTAGGTAGAGTTCTTATAAACCTTGCTGTTCTGAATCTTTCTGTTGTAACATGAGGGAAGAAGAGGATGGGGAGAAACAGGTTTGTTTGTTTTTTTTCAGTAAGTAGTTTTTACTTTGCTTTCATAAGTGACTCTGGTATTGCGAGGTTTTAGTCTTAAATACAGGACATGTTCTGACATGTTCAGGAGAATGGAGGCAGAAGTTAAAGGGGAGGAGGAATTTTATGCCACGTGTAGTTGATAGTGTCTGATGAGGCTCCCCAAATGGCCAATATGTGTTCCAAATTGTCAGTCATAGGATAAGGCACTAAAATATGTGGCTATCCCATGTAAATCTGACATCTGTCAACTCTTTATATATAGATAATGTGTGTGTATACATATATTTCAAATTTTTAAGTCTCTTAAGGGATTACTAGAGTTTAGTTTACTTCGGTTTTTAATAACTTATTTATTTTTAGTTTTCATCATGCATTTTCATAAGATTCTGAGTTTTAAATTTTCTCCCACTCCCTCTCTTCCCCCAAGATGGCCTACAATCTGATGTAGGCTGTACTTATACATTCATATTAAACATATATTCACACTAGTCATGATGTAAAGAAGAATTAAAACTAGCAGGAGGAACCATGAGAAAGAAGAAATATAACAACAATAGAAGAGGAGGGCAAATAGTCTGCTTCCTTCTGCATTCAGACTCCAGAGTTCTTTCTCTAGATGTGGATAGCATTTTCCATTGTGAGTCTTGGAGTTGTCTTAGATCCTTGCATTGCTGAGAAGAGCCAAGTATATCAAAGTCAGTCATCAGACAATGTGGCTGTTACTGTGTACAATGTTCTCCTGGTTTTGCTCACTTTACTCAGCAGCAGTTCATGTCTTTCCAGGTTTTTCTGAAGTCTGCCTGCTTATAGGACAATAGTATTCCATTACAGGAATATACCGCAACTTGTTAAGCTGTTCTCCACTGTCAACTCTTCTTGCCCAATGTAATCACGAATTTTTGAGTGACCCTTTCAAACAAAGAGTTGAGTATTAAACTATTTGTCAACAAAATAAATGACTAGTCATCTTTTATTCTGAGCCATTTCTGTCCTGCTTATATCTTTAAATAGCTTTAGTTGGTCTTCTGGGGAGGAGAGCCCATCCCCAGGATTTATTGGCATCCTTGTCTATGACAAGTGCTAGTAGGGACAGCCAACATTGTCTGCAGTTATAGGTAAGGCAGAATGAAGGGACGAGAAATTTACTCTCTACCTCTTTTTAGACCTTCGGAACATTTATTTGTTTCTCCATTATCATTCACCTTCCCACAGGGCCTTGAAGTGCCTTCCTTATCACTAGTCCAAAGCCACACAGTTGCATTTCTTACCTCCCATCATTTTCATTCACTAGATAGAGAAGGGGAAGGGAATGAGCATTTATACAGTGCCTATTGTGTACCCGGTGCTGTGTAAGTGCTTTACAAATTTTTTCTTGATCTCTTGATTCTCCCTTGATCCTCATAACAACTCTGTGTGGTAGGTGCTATTATTATTCCCATTTTACAGCTGAGGATACTGAGGTAAACAAATTAAGTGACTTCCCCAGGCAGTGCCGTAGGCCATATTTGAATTTCTCTTCCCCCAACTCCTGGCCCAGTGCTCTATCCACTGCACCACCTGGCTGCCCCGCCCCCCTCCTCCCCCCCCCCCCCCCCCCCCGAAAAGTATCTGATATAGATTCCTTTCAAGTCCTTCTTAATTAAAACTTTCTTTTTTGTGTCCTGGGAATTTTAAGTTCCTGAGGCAGGACATATCAGAAGACCCAGTGGGTACATTCCCTCTCCTAAAACACAACTTCTTCATACTGTAGTTGATTGTCTTCCTGAGTTTCTGCTACTGGAAAAAAAAATCCACCTGATGGCCAGCCTCCTGATGACAAAAACAGAAAGACTATTACTGTATTCTATGGCTAGAGGAAGAAAAAGTGAAATGAATGGGAATATGTGAAATAAAATATGGAGAAAAGGATGCGTTATTTCAGTTATTCTACAAGCTGGAATTACTATGTTCAGCTATTATATAAGAGAACCATGTCAGCCTTACACCAACAGAGACATCAAAAGGCTTTTTAGCAGATAGCCTCAGACATTCCAAGTTGATTCACTTCAATTTAGCAGTCACTTTTTAAGAGTCTTCATTATACAAAGCATTGTGCTCTGGGTGTTAAGGTGAGGAGGATACAAACATAAATAAGACATATTCTCTGCTCCCTTTGAATTTCTGATCTTGGGAGGGAAGGTGTAGATCCAAGAGACACACCATTATCCTGTATCTTAGTAATAACATGCAGAATAGCATATGATTGGATTGTAAAAGCTATGAACTTTTATGCAAAGTTGATGGAAGGAAAGGACATAGGGGTCTGTGCCCTATCATCCCCTACCCCATGTTAGGAACAACCCCATGTATACTCTCTCCAAGGATCAGAAAAATTGCTAGAGCTTCCAAGAAAGCATCCCTAATGTAGTTGGAGGACAAGGCAGATACTTTATCTACCAGTAAATAGAGAAGCCTGGCAGGGATTATTGAATACAACATCTGTCAGCTATCAGAGGATAATAGACCTTCAGAGAAATTACTGATTAAAAAAAAAAAGTGACTGGGCTTTCTTCCCCATCTCCTCCTTGTGAAATTAAGCCACAGTGGGACAATGTAAATGGTTCCTATAATAATGGAACATATTAATAACAATAAAGTACTTAAAATGTTTTTGTGGCAGTCACTAAAAATATCACAGCTCCCCTTTAAAGCTCATTGTTGTACTAAAATTATTACTTTAAAAGCTACTTATCAAGTCGTAGAAACAAAAAGGCTTTGAGGCAAATATTGTCTTAACAGTAACATGACAAATTATATTTTTCTTTTACATTGTGATAATCTGAAATGTGTAGAAGTGGTAATTTAAAAACATTTATTTTGGTTTCTACATGGACAGAGCACTACAGGCTTTTCAAGTTTCTTTAGTCTAACACATTTTTTGTTTATTGTGGTTCACTGTATCAAAGACAAGAAAGTTTTGCATTTGGAGGAAGAAAATCTATGAAAGTTCAAATCATGAAGTATCAAAATTGTTTTAGAAGTTTAATTGTTTAGATAATTGTTCTTTCCCCCTCTAGACATTATGTATATTGGCCAATATAGCAGATGGCACAACAGCAAAAGAGCTCATTATGACCAATGATGACATTTTGCAGAAAATTAAGTATTACATGGTATGTATGGCCTTTTTTCTCTCTTTAAGGGAAAGTTTTTTTCCTGTTGTTTATAGATTTAGGAGGCAGGATAGCTACACTAGTACCACTATTTGAAAACACAGATTGTGCAAAGATATTGAAACATAGTTCATTTTAATAATTAAAGTATAAAATATTATTGTAACAAATTTAAGAATTTGTACATATGTAGGCACTCAAGAACTATTTGCTAAGTGAAGGAATGAAGAACTTGACTTTTTTCTTTTAATAGAACTCAAACAGAAAATCTCTCCAAATAAAGAGTGATTGAATTTTTGTATAAGGCCAATATGACAATTTGTTTTACTGGATTATCCATATGTATTACAAGGATTTTGTTTTTCTTTGTTTTGTTTTGTTTTTTGAGGGGAGGAGAGTGGTAAACAAAGGAGAGAAAATAAATGCTTGTTAATTGAAAAATGACATTTAATCTAAAAAAAAATTTAAGAACTAAGTGATTGGAAAGAGATTTAATTAGAACTATAAAATCCTAAAACTGTTCATTTAATTAATCCTTTTCCTTGGCTGTATCACAGTTACATTGCAAACTTACCTTAAGAGGTATCTGGTTTCTTCCTAAGTAGAATATTGAGAATTCTTCTATGAAGTATTTTATACGTATATGTGCTGTGTGTGTATACGCACACACACATGCATAACATATATATGTATGTATGTATGTCAAAATCAACTCAGTGAATCTTCTTATCTAAATGTTTTGACAATCAATAGAGACAAAGGGACATTTTGCAGGTTTCCACCAAAAAAAGTCAGCCTTTTTTATATAGTGGAAAGAATGTGGAAAAACACAATTCAAACAGAAAAAGTTGAAACATAGTTCTAATAAAAGTCATAGATATAATACTTGTATTCATATTCCACTTTACAGTTTAAAGAAAAAACTCTTTACATTTATTATTTCATTAGAGCCTCACAGCAATTTTGTAGAGGTAGGTAGGTGGGACAAGTTCTTTTTAATCATCATTTTGTAGATGAGGAAATTCTTGTTTCAGAAGGTTAAGTGGATTCAAATCCTGCTCTTTTGACCCCAAATTCAAGCTTGTAGTACCTAATTTAAATAAAACTCTTCAAAGTAATGCATTCAGTGATTGCCTGGGTTTAATGTCATTTGTCGTAGGGAATTTTTTTGAATTTGTTCCTTCTAGTTGATTTTTTCTTGCCTAGATTTAAGATTTTGAGAAGTAGTTATATGAAATAATTTACCATGTTCTTTGGTATCTTTCCAAATGAACAGTAGTAGTTTGACCCTCTCAGTGATCCAAATTTGAGGAAATAAGGCATCATTTTTGTAAGATGTGCAGGTTGAATGAGCCACTAATGAAATACCTCATTTTAAAACATTTTCTGTTTATAGAAGTATGGGCAGGTAAGGATCTCTATCCCTACCACATCTGAATTTAAAATATATATATATTTCAAATTGAATGAAATTAGTATTTGGAAAAGATAAATACAAAATTGATGGTATCTAAATTTATGTTAGAGGACTTAGTGTTGAATAATGAATAACTCATCGATTCCATAAATTTCCATAAAATTACAATAATTACTCCAAGTAGTTTCCATTATGACTCTGATTGGGGATAGCCTACAGTTTACCCAGAGCAAGTATATTGTATCTACTAGTTGGTGATAACAAGAAAAGTTATCTAATAATAACAAGGTCTCAGCATAGAATTCCTACAATGATATCTTTGTGCTGATTACTCTAAATATTCATAACATGGTGGATTTCTTGGGACTTTATTAGTTGAAATGCAATTTTATATAAAATTACCTCTGTTTTTGATACAATTTCATATAAAGTTACCTCTGTTTTTGACAGAATTTCCTTCTCTTTGTCATTTAGGGTCATTCCCATGTTAAACTACAGCTTGCTGCCATGTTTTGTATATCAAACCTCATATGGAATGAAGAAGAAGGTAAGAGATTTGTGAGATCTGTCTTGAAGAAGGAAAGTCTGAAGCAAAAACTTTCTGTGAGGTTATTTTGTCTCAAAAGCACCAGGTATTCAAGATCCTTTCTAGAAGCAGGGATAAAAAGTCATTTTCTTTTCTGATTCATTTTCTAGCTTTGGACTCTGCTCCAGTCTCCCTAGAAAAATACTGACATCCTTTTAAACTATGAAATAAAAATGGGTCCAGTGCCCGTGCAGCTAGATGGGCAGTGGGGCAACCAGTTTGTTTAGAGCAAAGCTACGTGCTTTGGGAGCGTCATAAAGAAATAAGAGATTTGGTACAAACCTCAAAACAAACACACAATTTGAGAAAACTTAAACAATAACATATAACCTGAGTACACACCTATTCCAGCATTGAATAAGGATATGATTAGAGGTGAGAAGATTAATAAAAAGAGAGTATTCTTGGAAGAGGTGATTTTGGAGGTAAGTTTGGAAGTAGATGAAGTCGTAGATTAGCAAAGAGCAGCACACTGAACATATCTAACTGTAGAGAATGATGTGTGCCAAGGCATAAGTACACAAATAATACATAGATTTTTAAAAATTTAATGACCTTGACAGAACAAAGGAAATGGGTTGCAGAATGATGGAAAATGGAGTTGGTAAAATGGAAGGAGCCAGTTAGTGAAGAGATTTGAAGATGAGGATAAATGATCCGGATTTGATATATAGGCAATAGGGAATCACTATAGATTCTTGAGGAGGGCATGGCATTTGAAGAAGGTTAATTTACCCTCTATATGCCTTAGCATATACATAAAATAGACTGAAGCAAAGAGAAACTAGATACCAGATAACTGAAAAATGCATCCTTGCTTTCACTTAGCTCACATATCTTTAACTTCTTCTTATTCTATCTCTCCTTATACCTCACTCATCCTAAACCTACTTTTTTTTCCTCACTGCAGTCTCCAATCCCTCTTGCTCAGAATTCTCCCAGGTCATCATTCCTACTGTGGCTTCATTTTTCTCCTTCCACAGTCTCAACCCTATAGTTAACTATCTCAATAATACACTGCCTTCTCTTCCCAATCCCTTGCCTCCTTAGCTTGTTACTACCCAACCCAACCCCAGCTATGTGTCACTCTATCCACCTCCTCAGGTGCCACTGGATAGAAACAGAGGAAATCATGTAACTGTTGTGACAAGTTCTGTTACAAACTTATATTATGCAGCTTCATCTGGGCCCTTATCAAATCAATACAATCCTTGTATTCTTCCCTACTTGATTCTCTGTCTAACCTCCCGTTGCAGCTACTCTCAACCTCTCCTACACCACCTTCTCTCTCTACCTTCTTAGCTGAGGACTTTGCCTCATACTTATTGAGAAAATAAGGGCATCTGTCTTGAGCTCTCTCTTCTCCCTGGTTCTGATGTCAAAATCCCTTGACATGACTCCTCTATCCCATTCTTTCCATCTTTATTACAGACTTTGAGGAAGAGGTGCCCTTTTGACAATCAATGCCTCTATTATAGATTGTCATCTGTATCATGCACATCCATGTGTACTCCAAGGCACTGTCCTAGCTTTCTCTTCTTTCCTCGATATTCTCTCTTGGTGACCTCATCAACTTCCATGGGTTTAATTATAATCTTTAGGGAGATGATGTGAGAGATCATTGATTTTTCACCTTTTTTAAAATCATCTTTGAAGAAATTGATTAGTGCTTTTTTTTAACTTTTGGGATGAACCTGTGATATCATCAGTGTGGGGAAATCCTGGCAAAGAAACTTTTTGCCCTGATGTCATATGAGCAACTCTGTAACTTCAGAGTCTCACAAAGTTGTTTGGGGCCCTGGGCAGTTAGATGACTTGCTTGAAGACACACACGAGCATGTGTCCAACGTAGGACTTGAATCCAGCTCTTCCTGACTCCAAGGCCAGCCATCTTTCTACTACACAGTGCTCTCAGTAATATCTAAGGTTTTATTTTCCAGGTTCACAAGAACGGCAAGATAAATTACGAGATATTGGCATTGTAGATATTCTACATAAACTCAGCCAATCACCAGATACAAACCTATGTGATAAGTAAGTGCCTATGATGCTTAATATGAAGGTTTTAAAATTGCATAATAATCTATCATGCCATTCTTTGTATGCAGTTTGTCATCAGTCACATCCTGTAGTCTTATTTACACCACTATGAATCTGTTGCCTTCTAGATGACCCACAATTTTGATTTTTCAGAGATTATGGTATTCCATGATCTATAACCATCTAGTATCATCAAGAGATGATGTGGGGGGTTATTGTTTGAGTAGTAAAGCAATCATTCAGCACAAAATAATATCAGATAGCTTTGATGAAATTTGAAATTATTTTGTCTCATATTACCTTGAATACCCATGTAAATTAATTGTTTGATATGTAGGTGAGTCATATTGTCAGGAGAAGATAATGTGATTTTTGTCCTAACTATAATATACCAGTAAGACCAGTTTTTGTTTTTTGGTTTGTTTTTTTAATTCCTTCAAAGGAACTTAGTTTTCCCTGTCCTGAATCAGGCTGTAGGCAAGAACCAGGTATAGCACAAGTCGACATTCAAACGTTCTCTTGAGGGATTACACTTTTCTTATAATTTTTCTGGAAAGATGTGGTGTTCTGAGCTCCCTTGTATGTACATTTTACTTCTGCCACTGTGTAAAATTCCCCTAAATCCAGGAATTCTGCTTGATTAAGAGTACTTGCTATTACCTCCTTAAAGTGATGCCTATTATCTGTCTTTCCACATTTTGGAATATGAAATTATAACTTAGCTAATTGTTTTTAAATGAAAGTGTCACGGTACTCACTAATTCATTGTTTGTGATTTCAGAGCAAAGACAGCACTGCAGCAGTATCTTGCATGATGGGAGACCCAGAGAGTCTTCAGGCCCCGCCTCCCGTTTGTTTAAGGAGTAACAGGAAATAGCCTCATTGGGTTCCTTATATTTGCACAAGTCACCTTGGACTGTGTTTCTCTCACGTGCAGGGAGCTGTTTTGCAAAAGCAATTTAGTAGAATAGATCTCAGATACATCTTGAGAACCTTCTTCAAGGTAGTAACTTACTCAGAGGACTATTGTGTTTATTTTTTCCTGAGCTACCTGGACTCTATTAGAACAATCAATTGTCATTTTCCTTTGGACCTACAATTTTTTGCCTATGCTGCAGCCACTTTGTGTGTGAGTGTGTGTGTGTGTATGTATGTGTGTGCGTGCGTGCGTGTGTGTGCGTATGTATGTATGAGGGAATACCTCAGAATTTTGTTTTCTTATTTTACATGTGAAAATCTCTTTTCTACAGATTTTCCAGGGTTTAAGCATTGCTTGCTGTATGAAAACTTTACTGAATTATATACAGTTTGAATGATATGTTATTTTAAAAACAAAAATTTGTTAAGTGTTCCATAAAGGTTATGTTGAATTTTGGTCAGATGAATATTTGTAAGTAAAAATATATGCATTTCTGAACCTCAAACTTAACTTACATATATTTCCTTTAAAAGAGAGAGAGAGAGAGAAAGGAAGGAAGGAAGGAAGGAAGGAAGGAAGGAAGAAAGAGAGGGAGAAAGAAAGAAAGAAAATATGGCTCTAGATGACCTGAATCACAGGCAATATTAATGGTGCTAGCTAGCATCTTACTGCCGCACAATATTAGCAGGTACTAGTGGCTTTTTAAGCCCAATTAAGTTCTCAGGCTTCCTACGTAAAGGGATGGGGTAACTCTCCTTAAGTTTTTGAAAATATCCAAGGGGAAATGTCATGGTACTACTGATAGTGATGCTTCTGTGGCAAAGCACTGTGAGAGAAGAACCAGTGGGTTCAGTGCCGGCACTCACTAGGGAACTTGCCAGTCACATTTGAAGACCCAGATCTCCTGCATCCGTGTGTACAAGTCTTAGGATCGGCATGGTAAGTGACAGCCATTGGACAATGATTAGGCAAGACCATTTCAGACCAGGTCATTTCTTAGAAATGCTGTCAGAATAAAGTGGAGGGAATCTGGCAAGTCTGAGTTTGAAGATTCATTGCATCCTAATATTTGCACTTCCTACAGAATATATCACTGTGAAATGAATTTGTTTTCTCCAAAGTTAAGCTATTTCAGGAGGCTCAAGGTAAAGAGTTAAACAGTTTAAAAAGAAGTCTTTCTCAAGAGCATTGCTAAGCATAATTAGCATTTTGTAGCCAGGAATTGAAACATAATGTGCTTTTATGAAAGAGATCAGGGCTTTAGGAACTATTTGGTGCAGTCAGGCACCTTTATGAATAAAGATGGAGAACGTAATGTCCAGAGAAGGAAGAGAAAATATCTTCATGATGACTGAAGATGATGTATTCTCTCTGCACAATACATGTATCTTATATCTTTAATAGCTTTTAGCTTATAATGTTCTCCAAGCTGTGGGTTAACTTGTCCCCAACTGTTTACATAAAACATAATGCAAGTTACAACAGACTATTAGAGGGAGAAATCTGGCTCTCATTTTCCTTCAAATAAGAGATCTCTTGAAGATGGAAACCAGGTTTGCAAACGTGGACAAGTCTACAATTTGGGTCAAAGGAAAAAAAACGGGATTTCATTACCCAATTCTGTCAAATATTACTAGTATATAAACCAATCTGTTACTATCCAGCACTTTCCTTTATAGAGTTTATCAGTTTGGTTAAAATAGAGCATTTTAAAAAAAAAATGCATTTAACCTCATTTTTTCCCTGCTCTGAATGTGGCCACCTAGAGATCCCCTGATTTAAATGCAGAGATAATGAATGTTTATTCCTTCAGGACATCAATGAAAAAAGTCTATTAAAATAAACATCTGGATTTTACAGAGAGATCAAAATGCAAATATGGGAAAACCTGGGGGTATTTTTTTTAAATCTAGTTTCTTGGAAATAAAGCCTTATTTTAAAACACATTCAACTGATGACAGTTTTTCTAGCACTAAAAACATCCTTGATTTAAAACTTTTAATGTGAAACACTCCAAAGTTACTATCAAATTAAAACAGAACAACAATAAAATGCTACGACAATCCAGACATCACATGGAAAGAAAAAAAGTATTTTTCCAGAATAACACATCCGTAGACTAAAAGTACACTAAATAAGATTTTCATTCTCAAACTATGTGAACTGATATTGCCTATGAGTGTATACAAATAGGAAAATTGAAAGTGCTTTACCATAAACTAGCTCTTCTGAATTTCATGAAAAACTGTATTTATTATGATAATACTGTTTTCTGCATTACATGCAATTTTTGGTCTGCAAGACACTGGCAACAGTGGGAAATGGTCTTGTATATATAGCCCAAGTTCTTAACTAAGCTTCTCAACAATCTTTAATACTGCTTTCTGTTTCTCCTTTTTTCTCCTGATTGTAATCAAGAATTTATGAAATAGAAAAGAATGTCCAATTTGATAAGTTGCATTTATTTCCTGAAGCACTTTATTGAGAACAATAAATGTTCTGGTAGTGTTTGGATAAAATTATGACTTTTAACACATGCTAATAAAGCCAAGCAAAATCACAGCAATTTCTAAAACTTACTCTATGTTTTCCAAATGTCCAGTGCATTACAGAACTTTTGAAAAAGGTATCCCCTGGCATTTGAAATGCATCTCTCCATGATTCAAAGGGCTGAAAGATGACTGAGTTTCAGAGGTTCTGCCTCAGTCAGACAACCCTGAACCTGGTCACAATAATCCAGGTTATTTGCTTCTCTCTCATTGAAGTGAATGGACCTGATAATGTCCTAGGCAACTTTTCATCTCAGTCACTTCCTCTATGGCTGCTTCAGGCTGTTGCCACCTTCTTCAGGCAAACACGATCTTCTTGGTTCTTTTGGCTTTGATTTTGGCTGCTTCCAACTGCCGCTGCCTTAATATCTCACGCATCATTTTCAGTTGTCCTTAATTTTCCTTCTTTCTCATGAGTCCCATGTTCCCACTGCTCCTGCTTACCCTACTTCTGCTTCACAGGTAGAAGGGTGCAGGTAAACCTGCCGTATAAGGAGCACAAAGAGCTTCTTATTCGTTGCAAAAGTAGACTAGCTTAATGGAAAGAGCCCTGATTTGGGAAGCAGGAATCCTGGGTTCTAGTCTTACCCCCATTTCACAGGAAACTTGATGACTTCTGTAATGGCCAGCAACAGCAAGAAGGAGGAGATGCCAGACTAGTGTCACCAGAGAGTGACTGACAGAGGGAAGGGGATGTGGCATGTGAACTGAAGCTCTGGAGTAACCCAAGGACAGCGCTGTTAGCTAATAAGCATTTATTAAGCACCCACTGTATGCCAGGAACTAGGGTAAATTTGGCTTAGTTCAATGTTGACAGGATACATTAGCAAGGAAAGGACTGAAGAAGATACAGAGCATAATGCTTTTTTCAGGCGATTTTCTGGTCCCTGGGCAAAGGAAAGGGCAGACTGGTGGGGGAGTTTGCTCCAGAATTCAGGCCTGATGAAAAGGAAAGAAAAGAAAATGGATAAGTGAAAGGGGAAAAGCATTCCCAGCACTAGTGGTTACTCCGAAGATGGAACTGGATCATCACTGTGCCATAGATAGAGGAATAGATTATAGATAGATAATATAGATAGATAGAGGAATGATTATTTTGGCACATTGAGTTCTAAAAAGTATTTTTTTTCTTAATCCAGTGAGTCTCCAAAGGACATGTCTGAAGAGAAGGGCACATGATCCTGCCTCCCTCCTCCATGTTCACACACACACACACACACACACACACACACACACACACACACACGAACCTAGTTTGTCCAAGGTCTGCCCTTTCGGAACCAAGGGAGGTGCTGAATGGGAACTTCAGGAACTTTGAGCTCTCTGCAGAGAGGGCACTATATCAGACTGCTAATTCCTCCTTCAGGCAAGACCTCTGGCCATTCTCTAAGTCTAAGCAATGTCACCCTCTCCTGTCTCAGAAAACCTGTTGATTGGCTATTTAAGCTACTTTCTGCCTTCTTAGGAAGCCTTTAGAATCTAGAATCCTTTTATTAAGGGGATTTGCTCTGTGAAATTTGGATTCAGTCAAAGGGCCACACTTGAGGACTTAGAGAACCACATGTGGCCTCGAGGCTACAGGTTCCCCACCCCTTCATTTAGATCATCTAGTGGCTACATTTATTCTTTCTTCCAGGAGAAGATTTCTTCTAGGAAAAGATAAAACCTCCATCAGGGCAGGTAAAAGCTATTCCCTGGTTCCCCTCACCTACCCTGGACCTTGGTTTTAGAGGACTCTTCAATTAGTTCAAAGATGAAGGGCCCACCTTTTCTTTGCCTCAAAGGATGAAGTCCATTTTTTCCCCATGATTTCAGCCCAAGGGTTGAAAGAGGGCTTTCAAAGAGGCTAGCAAGAAAAAGGTAAGATAGTAAAATAGAAAGATGATGGGATTTGGACTCAGAAGACATGAGATCAAATCCAACCATTACTGATTAACTTCTGGGCCTCATTTCCTCAAAATGAGGGAAACTAAAAATAATAAAATGTGGGGGCTATACCAATCATTTAACTACTAATCATCTACTGTGTGACAGGTTCTGTGTTAGGCACTAGAGTTGTACAAAGAATAAAATCTACTCACAAGGAGATTATTATAATGGAGGAGACAAGAAAGACACAAAAATATGTACAACATGAATAGAAAGTTAATAAATATATACAAAATAATTAAATACAACAACATGGGCAGAAGGACCCTAGAAGTTAGGGGTGGGGATTAAGAAAGGCTTCATCCAGAAGATAATTCTTATGCTATATCTTAAAGGGAAACTAAGGCAAAAGTAGAAGGGAATGCATTCTAGGTAGGTGGCAAAGCCAATGCAAAAGCATAGAGATGGGAGGGCTAGAAGTTGGCTGGGTCTCAGAGGGAGAGTAATGCCCTTCCATCTCTTGCTGCTCTGGCCTGATGTCCAACCTCAAGTGAAGAGAGGAGCAACTTTCCACCTGACCAAGTGCTTTCCATCTCCTGTTGTGTCTGCCCCCACCAGCCTGATCTGCCTCTGGCCATCAGTGAGGGCACCCTCTGGTGAGAAGAAAAGCAACCTTTCCTCTGACTGGGGAGGGAGGAGGAGGGATTACTTTCTGCACCTGTTCCAAGGGTAGAGAAAAATTGGAGAGGGATTTCCATCCCCTGCTTTTCTTCTCTCCTGTCTGACCACCAACCCCTTCTGGGAAGAAAGTGGCACCTTCCACTCTAACATAGTCATACCCTACACATCCAAGTGTTTCTGAACCCCTGCAGGTTATCCAAACCCCATCCCCTACCCACTATGACACAATTCCTTTTCCCCCTTCCCCCTCAATCCTCTCCTTCCCCCACTGAAGTCCCAACCAAATGCTACCCACATCTTCCACTGTGCCCTCTGCTCCGTAAGCAACAAACTTGTCTTCATCCTAAATCTCTCCCCCTCCCACTCCTTACATCCTCTAATGATCAATGAGATCTGACTACCTCCTCATGATCCAGCCTCCCTGTCCTCCCTTTCAACATTACTGACTGCATCTTCACTCATTCTCCTCAGCTCACTGGTCAGGGAGTTAGAGTATTCTTTGCTCCTAATTGTCACTACCAGATTTTCCCCAGACCTCCATCACTCAGTAACATCTCCTTTGAGATTCATGCAATCAATATCTACCACCCAATCAAAATCCTGTTCGTTGTTGTCTCTAGACATCCCTCCACTCAAGGAGTTAAGTACCTGGCTCATGATTTTTCTCTCAATTCCTGCCCTCATAGTAGGGGACTTCATATTTATTGACTCTCACTTAAACACTAACTTATGGTTCCTCAATCTATTTACTTCCCATGGCCTACTCTTTTCCCCAGCTCTGCCATGTACAAGATGGCCATACCCTTGATCTTACCTTCACTCACAAATGCACCATCTCCGTGTTCAAGAATTCCAAAATGCCCTTATGTGACCATAATCTTTAGCTTTTCATCTCACCCTCTGCCTTCCCTTATCAACCCTTTTCTTTTGTCTATACTATGATCTCCAATTCCTTGACTTTTCAGTTCTCTCCCAGGCCATCACCATTGCATTAGCTACTCCCCTTTTTCCAACATCTTGACCCCTTGGTGAACCAGTTCAACTCAACACTGTCTGATTCTCTTGAGTTTCTGGCCCCTTTATCTTATCACCAGTTAATCCATGCTAAGCCTCAACCTTGGATCACTCTCACCATCTATCACCTTTGCTCTTACACATGGCTGCTGAATGAAGGAGGGAAATTAAGTAACTCTTCTGACTAGGACCACGACAAATTTATGTTACAAGCGTCAATTGGGCCTTCATTGCTGCTAAGCAATCCTTCTACACCTTACTTATCAACTTACTATCCCACTTTCCACAGCAGCTCTTCAAAACTTTTTTGTCCCTCCTCAAACCTCTCATGGCTCCCCCTCCTCCAACCCTCTCAACTGAAAATACTCAGATTTTACAGGGAAAAAAATTAGGCCATTTACTGTGATCTCCCATTTCTCCCCTCTTCCTCATATCACTCATATGCCTTTTGCCAATATCTCCTTTATCCCTATCTCAAATGAAGATGTGACCTTACTCTTTACCAAGAGTAACTAATTCCTCTATCTGCAATCCCATTCCATCCCATCTCCAATAGATTGCTTCCTCTGTCACCACCATTCTCACTTATCGTCAATCTCCCCCTGTCTACTGGCTCCTCTACTACCCATAAACATACCCATGTCTTTGCCAGCCTCAAAATAAACCTTCACTTAATCCGTCCATCCTTGATAGCTACCATCATATATGTCTTCTGACCTTTGTGGCTAAATTCCTTGAGAAGGCCATCTACAAGGAAAATTAATTTGGCAACAGTGAATAAGAGACTGGAGTAAAGAGAGAAATGAGACAGGGAGACCAATTAGGAGGCAGTTGCAATAAACTGGATGAGAGGCAATGAGGTCCTGAACCAAGATGATAGTTATGTGAATGGAGGGTAGGGGTCAGATGCAAGAGATGTGTAGGCAGGAAAGACAAGATTTAGCAACTGATTTTGCCTGTGTGTTGTGAAAAAGAGTGAGAAGTTTAAGATAATGGTGAAATTATGTTCCTGGAAGAATGGAAGAATGGTGGTACCTTTGACAGAAATAAGCAAGTTTGGAAAGAAAGATAATCAGTTCAATTTGGTTAAGTTGAGTTTAAGATGTCTCTGGGATATCTATTATTGAATGTCCAGTGGAATACTGGTGATATGGGACTGAAGATCAGGGAGAAAATGAGACTGGATATGTAGTCATCTGCATAGAGATACAATAGATAAAAACATAGAAAGTGATGAGCATATCAAGAGAAAGTGTAAAGGGAGACGTCCTAGGACAGAACCTTTGGGGATACCTATAGTTGAGGGGCATGATATAGATGGTGAGTGAAAAAAAATAGAACTGAGAAGGAGCAGACAGATAGGAAGAAAACCAGAGAGCAGTAAAATGAAAACTAGAGGAAAGAGTATCTAAAAAGAGAGGACAGTTTGCAATGTCAAATGCAGCAGACAGTTTGAGAAGAAGGAAGGCTGAGAAAAGACTATCAGATTTGGCTATTGAGAGATCATTGATAACTAAAGAGCAATTTTAATTGAATAATGAGACCAGGAGCCAGTCTGAAAAAGCTTTAAGAGGGTGAAAGTGAAGGCACCAAAAGAGTTTGGCTGAGGAAAGAAGGAAAATATATGGAATGATGGAATCTGGTAATGGTTTTCATGTTTTTGCTTTTTTTTGTTTGTTTTTTTTGAGAATGGAAGAGACTTATGGCTTTTCATATTGAAAGGCAATAGGAAAGAAACCAGTTGATTGGAAGAGGTTGAAGTTTAAGAGGAGAGAGTTTGAGGATTCACTCTGTTGGAAAAGATAGTGTTAGTAGGATAAAGTCAGATGATAATAAAATTAAGTGCCTTTTTTTTGTTTAATTCAATTTTATTTCCAGTTCCAAAATTTTCCCTCTCTCTCCCCTCTCCCTCCCCCACCCATTGAGAACACAAGAAAAATAAAGACTATACAAATATATGTAGACATGCAAAACAAATTTCTGCATTAACCATGTACCAAGGGGAAAAACAAAAGAAATAAAAGAAAATATGCTTCAATTTGCACTCTCAGCCCACCGGTTCTATTTTAGGACATGGATAGCATGTTTCATTGTGAGTCCTTTGGAATCTTAGTCATATTGATCAGAGTCACTAAATTTTTCAGAACTGAGTATCTTTACGGTGTTGTACTGTATACGTTGTTTTCCTGGTTCTGCTCACTTCACTTTTCACTAATTTATACAAGTCTTCGCAGGTTTTTTGAAACCACCCCATTCATCATGTCTTACAGTGCAGAATCCATATACCATAATTTGTTCAGCCATTCCCCAATTAATGGGCATCCCCTCAGTTTCCAATTCTTTGCCACCACATAAAGAGCTGCTATAAATATTTTTGTACGTAAGAGCCCTTTTCCTCTTTCTTGATCTCTTTGGGGGTATAGATCTAGTAGAGGTATCTCTGTGTCAAAAGCAATGTAGAATTTAATAGCTTTTTGTGCATAGTAGTTCACAGCATCACCAACAGCTCATTAGTGTACCTATTTTCCCACATACCCTCCAGCATTTGTCATCTTTCTTTTTTTTTGTCATTGCACACAATATGATGGATTTGAGGTGATACCTCAGAATTGCTTTAATATACATTTCTGTATTTATTAGCGATTCAGAGCATTTTCCCAAATGGCTACTGATAGCTTGGATTTTTTTTTCCTTTGAAATCTGCTTATTCATATCCTTTGACCATTTATCAATTGGGTAATGGCTCTTATTCTTATAAATTTGACTCAGTTCCACAGACAGAGACACACACACATATGTCAGGGGGAAAGGCCACCCCTCTGTTCATTATGGGGAGAAAAGAGGAGAGATTACAAGATGGTGTCAAGAAGAGTTAAAATATAAAAAAGTGGAGAAAATGTAGTATAGCTCGTGTTCAATGGCTCATATTCAGTTTTCTCTATAAAGTAAAAGGCAAGGTCCTCAGCTAAGGGAGAAAGAAGAGGGAGAGATATAGAAGAACTGAGGAGAGGAGAGAAAGCTTAGAATAGCTTCTGTGGGAAGTAAGATAGGGAATCAGTTGAAGAAATAAAAAGACTTTTTTGCTGTGGTGACCTGAGACAGGATAACATTAATTTTTAATGTATCCAGTCCACAGGATTATGAGACTTCGTCAGTGGCTTGTGAGAAGAAAAAGAGACTGCATGTGGTAGGAATAATCCATGGCTGAAGTTTGGCAAGAGAAAAACAATAGTACAAGGGAGCAAAGAACATGAGAGAAGAGGGTAGTATAGAAGTAAAATGGCTAATTATTGGGTTGAGAATAGAGAGAGAAAAAAGTGAAAGCAGAGCAAGGTAATGAACTGAGAAAATAATAAGGATAGTTTGTTCACTATGGAACTAGAATTCTAGAGGGCACAGTGGAGGGGGTGGAAAGAGCTGGAGTAGGACATGGGTGGGATAGGATTGAGAGGTATGGGGATAAGATAAGGCCTTCCACTTTTCCAGTTCTAAATTCAATGATCCTATGAAAACTTAAGACATCCTTAATCAGATGCCCCAAGGTTCAGGCTATGTCATGACTTTCGTGAGTAAAGACATTAATAAGGCATACTTCAGTGATCAATATATTTCTGTAGTCTTCTATCTTACCCAGAAAATCCCAGTTTGGACTATTCTAAATACATTCCTCATTTTACAAACCCCACAAAAAGTGTTAGATAATTAGAAGCATGCTTATGGCTTAACTATTACATGACATGCTCATCCAATTTTTATCTAGGTATTTAGGAATATCTAGGAAACCTTAAATAGAATGAGCAAGCTTTTTGATGACAGTTGTTAAGAGAGTTGAGAATATTCTCAATGACAGAGATTGGGAGTAGCAGAAACTTCAATAAATTACCTCTGTGCTAAATAATTGGAAAAATATCAATTACTCATGGATAGGCCAAGCCAATGTAATAAAAATGACAATTCTACCTAAATTAATTTACTTATTCAGTACCATGCCATGAAACTACCAAATATTATTTTATAGAGCTAGAAAAAAATCACAAAATCCATCTGGAAGAACAAAAGGTCGAGAATAACAAGTGAATTAATGAAAAAAATGTGAAGGAAAGTGGTCTAGCTATATCAGATCTCAAACTGTATTATAAAGCAGTAATCATCACAATAATTTGGTACTGGCTAATAAATACAGTGGTGGATCAGTGGAATAGATTAGGCACATAACATACAGTTGCAAATGACCACAGTAATCTAGTGTTTGATAAACCCAAAGCCCCAACCTATTGGGACAAGAACTCACTATTTGACAAAAAACTGCTGGGAAAACTGGAAAATGGTATTGCAGAAACTAGGCATTGACCAACATCTTACACCATATACCAAGATAAGGTCAGAATGGGTACATGATTGAGACATATAGGGTGATACCATAAATAAATTAGGGGAGCAAGGAGTAGTCTACCTGTCAGATCTATGGATAAGGGAAAATTTATTACCAAATAACATAGAGCATTATAAGATATAAAATGGATAATTTTGATTACATTAAATTAAAAAGGCTTTTCCACAAATAAAACCAATGCAACCAAGATTAGAAGGAAAGCAAAAAGCTGGGGAAAAAATTTTGCAGTAACTATCTTGATAAAGGCTTCATTTCTCAAATGTATAGAGAACTGTCAAACTTATAAGAATACAAATCATTCCCCAATTGATAGATAGTCAAGGGATATGAACAGACAATTTTCAGATAAAGAAGTTAAAGCTATCTATCATCATATAGAAAATGGTCTAAATCACTATTGATTAGATAAAGCAAATTAAAACAATTCTGAAGTACCGCCTCATACTTATCAGGTAGGCTAATATGACAGGAAAGGAAAACAATCAATATTGGAGGTGATGTGAGAAAATTAAGATACTAATGCACTGTTGGTGGAGTTGTGAACTGATCAAACCATTCTGGAGAGCAATTTGGAACTATGCCCAAAGGGTTACAAAACTGTGTATATTCTGACCCAGAAGTACCACTACTAGGTCTGTATCCCAAAGAGACCTTTAAAAATAGAAAAGAGCCTATATGTATAAAAATGTTTATAGCAGCTCATTTTGTGGTGGCAAAGAATTGGAAATTGAGGGGATGTCCATCAATTGAGGAATGACTGAACAAGTTCTGGCATATGATTATAATGAAATACTATTGTGCTATAAGAAATTATGAGCAAGATAATTTCAGAAAAACCTGGAAAGACATGAGCTGATGTAAAGTGAGCAGAACTAAGAGAACATTGTACACAGTAACAGCAATATTGTATCATAATCAACTGTGAATGACATAGCTATTCTCAGCAATATAATGATCCAACTCCAGAGGACTTATGATGAAAATACTATCCACCTCCAGAGAAAGAACCGATGGAGTTTGAATTCTGATTGAAACATACTATTTTTCACTTTATTTTTTGTTGGAGGGCAGTGATTTGGTCTGTATTTTATTTCACAAGATGAATAACATGGAAATATGTTTTGCATGATTACACATGTATAACCTATATAAAGTTGCTTACCATTTCAGGGAGTGGGAAGAGGAGGAACGAGAGAGAGAATCTTGAACTCAATTTAAAAAAAAAAAGCTAATGTTAACATTTGTTTTTAGGCATAATTGGGGAAAATAAAATATTTTTTCAAATGAAAAAATTATCACTGTGGTCAGGCTTCTAACTTTAATGACTGTGCTATATTCACAAAATCTCCTCTCTAGGCAAACTAACCACTGGTTTTCTCAAGAAGAAAAATCAGACATCAGCTTGGAATACCAGAACTCAGAAAACTGGAACTAAAGAGATGAATGTAGACATGACCCTCACATTCCAGAATTTTATCCAAATAGTCAATAAAATCACTAACTTTCCTAAAATCTTGTAACCAAGAGACACAATACTGTACTCTCATTTTTTTCATTTTAGGTCTTGAGGCATTAAACCTTCTAGTGATCAAGTAAACTTAAAATTAAATCCCAGGGCAAACATACAGCTACTGGGAAATCCATTTGTTTCCTCTGCAGGATCTAGAAAAAGAAGACTTCTCTATCCTCATCTTCGATCATCAGGTGGAAGGGTAGAGTGATAAGGGTCCTGGATTAGATATCAGGAGACTTGGATTCTAGCCCTGGTACTGTTGCTAACAAACTGCGTGACCAAAGAGAAGTCACTTTAATTTTTTAGTACCTCTGTTTCCTTGTTCAAAACACAACATTATTATCTAAACTATCTGCCTGCACAAGACCTGTGAAAATTCAATGAGATGTTAGATGTGGACTAGCTTTGAAAAGTATGAAGTGTTACATAAGTGAATGTGTTAATGTGTTGTCATCATCTCGGTTGCTATTGAGGTTTGGGGAGTACAAGGGATGCAATCACCACTTTCTATTTTGTCAGTGTCCTCTAGCCTTTGGCAGGACCTAGAGCTATTATAGCTTAATTTCCATGTTTCACAAAGCTTTCCTTATCTACACAATTTTACTAGCAAAGGCTAGTAAAAAAAAAAAAAAACATAAAAAAGAAAACCTGCCCTGCACCTGGAAACTTCTAACCCCCTGAATTTCTACTAAACCAGAAGGCAGAGGGGAAATCAGATACCAACCTATGTTAGTAGAACCTAGGAAAGTCCACAGCCATACCATCCTGAATGTGCTTGAGTTCATCTAATCAGGAATGTGCCTGATTGGTATTTGGATCAGAGATGAAAAATCATGAAACAAACCAAAGGGGTAGAGGTTACCAGGGAGAAAGCCCCAGCTAGTTCTCTCTTAAGAATGACATTTTCATAAATTTTCATGAGGCATACCAGTTAAGGGGAAAAAAAAAGAAGCTTTCCTTTCCAATTTTAACATTAATTGACCTAGTAGAATCAGCTGCCCAAATCTCACTAGTGACTACTTCCACATTGTGACTTCCAGTGAATGTTATTCCACAACTAGAATCTATGGAATATATCACATTTGACCCATGGACCTCCATGGTCCTCCAACCCCCAGTTCAACCAAAGTATCTGTCCATACTAACTTTAAGAACAATTTAAAGCACTCAAGTATCCTGAAATATCTCTCAACCACAACGAATATTGCATCTCAGAGGAGGTTTTTCATCTAGCTGTTTCCAACTAGTAAGTATCTGAAGCTGGATTTGAACTCAGGAAGATGAGTCTTCCTGACTCCAAGCCTGGCATTCTATCCACTGCACCACCTAGCTAGGGGTCCATATGCCCACAGGTTAAGAATCCCTACCCTTGAGGTACCCTTGGGAAAGCAGAGAGATGGAAGAGGAGAAAGATGCACTGTAGCCTTTGTTATTTCTTGGGCATGAGAGGGAACAAAGAGATGGGTAGTTAGGGAAGAAAAGGTAAGGACAAGAGGAAAAGGAACAGCAAAAAAATATAGAAGTGAGAAAGAAAGATCTCATAGCTAGTGCGTTTGATTCCAGCTTTCAGTCATTGGGTTTTGGATCATCTACCCAGTGAGCTACCAATAAGCAATGCCCATGGCCTTTTCAAAAGCTTAAGCAATGGCTGAGATACTAGTGATTGTATAATTTTTTAAAATTTTCTCCTCATTTCATTAATCTCACCTTTAATTTTTAGGATGTCCAATTTAGTTTTTGTTGGGGGGCTTTAGTTCATTCCTTTTCTAGTTTTTTTAATTGCATACCCAATCATTGGTCTGCTCTTTCTCTTATTAATGTAAGCACTTAGAGATATAAATTTTCCAATTAGTGCTTTTGCTTTATCTAATAAGTTTTGATATGTTGTCTCATTATTGTCATTCTCTTTAATGAAATTATTGATTGTTTCTATGATATGTTCTTTAGACTACTCATTCTTTAAGATTAGATTGTTTAATCTCCAGTTAGTTTTTAATTTGTTTCTGTAGTCCCTTATTAAATATAATTTTATTGCATTGTGATCTGAAAAGGTTACCTTTAATATTTCTGCTTTTCTACTTTTAGCTTTAAAATTTATATCCTAATACATGGAATTATGTATAGAATGATTTTAAATATATGTATATATATACATAAACACAAATATTTGTATCTAATGGTAGCCACTTCTGGTGGGAGGAAGGGAAGGAAAAAAAGAAATTTTCATGATTACTTTATTATATATTTAAAAGGAATAGCAAGTTATACATAATAGACTTACAGTTTCATGTGCAATCATCTTTTTTATTATTCTACTATGCTATGAAAATGCTTGTTTTATTTCATAAATTAAAAATAAATGCAATTTAATTTTTTAAATTTCTCCTTCTATATCTGAAGACAGCAAATCTGAATTAGGGCTTGTGGGGTCTCATCTAGTCATTTCTAGAAGAAGAGGAGAGTAGTCTTAATCCATGGGTTTGTTCACTGTAGAATTTCTTCCCTTGGGACTTTGTCAGCATCATTTCCTGTTGGGCAATAACAAAACTTGTTCTTAACATTCCATAGTATTTCCTTGTTATAGAAGGATCAATCATGCCCTTATCTGCCTCATGAGCTTCAATAACCATTTTCCTCTTTCCCCTACTACACCTACAATGATAAGAGGAAAAATCTGGTAGCTTTTTTCACATCTTTAAACTCATAAAGAGGGAAAACTAATATGAGAAAGAATATAGGGACCAGAAATTGAGGAAACACTTCAAGTGAAAGTCTACAGAAACATTTAGTGGCCAGTATTTTCAGAGATATAACTAATGCCACAATTAGGACTATGGGACCTTTTTTTTTTTTTACTTGCAGGTGAAATCTCCTTTATGTGCTGTGTGAGCTTTTTGAGATCAGGGACTGTCTTGCTTTTCTATTTGTATCCTTTGTGCTTAGCATAGTAAGTCCTTAATAAATGCTTTTATCCATTCATTTATTCATTCATTCACAATACTGAAATTGATTACCAGATATTTAATATTAGTACACTTGCCACGTTGACCGAGGGCAAAAGTTGTCTGCAATTACTTAGTCTGTACTGAATCTATATCCTTACCTGAAATTTTAAAATTTGGGAAAAAAAATTCAAGCTCTCTGTTGGCTTGTTCTCTGTTCTCACTGCCATGCACAGCATTAAATGGCATTATTGTGCCATACTGAGCCCGGAGACTGTAAACAGTAAAATTTAGGGATGTTAAACAAGATAAAGCATATCACAATTTTATTTGAAAAAATATGACATCTGAATAAATCTTGGTCATCAAGCAGTTAACTGTCTGAATTGCTTACAGGTTGTTTTTACTTTGCCATGAGCAGCCAACATAAAGGATTCAAAAAAGCAGAGGAAATCAACTTTATGTCATTAGCTTATAGAATTTCCACCCTGAATTCTCTCTGATTACAGACAAATCAATTATTTTCATAATTTTTTTTCGTTCTGGAACCAAGTTCCTATACTCTATACTTTAATTGAAGAACATATAAAGCCACTTTTTCTTTAGCAAACCACTTGGTGATTCCAAGGAGGCCTCATGAAAACAAGAAGCAAAGTCTTAGTACAGGCTTGGTTTCCAGTTTCAGCTCTGTCATTAACCAGCTATACAAGCTAGGCAAATTATTTCTTATCTGTAAAATTGAGACATTAAAACCTGCTCCATAGGGTTGCTATGAATTTCAAATGAGACCATATGTGTGAAGGTTCTCTGAATATTCTACAAGGGCAAAAAATATAATCCCTTGAACTTATGCTAAAAATCTAGCTATTCCATGTTGATTAAGGTTGTTGTTTTGATGATCAAGTTCAGAATAAACAAAATTTTTATAAATGTCTCAGTTGGCAATTCTAAACTCTACTTTTAGAAAAAGAGCACCCATGGTGGGGGAACAGTTAGAAATAAGCTATAATCAGTGACTTCCAAAAACTATTCATTTTTACCACTTTAATTGGGAAGGGGGATTATTGGGAAGAGGTAGTAGAATGTTAATATTGTATGTGCCTTTCTTTAAATGTCTAGCCAAGTTGTTAGGATCTTTGTGCACTAACACTTTCAGTTTTATCATTCTTATGCTTAAACAAATCTAGAGAAGCCCAAATCAGAAATAGTCTAGCTAAGTTTGGAAAGCCTCATCACCTGGTTATTTAGGTTAATTAATTTGGAGGCCACTGTCACTCACAAAGACTATCCACTAAGTCAAAGAGGAGTTTCAACCTATTCCCACCACTAAAATTAAGAATCCTTGAAGAATTCAAGTATAAGATGACTGATAGCGGTGTTGACATGATTTTTCATTTGGATGTATGTTCTGAAAATGAAAGGCTGTGTCCTTACCTTTCAGGATTTTCTCTCTTTGCAGCTTCAATATCACTTGGACCAATGAAGTCTCTCCAGACAGCAACTACATCTTTATCATTTTCAGGCCATGAGATTATGAGTAGCCGGCACAGTCCATTTGACATGTGCTGAACTAGCTTTTCAAAGATTTCCTAAAATACAATGATGCCCAATTTACCTAACAATTTATGGTAGTGGCATTTGTGCAAGGAAGCCTAAGGAAGCTATAGTTTCTCCCTCCTATTTCTAGAAAGTAAGAGAACCATCAAAGTATGGAGTGTCCCAAAAGTCTTAGAGAAATATTAAGTCATTAAAACTTCAAATATAGCTCTGCTATATTTTTAATTTTTAATTTTTGCTATTTCATCCAAAGTTCATTAAAACTCAGTGATCAAAGGTGTCACTCTCCCTCTAGTTTATATATTTGCTCAGTTTTGCACCTTTATGGGTCCCTAAAATTTGTGATCACAAGTATTGCCAATTAAATAGAAGAAACTTAATTTAATGTTGGGGATGATGTAGAAAAGATCTAGCCTTCAGGCAGATCTGTCCTTCAGGCAGATCTACCCTTCAGGAAGTAGAGTATCTCTACTGTCTCTGTCAAATTATGAGTTTCTAAGTCCCCCCTCCTCTATAAAACCTCCACCTTACCAGCCAAGGTGGAAAATCTCTTGTTCTTCCAAATGCTTCTAGCATTTACTCTTATTAATACTCATTAGATATCTTGCATAAGTTACCTCACATTGTAAGTTATCCTTTCAGGTTCTATCTAGTTTGTAAGTTTCTTGAGGACAAGGACTGTGGTTTGCACTTTTATGTATACCCAGGACCAACCACAGTGCTTTGCACATGGTAAGCATTTAGTAGAAATTATTGATGGCATTGAAACAAAAATCTATTGCCATGTAAATATCATCTTTTCAATCTCATCACACCATGATACCCCTCTTATATTACAAAGCTTAATAGATTTGAAATACATTGGATGTCTAATGGTCAATTAGCTATTACAGTTTGTAGCATATTTACTATGCACTTTCATAGTATTCCTGCTAATCTAAATTGATCCAGACTTCAACTATCACAGAGATAAAAAAGAGAGAAATGAGAACTTCCAAAACAAAGAAAGAAATAGAACTGACCTCTTCAGATCTCTTTTGATAGAGATATCTCACTTCAGACTCTGTCATGATTCTTTCTTCATTAGTTAAAATCTCAAACCCAGCTTCCTGGATCTGTGGTATGCAAAGGGAGGATAACTTATCTTGAGGTTATAAATAAAACCTAAATTCACTTTTTCTCATGGTGCAGCATCCAGTAGTCTATAAGCTCCTCCAAAGTAGGTTGCAGTTTTTCATTTTTTTGCTGTCTCCCCAAGATATTACATATTGCCTCACATATAGAATGTTTGTTGAGTTGAATTAATTAGTAAGATTTTGTAGGGGCAAGGAAATTGAGTCAGACAAACACTAAAATATACTGAATCCTTTGCTCCAAGTGCATGTGCAAGCAGGAAAAGAATCAATAGATTTAACATGAGTGACAGATTTATAAAAGGCTATCAAGGGAAAATTTAGACAGTGTAGGGTCTATCCATAATCTTTGAGAATTATATCAAACCTGCATTTCTTATGCTAAATCTTTAATGAGAATTATATTTCAGTAAGTTCAACACAAGTGGACCAGGATGGCTTGAGTTATAACACCTCAGCTTCCAGTTACCTTCATTTGACTATCTGCACTATCCAAACTAACGGGTTCAAGTGGTTTCATCAAAACTCTATGGCTCAGTTATTTGCAAAGCTTTTTCCTCCATCTGAGAATAACATCTCTATGTCTATAACATCTTTTGAAAAGTCCTAGCCAGTCAAAGAAGACTCTGACAACTGCTACTACTATAGTAAGCCCAAATCTTCCTCCAGAATAGCTCTTTTCAGACACTCATCCTCCCTATCAGGAATCTAATTAATTTAGTTTCCAGTGAATCTTTAGAGAAGGTATGGAAATGGCCTGACATAATGGCACAACTGATTTTAGTCCAAGAGTAGTGTAGCCTAAAGCTGAGCTTTCCTGAAGAAGCTAAGAAATTGTTGACATGTTTGTTACTTACTATGACATCTGATATTGTTTAGGTTTGATCCTTTGAGACTAGAGCTCCCAAGGTTGATATTTCTCTATACTACACCAACAATTTATATATACTACCACCATATTGATGATAGTGTTTTAACTAAAGCCTAATAATCCTGACAATTAGCATGTTTTTCTATAGATGTGGTTACCTGAGAATCATAGATTGGCATACTGTACCACTTTCTTATATTTTTTAAAACTAAAAATATAACTTCACACTAGAGAAAAATACAACTTCAATGTAGAACTTTACTATAATCATTAACCATTATATTTAAATAAGATACTCAATTGAGAGGATTTTTTTAAGGTGAAGATAATCAGGTGTTGTTTTCAAATAGTCAAAAGAAATAATATTTGTAAAGCGCTTATCAGATAGTACTTAATAAATACTTTTTCCTTTCCTCCATTTTCACTAGTCCTCAACTATTATCAAACATCTTTTTGTCTATCCCAGTTGCCCCTCATCTCCCAATAAATTCCCTCTTCATCTTTTTCTTTTTGGTCTGTCCACGGAACTGTTGGGATTTGTCCATGGTGCTGAGATTCCTAGCCAGCTTTGCTGGTTAGTCAAAACTCCAAGAGCGTTTCTTTTGTCGTAGACTTCTGTTTACCTTAATCTTCATTCCATAAGGGAAAAAAATACTTCTTGTTCATAACTTATAAGGAGCAAGGTCATGTTTGCTTTCCCAGATTGTATGCTTGTGTATGATTCCTCCTCTCTTCTCCTTTTCCAACATAGTGAAAAAACCTAAAAATTGCAGAGCATTATAATGGCCTTTCCCCCCCCACTCTAGTCTGTGGTTTCTCTGACATCTAGTTTGTAAGATTCAATCTATTTCTATCTGGTCAAAAGTCTTCCAGCTTCCTGCCACTCCCACCTTTCTGATAGTAATCTGACATAAATAGTGGATCTCTTTATCAACAGGTACAAGCACACACAGGATTAAAGTACTTAATACTGACTGCTCCATTTTAAAGGGTCCATGACCCCTCTCTCATAATTTTTAAAAACATATCTAAACAGAATATAAGATTTTAAAAAGAGATTTGCTTTGAGATTTCTCCACAATCATGAATTTAGTATTCATGCTCTCATAGAATACTTGTTTACATTATTACAAGTTTAATTTGTTTTTTACCTATTTAAACTATAACTGAAAACATTATGCCATGAGCTTCTTGAGGGAAGGGACTGTTTTTTGTCTTTCTTCATATCCTCAGCACTTAGCATAGTGCCTTAATAAATGCTTACTGACTGACTAAAACCTTAAGAAAGAAGATTCCTTCAACAGAACTGAAGACTTTCAGAAACTTACTGGATTTTAAATGTAATAAAAATCATATATTTAGAGCTTAGAGATTATCTATATCGACTCTCTCTTTTTATATGAGGAAACTGAGACCCAGAGAAATTGGGTGACTTACCCAAGGTCACACAGATAGGAAATACTAGCGTTCAGTCATTTTTTTCAGTCATGTCCAACTCTTCATGACACACTTGGGGTTTTCTTGGCAAAGATACTGGAGTAGTTTACCATTTCCTTCTCCCCCTTATTTTATAGATGAGGAAACTGAGGCAAGCAATGTTAAGTGACTTGCCTAGGGTCACACAGCTAGTAAGTATCTGAGGCCAGATTTAAACTTAAGATGACTCTTCCTGACTCCAGGCCTGGAGCTCTAGCCAGTGTACCATTTAGCTTCCCCAGGAAATACCAGTGCCCTGGTCAATCCTCTTATTCCAAATCTAGTATTTTTTTCACCAATACCACACTACCTTTTCATCTAGAATAACTGCTCATTTTATAAATAAGAAAACTAAGACCCACAGTGAGATGCCAAAAGTCAAACTGTCAGCAAGTTAAATAGCTAATTAGCTTGTTAGTTATCCAGATTAGTATTCAGGTACTAGTTCTTGATCCAACACTCTTTTTTTAGCAGGCATATTTCAATTTATTTGTTTATAAAAACATCTAATGTGGTTGCCACAGCAGCTGCCTGGGTCCTTTGGACAGACATTCAAGTGTGAGTCTTCACAAGATGGTCAGTGAATTCCTGATAGGGAGACTTAGTGAACACAGTCTCCTTCCACAGGTCTAGGGTTAGATAGCTGTATGTTTTGGAGATGGCATCAAAGGTAGCTTTAGCACAGTTGCCCAGAATGGCAGTACAGCCTCTTGCAGAAGTGTAGCAGTCATCAATTCCAGCCATCATCAGGAGCTTCTTAGGCACAGGAACTGAGACAATGCCAGTACCTCTAGGAGTGGGGATCAGGCACACCAGAATTGATCCACATCACTGAGTGACCTTGCAGGGCACTGTGTGAGCTTGCCAATCTTGTTCCCCCAATAGCCACATCTCACAGGAACAATGGACAGCTGGGCCAGAATGATAGCACCACGAATAGCTGTGGTCACTTCCTTAGAGCACTTGACACCCAAACCAACATGGCCATTGTAGTCACCTATGGCCACAAAAGCCTTGAACCTAGTACGTTGTCCAGTTCTAGTTTGTTTCTGAACAGGCATGATCTTCAGAACCTCATCTTTCAACGAAGATCCCAGGAAGAAATCTATGATCTCAGATGCCTTGATAGAGAGTGAGAAAAGATAGATCTCTTCCAAAGATTTGATCTTCACTTCCTTGACTAGGTGGCCCAGCTTAGTGACAGGAACCACTCTTTGTCTTTGGCCTTTCCTCCCTGGGCTCCGAAGCCTCGGCCATGGCCTCTACCACAGCCCCAGCCTCGACCTTGGCCCCCACTGCCGAAGCCACCATGGAAGCCACCTCGACCTCCGACTCCGGGGGCCCCTGGGGCCTCCTGCACCTCCTGTAGCACCGGCATCGTTCGCCATTTTGGTGCTCAGTTTACCAATTGTCCTTCTATAAAATGGTTACTTCCAGTGGTCTTCTAATTCGCCAAAGAATATATTGCTGCACTTCTAGTGGATATTTATTGCTAGTCTTACCTTCAGGATGATCTCATCCACCTTCCCATGTGCCACAGCATCTGGTTTAATAATTGCCAGGGTGCAGGATTTTTCAAGTGACACTAAAAGGAATTTTAAAAAACACCTGAATTTCAATGAGGATTTTATGCTCTGGAGATTTCAATATATTTGACAAGTGGCTATTAGGCTTCTACTTGAGACCTTGAGAGACAGGGAACTCATTACCTTTTGAGCTATCCTATTCTATTTTTAGAGAGCTCTAGTTGTTACGAAGTTTTTCTTTATACTGAATCAATTTCTACTTCTGTTTTGTTCCTCCCATTACTCCTAGTTTTGACACCTAGGGTCTAAAATAGCAAGACTAATTTACTTAGGGGTAGCTAGGTGGCACAGTGGATAGAGTATAGGGCCCAGAGTCTGTAATATCTAAATGCAAATCTGGCCTCATACTCTTAGTAGCTGTGTGATGCCAGGCAAGTCACTTAAGCCTGTTTATCTCAGGTTCTTTATCTGTCAAATGAGCTGGAGAAGGAAATGGCAAAGCACTCCAGTATCCTTGCCAAGAAAACCTCAAATGGGGTCATGAAGAATTAGACACAACTAAAATGACTCAACAACAACAATCTCTTTGTATATGCCAACCTATCAAATGCTTGAAGACCAGCCATCCTTTTGCTTCAAGGCATCCTTTTTTTCAGGCAGTACGCATATGGAGTCATTCAATCAGCTATCACTTATTAAGTGCCTACTATGAGCCAAG
This sequence comes from Trichosurus vulpecula, assembly GCF_011100635.1. NCBI lineage: Eukaryota > Metazoa > Chordata > Mammalia > Diprotodontia > Phalangeridae > Trichosurus > Trichosurus vulpecula. The sequence goes on along the minus strand of NC_050574.1, from coordinate 321,422,381 downwards.
CCCTGAGCTGGGTTCTGGGAATTAAAAAAACAAAAATGAAATAGTACCTTCAAGGAGCTTACATTGTATCAGGGCAGACATCTCATCATCATCTTACCAGGAGGCCTCCTTACCACCCTAGTCACCTTCCTCAGGATGTAATCTCGTTTGCCTTTGTTTTTCCTAAAACATGATGCCAAGAACTAAACACAATCTTCTAGATATGGTCAGAACAGAGCACAGTAGGACTATGACCTCTCTTGTTCTGGATACTATGCCTATCAATGTAGCCTGAGATGGGATTTGCTTAGACTACCTACTATTGCATCTTTTGGTGTTTGGATTGGTTTGGTTTTTGATTGCCATGCCCTATTATTACTAATTACTATTGTCTGCTAATAGGTCCAGATCTTTTCCACATCAGCTATTGTCTTCAGCTGCCCTTATTTTACAACTGAGAAAAATAGTAACTTTCCCAAGATCCTACAGAAGATTAGTGGGAAAACAAGAATTAGAACGAACAGCTCCAGAAACCCAGTTCCAGAAAGCCTTCGTTATATAAACAAAATAATTCATGCACACACAAAACTGTGTGCTGATTTTATGCTATCCTTTGACTTGGATTTTCATTCTCTTTTTATTATAACTCTCTTCTGATCTTTACTAAACTATACTTCTGTCCTTCCAATATAATTTGAACAGTCTTTCACTTCCTTGGAATAGGGACTTTACCTGTGATTTCATTGACATGAGAAATTCCCTAGTAAGGAAATTCCACCTTCTCTGCAACGTTACAGTCTTACAGAGTTACCTAGAACACAGAGAGTTTAAGTGACTTGCCCAGGGTCACAGAGCCAGTTTGCATCAGAGGCAGGATGTGAACCTAGGTCTTCTTGACCCCTAGGCTAGCTCTCTATTTTTTCAACTGTTAAATGGAGGGGAGGTGAACTAGTACTTCCAGTACTAAATCTATGTTCCTCTGATTCTCTGTGCTAAAATAAATGCTAATTAAACGTAATAGAGGAAGAGCCAATGAGAAACAAGTCTTGGCAATAAAGTCAGAAGAATCATGTGTATGTGCTTTGGAGAACCTACTCCTACAAGGGCACAGGGATGGGGAATGGAGGGCCCTCATCTGGGGCAGACATTGAACCCTTCTAATTTTCAGAAAACTACTGGAAAGATTCTCTATCCCAGATTCTCTTTATTGAATCTTATACATACATACATAGATATATGCACATATATATGCATATATACATATATGCATATACATATATAATCTTTGGTAATTCACTAGAAAATTTTTTTCTCTTTGTTTTAGGCTAGAATTGTATAGTCAATTTTTCAATGTTTCCTTAAAAGCTAGGTTAGTTTCTTTGTAATCACTTTTTGCTTGTTTAAATGCTTTGTTGTGGTGGGGTTGTTTCAGTCATGTCTGACTGTTTGTGGTTGACCCCATTTGGGGTTTTCTTGGCAAAGATACTGGAATGGTTTGCCATTTCCTTCTCCAACTCATTTTACAGATGAGGAAACTGAGGCAAACAGGGTTAAGTTACTTTCCCAGGGTCACATATATCTGTAAATGTCTAAGGCTGAATTTGAATTCAGATCTTTCTGACTCCAAGTCTGGTGTTTTATCCACTACACCACCTAGCAGCCCAATGCTATTTGAGCACTTATGTATTAATAAATATCTATTGCATTAGTATAACCTAGTATTGTAGCTGACATGAGAAGTATGGATTTTATGTTTCTAAATACTGATTCCTGGCTGATATTCATTGAGCTGATGCTCATTTCCCCCTTTTTCCTTTTAATCAATCCTAGACTACCTTATTTGTGACATGAGCTTGTCTGAGATTGTAATGGATTACAGAGCCATGGGACTTAGTTTGCCTGCTGGCCTAGAAACCCTAAATAAATCAAATGCTTAGTTCTTTTTCTTGGGAACCTCATATTTGTTCGGGGCTTATCTAATCTGGTTTTTTCCATTCTCAAACTGGAATTATTTTTCTATTATAGAGTAAGGATGGAATTACATTTGGATTATCATTGCCATGGCAGGTATCCATTGGGGAAACTTTCAGCTGCTCTTTGTACAGGGAACCAAAGTGAATTTGTCTGAAAATCCAAGGAGATCACTCCTTCAGACCCCTGGAGAAATTTTGGTTGTATCCCATATGGAAAGGAACATCTAGTATCAGCCAAATTTATCTCTTTCTTCCCTAGTTTTCAGTAAGGCAAAAATTGCTGCAGAGAATTGGTAGGAAAGAGCCCTCCCACCAGGGTACCCTGTGGCCTGGAACATATGGTACCCATGGAGCGTTTTTTTTTTTTCCTCTGTTGTGTCTATCCTTTTCTATTCTGAGGAAAAAGAGAACTGTAGATAGAATGGCCTTGTTAGGTTTGAAAAGTCTGAAGAACCAGAGAGTTTACCAGCAACTGTAGCCACCATAGCCCTGAGGAATGACCTGTTTGACCCAGCCCAGCAATGCATCAGCCCAGCACCTGAGACATCACATCTGAAAGCAAAAGAGTGACTTATCTGATGGCTATGATGCACCCAGAAGTGAAATGTGTGGGGCAAATGCTTTGTAGCAACTGCTTTAAGCTTAAGCTCACTCTCCTCAGGTACCACAGTGTGTGGAAAGAAAAGTTGGACTGGTTTGGGGGATGGTGATGTTTTTATACTTCGGTTCTTGCTATAGCTTTTCAGTAAATGTCTCTTTGTGAAAGCTAATTGATATTAATTAGATCAATAGTAGAAATGTTAATCACTGGCAAATGATATTGGGACAATAATCACTATCACTTGATATTGGAAACAACCACACCAGAATGGGGATGTGATCCAATTTCATTGGGAGAGTTCTGCTGCCTTTCAAGGATCTCCTAGGACCTTGAGGGGGAGATGTAGCCAGCTAAGCTGTTATTTTAAATTATTATTTCCTTTAGTATGTAGCTAGCTAGCTAGCTAAAGAGAGAGAGAGAGAGAGAGAGAGAGAGAGAGAGAGAGAGAGAGAGAGAGAGATAACAGACATGGGGAAATTATATACATATATATAATTTCCCCATGTCTGTTAATCCTATTGAAACTGAATTCTACTTACCTACTTCATCTTCCTCTCCATATTCCTGGTCTTGGGAAACACTTTCTTCTTCAATGGAGAGAGCTGCATCTTTAATCTAATATACATCTTTTGTTACAGCAGGTAATCAGATAAATCTTACTAAATCTATCTGGTATGAGGGGAAAGAAGTCACCCCCACCCTACCCCCAAACCTTATTCTATGGAAAATAAAATTATTAAGGAAAACAAAATACAGATTGGATAACCTAAAATTTGGACTTCAGGTTTCTTGAGAATTTTAAAAGCTTTTGACTAACTAGGTAATATGGGAAAACCAAAAGTAAATCTTGGTTATCTTTAGATATTATGTAGTATCTATTTTTAAATCAATAGAAAAAAAAGAATCAATAGAATTAAAAACAAGGAAAAAACACAAAAACAGAAGCAAAAAGTTACCAAGACACCAAGTATTCCAAAAGAATATAATTTGAAATTTAGAGAAAAAAATTAAGCTAATAGCTAACTATGACAGGAGGCAATAAAGTAACAGATCTTTCCTCCCTGAATTATTAGAATTTGGGCCATGGTGGGAATTCGAGTTTCTTTATGGACCTTATGGTATTTTCATCAGGGCAAATATCAATTTCCTTTTTTTTTGCATAATTTTTTTCTTTTTGAGTAGAGTATATGATTTCATCCCATTCCATTAAAAATACTATGATAATTTAATACTTTAAAAACTCAATGTACAATTTTAAAGTAATATTTTGCTTGGTTTTTGCAAATGTCATCAACAGCCATATGCTTTCTTACATAAAATCATCATGAGTTCAACTTAACAAAGAATGCTTGGTATTTCGAGGAGTGGAAGGATACAATTTTTAAATGAAAGGAAATTATCTCCCAGTTGGATTGAATAAACACTTGAACAACATGGAAATTAAGCCCAGGGTTCTATAGGTCTACTACAGTTTTTTTTTTTTTTTATTGTGCCACATATCTTCATTTCAGCCTTTGTTGAGTATACCTAAACATTTGTGAGGCTTACTCTTAAAGATGCTTAATTCTATAGTTTTATATTCCATACTGCACCTACCAAGTGTTCCAGAAATAGTTCTGATACGTGAGATTTAATTGGTTAAAGGGAGTTGGGAGGCTATTGAATTGAAGGGAATGGAATGATATCCAGTCTAAGTGAATGGACAGAATTTTGTTGAATTAATGACGAAAGGAAAATTTTAAATATATGTGATGGGAAGTAAACAGGAGTTCCTCTTGGTCTATTCTGGCTACAGCATATGTCATGGAGTGCTATGTCTGTGCCCAAGACACTTCTAGTGAAACATATCGTTTCACTCCAAAATGACTTGTTGCTTTGGTGTGATGCAGCAAAACCCTATCTCAGAGCAAGCTTTGGTCTCGCTATTCAAATTGGAAGTTTAATCACGCTGAATGATTGAATTGCATAGAGTTTTCTTATTAAAAGCTATAAGAATATCAGAAAAGGAAAAGAGTTTTGTTTGACTGTACTGGTGTATTGTACATAGTAGACATTTAGAGTTTCAGAAGTTAAGATTCTCCAATTACCACTTTCCGTTCAATGCCTTGTTCCAAAACCTTATTCTCTGCCTCCAGCTGATCTAGAATAGTTTTGTGCAGTAACGGTCCATTTGCTCCTCTTACCACAGCCACTAATTCTCCACCCTAGAATAGATGGTAAAATTACCAGTTGGAATAGTAAAATCACTGGTGAAAATGACTTTTATTTTATTTTTATTAGCCAATTTTAAGATTTTAATGCAGATACCTTTTACTTAGAATAAGACAATGTGTAAGGTAAGGAACAACATTGGGATAAATCATGAAGTTGGAGAGATTCTCCTTTGTCACTTCTTTTATCTTCTACCCCCTCAAATGCTGCCACTCTGTCCAACTCCACAAGTGCCAACTAGCTTCATCTTGCCCTGAGTTCCCTACACCAGAGGCACCCTCAATCAGACCTACTTTATGCTTTAAAGTCACTTCCCTATAACAATAACAATTCAGATCAGTGTGCATTTTACAGTTTTCACAAGAGGCAACAAAAAACATTCCAAAGAAAAAGAAGAGCTAGAAAGAAAAATGGCTATCTGATGAAACTTTGCTAATAGTTCAGGGAAGAAGGAACATGAAAGGGAAAGGAGAAAGGGAAAGATGTAACCAACCAAATGTGGAATTCCAGAGAATAGCAAGGAGAGTTAAGGAGGTTTTCTTAAATGAGCAATGCAAATAAATAGAAAACAACAGAATAGGAAAGATAAGCTATCTCTTCAAGAAGATTAGAGATAGCAAGGGAAAGTTTTATGCAAAAATGGGTATGAAAAAAGACAAAAATAGTAGAGATTTAACAGAAGTAGAAGAGATTTAAGTTACTGATCTAGAGCCAGATATCCTGGAAAATGATGTCAAGTAGGCCTTAGGAAGCATTGCTAATAATAAGGCTAGTGGAGGTGATAGAATTCCTGCTGAGCTATTTAAAACCCTAAAAGATGATGTTGTTAAAGTGCTGCACTCAATATGCCAGCAAATCTGGAAAACACAATAGTGGCCACTACATTAGTAAAGATCTGTTTCTGTCCCAATCCTAAAGAAGCACAATGCCAAGGATTGTTCAAATTACCAAACAATTGTAATCATTTACACACCTGCAAAGTTATGCTTAAGATTCTGCAAGCTAGGCTCCAGCAATATGTGAACCAAGAATTACCAGAAGAGCAGGCTGGTTTTCAAAGAGGCAAAGGAACTAGAGACAAAATTGCCAACATTCTCTGGACTATAGAGAAAGCAAGGAGTTCCAGAAAAACATCTACTTCTGCTTCATTAACTACACTAAAGCCTTTGACTGTGTGGATCACAACAAAATGTGGCAAGTCCTGAAAGAGTTGGGAGTACCAGATCATCTGAGGTGCCTGTATGAAGGCCAAGAAGCAACACTTAGAACTGAACATGAAACAGCTGATTAGTTTAAGACTGGGAAATGAATATGATGAGACTATATATTGGCACATTATTTGTTTAACTTATATGCAGAGAACATCATGTGGAATGCCAGGCTGTATGAATCAAAATCTGGAATTAAGCTTGCCAGGAGAAATATCAACAATCTCAGATATGTAGACGATGCCACTCTGATTGCAGAAAGTGAAGAGGAATTAAGAATTCTCTTGATGAGAGTGAAAGAAGAGAGTGTAAAAGCTGGCTTTTAAGAACTTGACAGTTGGTCCCATCACTTCCTGGCAAATAAAGGGAGAAGAAATGGAAGCAATGTCAGATTTTTCATTCTTGGACATTCCAGTACTAAATCTATGTTCCTCTGATTCTCTGTGCTAATTAATGCAGATAGCAACTGCAGCCATGAAATTAAAAGATACTTTCTCCTTGGAAGGAAAGCTATTGCAAATCTGGGCAGCACTGAAAAGCAGAGACATCACCTTGCTGACAAAGGTCCGTATAGTCAAAGCTATGGTTTTTCCAGTAGCAATGCATGGCCATGAGGGTTGGACTATAAGGAAAGCTGAGTGCTGCAGAATTGATGCTTCCAAATTGTGTTGAGGAAGACTTTTGGGAGGCCCTTGGATAACAAGGAAGCCAGATCAGGCAGTACTTAAAAAAATTAATTCAGGCTATTCACTGGAAGGTAAAATATGGAAGCTAAAGCTTAAATACTTTGGCCACATAATGAGAAGATGAAACTCATTGGAAAAAACTCTGATATTGAGAAGGATTGAAGGCAAAAAGAAGAGAAAGGCAGAGAAGGAGATGGATAGGTAGTATTATGGAAACAATGAACATGAACTTGGACGGACTTCAAGAGATAGTAGAGAAGAAGAGGGCCTGGGGTGCTGTGGTCCATTGAGTCACAAAGAGTTGGACATAACTTAACAACTGAGCAATACCATTTTACAGTTTACAAAGAACCGTGAATCATTTAATTTATTATTTAAAGCAGCCCTGTGAGAAAGTCAATGTAGTCACTGTTTTTCTATTGTGTATACTTGGGTTTACCAAACACTTGACTGAGTCTTTCATTTTTAATCGTTTGTTTTGCTGTTGCATAGCTACAACATAAAAGTGTGACTCCTATCCAAAATATGTACAAAATGAAACATACTTTTTTGAATCAGAATATTTCTAATTACATATAATACTGATAATCTTGCATTTAAAAAAATACTCACTGCATAAAAAAGAAAGGTAGGTTCACACTTTCCTCGGTATTTTTCCAAAATATCAAGGCAGTCTGCTTCTGCCTAAATTTTAAAAAAAAAGTTTCTCAGATATATTTTATAGTTCAAGTATAGAACAGCCAAAATGAACCAACAATTAGACAAGCTACATTAAATTATTATACATCCTGTTGCTAACCGATTAATGAGAAATAGTGACCAAATTTTCATACCTTTCTGAAGTTGCAAATCAATTAGTATCTCAAATGTTAAATCCAATGGTATTCTCTCAGGTCTCATTCTATTTGACCTTTGTAGCTTTTGAAAATGCTAACCAGTTTTTGTACAAACCAAATAAATGCAATTAAAATTAGAAGAGAAACAATTAACTAGGGAAATATTTTTGCAGCAACTTCTCTGATAAAGATCCAACATTCAAAATATATAGAAAATTTATTCAAATATATCAGAATAAGAGCTATTCTCCAATTGATAAGTGGCCAAAATATATGAACAGCCTTTTTTCAAAAAGGAAGATATGCAAGCTATCAACCACCATATGAAAAAAATGTTCAAATTCACTATTAATAAGAGAAATACAAATTAAAGCAACGTTGAGGTTCTATTTTATAGTCATCAGATTCAAAAAGATGACAAAGAAAGGAAAGTGGAAATGTTTGGAAGTACTGAAGAAGGACAAGCAAGCTAATACACTGATAGTGGAGCTATGAATTGGTCCAATCATTCTGAAAAGGAATTTGGAGCTCTACCCCAAAACTCACTAAATTGTTCATTCTTTTTGACCCAGTGATACCACTACATGGTTATAGCCCCAAAGAGAGAATAGAAAGAAGTAAAAGACCCATGTATACAAAAATATTAATAGCAGCAACATTTGTTAGCCAAGAATTCGAAACAAAGTGGGTGCTCATCAAATTATAGTATGCAAACATGACAGAGAGAACCCCTGGAAGACTTGTATGAACTGAGATGGAATGAGTTAAGCAGAATTAGGAAAATAATTTGTACAACTACAGCATTGTAAAGGAAAACAACTTTGAATGACTTAAGAACTCTGATAATGCCTTTGTATTGTCTTTCTCCTGGTTGCTTGCAGAATCTGTTTCTGGATTAAATTGTTAAATTTAAACATGTTGTCCTGGAGTTTGCAACTTTGGACTTTTTTTTCCTTGAGGTGATCTGTGAATGCTTTCAATTGGAATTTCATTTTCTCTGTCCAGGAGTTCCAGGCAATTCTCTTCTATTTTCTTTATTATGATGTTAAGCTTTTTTGTCTTAGTCATGTTTAATTTGCTATATTCACTTTTGATTTTTTATGGATGGTTATTCTTTACATGTACCTTGTTGAAGTTATTGTGTAATGTATTGGGTTTTTTTTTTGGGTTCTGCTTAATTCACTCTTAGTCAGTTCATGTAGATCATTCCATGGTTCTATGGATTCATCACATACATCATTTCTTACAGCACAGTAATATTCGATTATATTCTAGTACCATAACTTGTTTAGCCATTCCTTAATCAATGGGCATCTACCTTGTTTCTAATACCTCACTATCATAAAAAGTACTGATACAAAGTATGTTTCTGCACAGACAAAATTAATGCACCTAGGATAAAAAGGGAAGTGGTCTAATGAGAAAAAAAATGTTTATCGAATTTCTGTGATAAGAGTTTGGCATCCAAGAGATATGTGTGTGTCTATAAATACACATATGTGTAGATAGATAGATATGTGTGGTTGTGTGTGCATGTGTGCGTGCATGTGTGTGTGTGTGTGTGTTTGTGTGTATAAAATAACCATTCCCCAATTGATAAGTAGGGGTACTAATTGTTCTTTAAGTGTTTGACAGAATTCTTTTGTGAATCTATCAGGACCAAGAGTTTCTTCCTTTTCTTTGGTAGTTCTTTCACAACTAAATCTCAATTTCTTTTCTACATTGGGTTGAGATTTTTGTTTGGTGGCAGCCAGGTGGCACAGTGAATCAAGCACCAGCCCTAGAGTCAGGAGGACCTGAGTTTAAATCTAATCTCATATACTTACTAGCTGTGTGACCCTGAACAATAACCTCACATAACCCCAATTGCCTCCCCCCAAAAAGAGATTTTTTTATTTGGTTTCCTGATAGTTTGGGTATTTTATATATTTTTAAAGTATTCCTCTATTTCTTTTGTGTTCTCAGTTTTGTTAGCATATAACTATACATAATATGTTCTCATTATTCTTTATATTTTTTCTGGTTTTGCCATGATTTCACCTTGCTCATTTGCTTTTTTTATTGACTTGATTTTCTGCCCTCTTCTTTTAGCCAAATTAGCTAAATGTCTGTTAAGTTTATTAGTCTTTTCTCTAACAACCAGCATTCATGTTATTAATCATTTCTATGTTTTTTTATTTCAAATTTAGCTACTTCTCTCATATCTTCTCCTTTGTAATTATTTTAGGTTTGTTTATTTGTTGATTTTCTAATTTTTTACATGCATATTCAGTTCACTAATCTTTTTTTTCTATTTTGTTAATGTTTGTAGAGGTACGATTTTTCTCCTGAGAACTGTTTTAGCTGTATCCCAGAAATTTTGGTATATAGTTTAATCATTATCATTTTCTTTTACATCATTATTCATTGTTTCTATGATTTGTTCTTAGACCTGCTCATAATTTAGGATTTCACTGTTAAAGTCTTCATTTGAATCTGTGTCTTTGGTTACTGGTCCCTAAGCTAAAGTCTATTTTTTATTGTGTTATGATCTATGAGAAATGCATTTACTATTTCTGCCTTTTTACATTTGTTTAAATATCTCTGTACCCTAACACATGGTCAGTTTTTGTAAGGGTTCCGTGTGATGCTGAGAAATATTCTTTGGCAGTTCAATTTTTTAAAATGTCTCAAGTCTTTTAACTCTAGTTTCTCCAACAATTTGTGCAGTTCCATTTTTTCCCTTTTTTTATCTTTCTGTTAGAATTATCCAAAAACTGAAAGGATACTGAAGTCTCTAGTCATTATTATGTTAGCGTCTTTATCTCTTGTAGATCAGTTAGCATTTGCTTTATGAATTTGGATGCCAAAACATTTAGCACTTATAAGTTTATTGGCTTGTTGTGTATAGTTCCTTTCAGTATAATATAGCTTGCTTCCTTATCTCTTTTATTTTTGAATGTTTTTGCTTTGCGAAATAGCATGATTGATTCCTTGGATTTAATTGATACATTGCAAATTTTTTTTCATCCCCTCAGTTCTATTTTGTGCATGTCTTTGTTTTTTAAATGTGATTACTGTAAGCAGTAGTTTGAAGGGTTTTGTTTTCTTATCCAATCTGTAACCCTTTTTCATTTTATTGAATATTTAATCCATTCATACTTAAAGTTGTTAGTTATATTTATATTTTCCTCCATTTGTCTCTAATATTGCTTTTTTCAAGTTATGATTTTTCCTCTTCTTCTGTAAACATAGGACTGTACTATCTCTTCAGTTACTTTAACTTAATATTTTTAAAGGTGGGCCTATTTCCACTGGCTCCTTTCCCCTTACTCTCAGTCTCCTCTCCCCTGTGGTACCATTTTCTCTTTGGTGTTTTGCTTATTATTTCCTTTTTCTTTCCTGATTTTATCTTATTATTTCATTCTTCCCCTCTTTTTTCCTTTCAGTTAGTCATGTAGACTCCCCCTTCTTTTCCTCCCATTCAAATATATTCCTATTCATCAGTTATTTAAATTTCATTTTTTTCTCTTTCCAAAGAGGATTTCTCCCATATTCACTTCATTATATAACCTCTCTGCCTATTCTAGACCTTCATTCTCTGGTCCATGAGCCCTATAATTACTAGTCCTTCTCTATTCTCTGTATTCTTCATCAATGTCTATTTTAGTCTCTCCCCTCTAGGCAATTTTTACCACTGCCTTATAGAACTTGCCTCGTGGATTCCCTTTTCCTTTTCGCTTTACTCCCAGAACAATAACAATTCCTTTGGGTAATAAAGAGGACATAGCCCACTGATTTACACCGTCCTTCTGGTTACCTGCTTTCACCATTTGCCTCAAAATCTGCTCCCTGGGTCCATGCCATCCCACTCTCCCAGGTGCCAATTGCTGTTACTGCCCTCCCTGCCCAAGGTAGTATAAGTTGTCTTTTCAAGTAGCAAATCCCTCAAACAATGCCCAGCCCAAGGTCCTCATCTCCTTCACAAAACATCTCTCTTCACTCATAGGAGTTCTCATCAGCGGAACTCCCTTCATCAAAACAAGATCTGTCATTACCCCCCTTTCCATCCTTGCTCCATCTTCTTTACTTCTTCTCTTCCTGTGAGACCACAGAGGACACCTCCTCATTGCTAGACCTTAATTTGACCTGGATACCTCACACACACCCTTCTATACCTCTGATCCCCTCCCCCTTTTCACGAATTCTCCCTTTCTGTCATGTAGTCACACACACACACACACACACACACACACATACACACACACGCACACACCAACAATATTGATTCAGCTATAGGCAGGGTGTCAGTCACATAACGCTCCAGGGCCACCCCTCCACTGTTACTTGCACCTGCTGTCCACCTTTACTCTTATCTCCTTGTGTACATTTAGAAAGTAGGATGTTGCTGGTTTCTCTGCTGTTACTCTTTTATTTCTGTCCTTGGCTGCTGTGTTCATTCACCTCTGCTGCATTTCTGTTGTCTGGGGTGTTCAAGAAGCAAATAATTTCTTCAGATCCAGGATTGATTGCCCTGGTCTGCATCCTGAACTCTATTGCTCTTCAGAGCACATTGTTCCATTCTGTCCAGGGTTTTCTGGTGTGTGTAGAATAGTCTTGTGTTATTCAAATTTCCTTTCCTTTGTTTTGAAAATTTTTCTCCTGGTCACTTGCAAAATTTGTTGTTTCTGAACTGAATTATAAAATTCTGGCACCTGAACCCTCGTTAGCCAGCCTATTCCCTTTGCCCCTTCATCAGGGGCATGACCTGGAGATGACCCACGATCAATATCTGATCACTAGATCTAGATGGCTCTGAAGGAGAAAGTGAGGCTGGTGATCTTGCACAGCCCTCCCTCACTCAAATCAAAGTCAACTGCATGTCATGTCATCATTTCCCTGATGTTATGGTCCTCTTCAAAAACAAAGGGCAAACACAACCTGTGAGTAGACCAAGCTGCCTGAAAAGGGATCCAGCTAGTTGGGTAACTCAGCTCATTCTCTCCCTCTTCCTCTCCTCCTCTCCAAAGGAAGGTAAATTTTGATGACTAGAAGCTGCCCACTTAACTTGGGGCTTACTGGCTAGATTTCTTTCTTTCTCTCTTTCTTTCTCTCTTCCTCCCTCCCTCCCTCCCTCTTTCCTTCCATCCTTCCTTCCTCCCTCCTTTCTTTCTTTGTTTCTTTCTTTCTTCTATCCTTCCTTCCTTCCTTTTTCTTTCTTTCTTTCTTTCTTTCTTTCTTTCTTTCTTTCTTTCTTTCTTTCTTTCTTTCTTCCTTCCTTCCTTCCTTCCTTCCTTCCTTTCTTTCTTTCTTTCTTTCTTTCTTTCTTTCTTTCTTTCTTTCTTTCTTTCTTTCTTTCTTTCTTTCTTTCTTTCTTCCTTCCTTCCTTTTTTTCCTTCCTTCCTGCCTTCCTTCCCTTCTTCCCTTCTTCCTTCCTCCCTTCCTTCCTTCCTTCATTCCTTCCTTCCTTCCTTCCTTCCTTTCTTCCTTCCTAATGAAATACTACTCCAAATCTTAAGCTAGTCTAGTAAACATGTTAGTGTGTGATGTGGTGCAGTGTGGCTCTTGCAAGCATTTAAAGAACTTATGTTCACTTGTAAGAGATACTATAAATGGCTATCGTCTCTACAATGGAGAAAATACTCCCAAGTCTAGACAAATGTAAATCATCTCAGAAATTGAGGGGAACATTGGATATGGGCTTTCATTGGCATAGGGAATTCTGAGGGAAGAAACTCTTCTACCAACAAAGTAAATATCAATTTGAAAGCAAAAATTTTAAACTTTGTTATATGAGCAAAGGCTTCCTTCTTCCACCTTATATCCCTCATTATTTCAATTTTTCTCATGTTAAAATCTTGCTTTTCCCAAAATAAAATCTTACCGTGGCAAAATGAAGGTCATTTCCAACTTCAAGTTTTATTTTCCTGAAAAGACTGACCACAGGTTTGCAAGGTCCACACCAGCTTTGGTAGACGTCGACCACTATGTAGTAAGATGTGCCCAAAATATCACAATTAGAAAACAATGTGGAATGTAAGGCAGCAATATATGGAAACTATATACTTTGTGTAACACAAAATTCTAAAATTAAATAAGGACATCTATGTTTTAATTAACTTATTAAAGAGATCTTACTGATACACATACAGATATATAGATATATATATAGAGAGATGGATGAATGTATATATGTACATATATACATATATATAATCCAAATTTTGTATGAACAAGAATGAAAATACAGATTTCTCTCACAAATTTAAAATTCAAGACATTGAACATAAATTACTTTTATAAAAAAATCTGTGTCATAAACTTGACAACCTTCAAAAAACTCACAAACCTTCAAATACATGAGGCAGCTATATAAATGGAGCACAGGACTTGGAATCAGATAGACCTAAATTCAAATTCTGCCTGACTCTTACTAACTGTGTGACCCTCGGTAAATTACTTTACCTCTCTGTGCTTGTTTCCTATCCTTAAAATGAGAACAAAAAAGCACCTACCTCACAAGGTGAAAATCAAATGAATTAGCGTATGTAAAGTACTTTGCAAACCTTAAAGCATTATGTAAATGATAGCTATTATTATTACATAAATACAAGAAAAGATTGTGAACAAAATAAGAAATTCCATTTGTAGCCTGTTCAACAAAAATATTTAACTTTAACAAATCCATTATAGCTTTAGAGCTTAATGTTTAAAATAAATTTATTTACTTATTTTTAGTTTTCAACATTCACATCCATAAGATTTTGAGTTCCAAATTTTCTTCCAATCTCTCCCTCCCCCCACTCCAAGGCGACATGTAATTTGATGTAGGCTCTACATACACATTCATATTAAACCTATAAGAGCTTAAGTTTATTTTTAAAAAGTTTAGAATTTTACCTTTATCCCTATCAAATTTCATCTTATTAGACTTTGGTCTATGGCCTATTAAGATCTTTTTGGATTCTGGCTCTGTGGTCCAACATATTAACAATACATTTTAACCTTAAGTGCTGCTTGCTTTAGTCTCCTCAACTGTAAAATGGAGATCACATGAGATAATATCTGTAAAGTACTTAGCACTGTGCCTGACACTTAGTTGTTGCTGTTCAGTTGTTCAGTCAAGTCCAACTTTTTGTGACCCATTTGGCACATAGTAATTGCTTAATAATTCTTTATTTCCTTCCCTCCTTCCCAGTCTCCATTCCTTACATCTCTATTCTGCGACATCTGAAAATTTGACCAATATGCCAACTCTGCAAGTCATTGTCAAAAATGAGGTGCAGAACCAATCACAGATCCAGTGAGTACTTCAGTACAGACTGCTTTTCAAATTAGCAGTAAATCACAAATGAATACGTTTTAGGTCCAGCCATACAGCTGTTCCAGGTCGAAATCTATCTAAATTCACTGCTGTCTAGCCCACATCTTTTCATCTTGTCCACAATGCTAAATTGAGAAACATTGCCAAGTGCCTTGCTAAAATAAAGGTTTTATACATGCATCTACGAAAACAACCCCTGTCAAAACGATATGTACAACAATCCTGTCATAAAAGGAAATGAGGTCAGTCTGGCATGACCCATCCTTGATTAAGCCATGCTGGCCCATTGTGATCAACACTTCCTTTTCTACTGCAAGTCTCACCAATCATTAATAAAGATCAAATTAAGTATGATCTTGATATTAAGTAAATATTATTGTATTATAATCCTCCCAAATTGGTGATTCACATGATAACGCTATTTTTTTTTTTAAGACTAGGTCTCTCTATCTCACTCAGGCTGAACGTGCAGGGGATCCTCACAGACCTGGTCCCACTCTGATTGTTCCGGAGCTTTGACCTGCTTCATTTTCTGACCTGGTCCCATTTGCCCTTCCTTAGGCCACCTGGTTTCAGCACTCTGCCTTCTGGAGGGCTCACAATATTAGTGCTAAACTTAGTGCAGACACACACTAGGCTTAGCCAACCATAGCTTGAAACTTTCATAAGTGTAAGAAATCTGACAGCTTCACCTTGTAGATAACAGGAATTATAGCTCTGCACTATCACACCCAAGGATATCTTATTAAGCATATTACATGAGTAACTAGACAACTCGGTTCTTAACTTTTCATAGTACAGAATATTTGCGTATTTTAGTAAAGCCTTATAGCAATCAAAATAGTAGACTAGTCAAAGTAGAGAAAATTTAGAATAGTAAAAAAAAGTCAAACCAGTTATTGAAGTGAATTAATTTCTTGGCTGACTAAATGACTGGTTAATGCCTAGCCAGTCATATGCCATGGGCGGCTAAGCGGCACAGCGGATAGAGTGCTGGGCCTGGAGTCAGGAAGACTCATTTCCTCAATTCAAATCCAGCCTCTGATACTTACTAGCTGTGTGACCCTGGGCAAGTCATTTAACCTTGTTTACCTCAGTTTCCTCATCTGTAAAATAAGCTAAAGAAGGAAATGGCAAACCGCTCCAGTATCTTTGCCAAGAAACCCCCAAATGGGGTCATGAAGAGTCAGACACAACTGAAAAACAACTGAGTCATATGCTAAATAAATCACCTGTTCTTTTATTATGAGGTTTGAGATCATATGAAATGGCACACACTTAGACCAACAAGTAATGCTTCAAGTATGAGCATCATATTTGTGGGTGTGTGTGAAATATTAAACATTTTTAAGAGAGTATATTAGAAAAATTAAACTTGGGAGTTTTTTTGGTAAGTTCCTTACCTGTTAATCCTTTGGAACTGAGCATTTCCTCCCAAAGCTCCTGATTATTGATATTGACCTGAATCCAAATCATAGCAAATGGTGAATATTTTAACACAGTGAATCAGAAAGGAAAAAACCAACTTTTTCTGATAATGATTTATATAGACTGTATTAATATTAAAATGTAAGGAATAAAACAATAGTGTTTTAAACAAAAAGCAGCAGCTAATAAAGTCAGCAAAACCATGTCATCTACAAAGGAATGTGTCATGTTAATGAAATGGGATAATACAGTGATTATCATCTCAGCTCATGGCCATTATCTGCAAGCACATACAGAAAAAAAAGGCAGAAAAATAATTTACATAATGATTATATTTTCCAAAACAAAGTCTTAGTAGGCAAAACAAATGTCATCGGACTACAGAAGCAATTTCTGGCCTTCTACTTTTCTTTTTTTGGAGGGGGGAGGGCAAGGCAATTGGGGTTAAGTGACTTGCCCAAGGTCACACAGCTAGTAAGTGTGTCAAGTGTCTGAGGCTAGATTTGAACTCAGGTCCTCTTGACTCCAGGGCCAGTGCTCTAACCACTGCACCATCTAGCTGCCCCCTAGCCTTCTGTTAAAGTAATAGAAATCATGATTAATATGATAGTCTCATATATGGTAACATGATTCCTCTATCTTTGAGACAAAGTATAATTGCTTTGTTAAAATATGAGACTTCAATAAGAGAAAATTTAAATCTTTTAAGTTTTGGGATGAAAAGATTCTGAAATCACTGGTATTTATAACAAATATAAATATATGTGTGTATGTGTGTATATTTTTGTGGTTCAGTCATTTTTCAGTTGTATCCATTCTTTGTTGGATATGGGAAAACCCATTTGGGGCTTTCTTGGCAAAGATACTGGAGTGGTTTGCCATTTCCTTCTCCAGCTCATTTTACAGATAAGGAAAAGAGTCAAGCAGGGTTAAGTGACTTGCTCAGGGTCACACAAGCTGGTAAGTGTCTGAGGCCAGGTTTGAACTCAGGAAGATGAGTCTTCCTAATTCCAAGCCCAGTGTTCTATCTACTGCACCACTAGCTGAGGTATATGTGTATGTACATGTACACTTATATAATTTGAATTATAATATTATAGTGTAATGTAATAAAATTATATTATTAATATATTGTTTATGCAGATATTAATAACCAACATTTTTAGCCCCCCAAACATCCTAGATTATAATCAGTCTATAGCCATGAGTCTATTACTGACCGCAACGATGTTATCTTCAAAAATAACAATGCAGGGGGCAGCTAGGTGGTGCAGTCAGTAGAGCACCAGCCCTGGAGTCAGGAGGACATGAGTTCAAATCCGGCCTCATACACTTGACACATGTTCTAGCTGTGTGACCTTGGGCAAGTCACTTAACCCCAATTGCCCTGCCAAAAAGCAAAAAAAAAAAAAAGCAAAAATAACAATGCACACACAGTACTGAGTTAAGAAGGGTGATTAAAATGAAGAGAACACTGAATTAAGAAGCAAGGAATCCAAAGTGAAGCCCTTCTTCTGGTGCTCCCTAGAAGCATTGCCTCGAATAGTCTCCGGACCTCAGTTTTCTCATATGTAAATGAAGAGAGATTTGGCTCAGAAGATCTCCAAGGCATATTTGAACACTCCGATGGATCCATGATCTCTGTGATGGGGGCAGTCTCTCCAACTGTGCAAGTTGTTACACAGCCATGACTTGTCATCCTAGATGCCCTTTGTCCATTTGTCTTTCAATAAATCCTCTATAGGGTATCTACCCAACCTACTGGAGTGACTCTTAACATTTCATGTACACCAAATGGACTCTGTGGGCTGTCCAGCATGTATCCTTTGTTGTAAGACCAGTCTATTTATTTTTCCCGTCACATATGTCTGTACTGATATTCTTTTAGATCAGAGGAGGCAGGCACAGGCCATGGACCTCATGACTCCTGAGTGTAGTCCAAACCAGATTAAAATGTAGTTGAAAATATTGAACAAAATAAAAATATTTTTAAAAGCATAAATGATATTACATTTTAAACCAAGTCAAGATGTGACCCACAAGGATCCTTATGCATAGACTAGAGGCTCCATTTCTAATTGAGTTTGATACCACTGTTTTAGATCTCTTGCAAAATCCTTCATTGGTACCATTTCACACCCACTGTGTATCTACCCAATGCCTTTTAGGTGAGCCACAATTTTATTTCTTTGGACACAGAGCCATACAACATCACCAAAAGAACAATGATGTTAAAAATATAGGCTTTTCTTTTTTTCAGGGGAATCTTGGTGTCAATAAAAGCACTATTCAATTTCCCAAAAGCTGTCTAGTGCCTTCCTCTCCAGTTCAATTCTAGGTCCAGCTTATTGTTCATTTGCAATGTCTGTCTAAGATATATTTACACTCAAAGAGCAGCTCTTTAGGGTTTCTGCTTAACTTCATATTATTGTCTAGACAATGGTATCTGTTGTCCATTTAGCTTTTTCTGTATGCATAGTTAGGCTAAACTTTTTTGAATGATTATGGCTCTGCAGTAATCTTGGTCTTGGTGAAATCCATAAAATGTCATCTGAAAATGACCCTGAAGGACATCACCACATATAAGGAATTCTTTTCCATTTGGATTCTATGCTAGATATTCTCCATGTCAGTGGCAAACTCCTTCGGTGACCATCTGTCTCCCTGTTTTATGCCTTTTATTAATAATCAGAGAGTCACTAAATAAAGTTATATCTGTTGCTATTCTTTCTAGGAATCTTGGATTATTTGAACATGTACACAGAAGACTCTGTGTTGGAAGAGAGCCTTCAGGTCAGCATTTTCCTCTTCTCAATCAAATGCTTTTTCAGGTAACAAATAATGAGCACAGTGGGACCTTGTATTTTCTGTACCTTTCAACCAATAACATCGTTGTAAAAATGTGGTGTGCTATATAGAACATTGTTTGTGAAAACCCACCTGTTCCTTTCTCATACCTTTGTCAAGTATATCCTTAATGTATGTGAACATTATTCTCATTCTCCTCCACATAGCTTTTTCTGCAAGCCATCATATCTGTTCTGGTTTAACGTATAGCAACATTGTTTCTAGTATTTTTCCTGCTTAAATGCTTTGTACTGGTGGAATTTTCCAAGGCAATTCCTGGCATTCAAATCACTATGTTCCATCTGCACCCAAATCTTGTTACTGCATACTGAGGCATATAGAGGGGACAATTCAAGCACTCTCCACTGATTGCTCTGTTTCAAATGAGCATCAGGCACTTTAATTAGAAAGATCATAATAATAAAACCATACATTTGCAAAGCACATTATTCTCATTACAAAATCTGTTAGGTAGGTAGAGCCGGGACTATTCTTATTTTATAGAATGTAACCTAGGTCTCAAGCCCAGATCATTTGCATAAAACTCTCCTCATTGGTGGAGAGAATGACTAGATGCTGAATACCTATGTGAGGGATAGAGTTGGCTGTAGAGCTTCGAAGAGGAACCATTCTTCTTCATTCCTGCTTTCAGAGAGGATACTTGGGTCCAGATCTCTATAGGGAAAGACGTGTGAAGAAATAGACCAGATTTTGTAAGGTAGAAATGTTAAGGAGCCGATTCCCCTCTATATGTTTGCCTTCTTAAATCTGTTCTCTTTTTTCCACCAGTCTTTCCCTGGAGAGAGTCTAGAACTGGGTATGTCCTCTCTTCAAGCAGGAAAGAAGTATGTCTCCTTTCCACAATTCTAGAACCAACTTTCCCCCTCACACAAGCACTCAGCATCTGGTCCTCATTTTCTCCACCCATGAGGATAATCCTATTCAAATTATTCAGGCTGGAGACCTGGGTTATATTGCATAGAAGGAAGGGGTATCATGAGAAAAGTCTGTAGCAGAATCAGATCTCCACACTGCTAGAGCAGAGCTCTCTACAATAGACTGTGCTGCCTCCTGTTGGGGTAAAGAGGAAAGATCAGGAAAATAAAAAAGAAGCATTAGATAAAAACTAAAATTAATTAGGATGTACCACAAGAGAATAAAGCCATTCTATTTTAAAATGTCTTATGTATAGGAGATCTGGTAGCAAGTGGTGGAGAGGGAGGATTTGGCTGGTTACCTTCTTTTGGTTTTCCATGACTCTATACTGAAAAGCAATCACCATTGGCTAAGAACACTAAAATCATCACAAGGGGAAAAAATCAACATGATTAAAATTCTGTTGATAAAATTTCTACTAAGAGAAGTACAGATTAAAAAAAATAAAGCAATAATTCAGTTCAACAACCTGAATATTTTCCACAGATCTAGTCAAAAAAAGGAAAGAAAAGAAAAGCACAATGTAAATACACATAATATTTTGATAACATCATACATAAATTTTAAAGCAGTAAATTCCCTAGAATATTAAATGAGGGTATTTTTTAGCTAAGTTAATCTACATTTTTAATATTAGAAACTGTGTCTGTTTCTCTGTGTATAGATTTTTATTTTGGTACCTTTGGAACTTATGAATTCAATATTTCTATTTTACTAATTTTTATTGCACATTTTTAAAAGAAGTCTTATCCCTCATATAACTCCCATATAACCAGTCACTTGATTCAATGGGCTACCCTGCTCCTCCCAAGACCTCTACCCTGAGGATCCCACAACTTTGACCCAGCCAACCTGGGATCCAGCTGTGTGGTACCATCTGTAGGATTCTTGCCTCTACCACTTCCCATTGTTTTCCTGAATTCCCTAAACCCTGGAACAATTACTGGAGAAAACTGGGGGCTTCCCCTTCATTTCACCTCCTTTCCTCCTTCTCCCTGAAAGCAACATACTACCCACCTGAGTGTTTTTTAAAGGATTATTGGAAGGGTGAACTTACAGATGGAACCACAGGAACAGACATGAAGAGGTGGAGGTTTACAAATTGCATCATTTTTATGGTTTAATCCAAGAATTCTGAACCTTTTTTGTCAAGGAGCCCTTTGGGGATCTGGTGAAACCTATGGACCTCTTCTCAGAGTAATGTTTTATCCCATATTCATTCTATGTTTAGTTTATTCTGCATTTATTCTGTGCTTATTTATAAAGTAAAATACAGAGGATTCCAAAGGAAAACAAATATTGAAATAATTATGAAAATATGTGTGTATATACATATACACATACATTTCATATATATATATATATATATATATATATACATATGCATATTTACATACACACATAAAAGTTCATATATCCTAGGATAAGAATCTCTGTTTTAATCATTGTACCAAAGCATCAACTATGTGGGAACAAGGTCTAGTCTTCTTAGGTCTCTCTTTCCTTCTCCCTGCCCTAACAGCTCTTGCCCTTCATGTTAGCATACCTCCAACCTGGCTGTAGATTTGTCCAGCCAGACTGGTTCACTTAGGCCTTCTGAAATTTGTTTCTCCAGGCTTCATCTATGAGTTTGAAGTCTTGGAACTGGATGGGAATTTAAAACTTTCAGCTTAGTCATTTCCCAAATACTCCTCCCTCAACATACTCATCCTGGCCTACCTCTTAACACAGTTGGAAAAAGCTCTTCTCTAAATGGACACCAAACCCATCTTCACTCACATTTCAGATCCTGGTGCCTCCTTCACCCATTTTTCTGAACATTTCTATGCTTGAGCCTCCCTGAATATTTGCTTTCTTACTTTCCTCCATTTTCCCTTTTTCAGCTGATCTATCTAAAGTCAGTATTTCAATATAATTTGTTGCCTTTGTAGACTTAATTACTTTATTTTATGCATTTAAAAGCATTACAGACCCTTTCTAAGGAGTCCTTAAGTTTCACCAGACTGCCAAAAGAGTCTATGACAAAAAAAGGTCAAGAATCCCTGTCTTAGAGGGTTGCCTACAGCACTGAGAGGTTAAATGATTTGCCCAAGGTCACTCAGCCAATGCTTGTCAGAGCAAGATTTGAACCCAGGTTTTCTTGGCTCTGAGGCTGACTCTATTTCTATCCTCTATACCACACTGCCTCTCTATTAACTGGTATAATAATTTGCATCTAGATGCCGTGTTTCCTGGAAGGCATGAGACTATGTCTTTTTTTGCTTCCCCCACCCGCCCCCCGCCACACACATACTATGACTTCTACGTAGTTAAATAAATATTGAATCGAATTATACTTCCCCTTTCTATGTCCTACCCAAGCTTTTTGTGTAGAGTCTGACTCACTCCAGGTAACTCTGAGCCAGAGTCCCCAGGCTGCTCAGTGAATGATCCCCCATACCTCCCATTCTAGACTAAACTATTCTTTCAACCTTGTGACCCAGGCCTTTATTTGCATTCATCAACCAAACCCAACTGAGGTCATAAATATGCTCCCTGGCCATCATCCTCTTCTCCCTCCCACCAGAACGCAGGGCTGTGCTCTCTAGAAAGCTTTCTGTTGTGGAGTCATGACCCTACTTGGGGTTTTCTTGGCAAAGGTACTAGAATGGTTTGCCATTTCCATCTCCAGAGCATTCTACAGATGAGGAAACTGAGATAAGAAAAGTCTTCTCCTATTAGAATAAAAGCTTCCTGAGAAGAAGGACTGGTGTTTTTTCTTTAACTTGTATCCTTGGACTTATAGTACCTGTCATATAATTATGTGCTCAATACATTCTCTATTTATCTATCTACCAGGCACTGTACACTGGTGATCCAAAGACAAAAGTCCAAGAGTCCTTGCCTTAAGGAATCTACGTTCTCTTGGGGGGAGCTCTATATGCAAAAATAAGTAAGTTAAAATCTACACAAAATAAGTGCAAAGTAATTTAGAAGGTAGTTCATTAACAACTAGGAAGATATCAGGGAAAGTCACACTTGAACCAAGCCTTGAAGGGAGCTAAGGATCAAAGGGTGGAAGTGAGGAGAATATTCTGAATTATATATATGGGACATCCTATGGAGCTGGTATATTATCTAGATGAAGAATAGAAAGTAGGGCAGTTTGGATGGAATGCAGAATACATGAGAGCTGCAATGTGAAATCATTCTGGAAACATAGGAATATACACACACACATGCATACATATAGATTTGTTCAATCATTTCAGTCTCATTTGACTCTTTGTGACCCCATTTGGGGTTTTCTTGGCAAAGATTCTGGAGTGGTTTGTCATCTCCTTCTCTAGCTTATTTACAGATGAGGAAACTGAGGTAAATGGGGTTAAGTGACTTGCCCAGAGTCACAGAGCTAGGAAGTCTCTGTGACCAGATTTGAACTTAGGTCTTCCTGACTCTCAGCCCAGCACTTTAACCACTGTACCACCTAGTTCACCATACACACATATACACATAAACACATACATATATAGCTGGAAAGAACTTTAGAATGAGGAAATGGAGGCCTAGAGAGATTAACTGATTTGCCCCAAGGTCACACAGGTAGTAAGTTGCAGAGACAGGATAGGTTGGAGCCAGATCGTACAAGGCTTTGAACGTCAAACAGAGAAGTCTCTACTTTAGAGGTAGGGAGTCCCTGAAGAGTCTTTTTCTCAGGGTGGTGAAATAATCACATCTATGTTTTAGATGGACAACTAGGTGGCTCAGTGGATACAGTGCCTGGCCTGGAGTCCAGAACACTCATCTCCCTGAGTTCAAATCTGACCTCAGATATATACTAGCTGTGCGACTCGAGGCAAGTCATTTAACCTTGTTTGCCTCAATTTTTTCAATTGTAAAAAGAACTAGAGAAGAAAATAGCAAACCACTCCAGTATCTTTGCTAAGAAAACCCCAAATGGGGTCACAAAAAGTCACACATGACTGAAAACAACTGCACAACACCATGTTTTTAGAAGTATCAATTTGGAAGCTGTATGAATGTTAGATTGGAAATGGGAGAGACTGGAGGCAGGGAAACCAGTTAGGAGGCTATTGTAATGTTCAGGTGAGAAGTGACATGGGGTTATGAGGCAAAAGTAAGGAGGGGGTATATTCCAGGCATATGGGACAGCCAATATAAAGGCATGGAGATATGAGATGGAATGTCATGTGTGCAGAATGGAAAGAAAGCAGGTTTGGCTGAATCATAGGGAATGATATGGGGAGTAAGTCCAATATGGCCAAAAGATTGGTTGGGACTAGGTTGTATAGGGCTGTAAAAGGAAAAAGAAGAGGTTATGTTTTATCCTAGAGGCAACTGGAAGCTACTGGAGTCATTTGAGTAGAGGAGTGGCTTGGTCAGATCTGTGCTCAAGGACAATTACTTTACATTAGCAGTGGATGGGATGGATTGGAGCAAAGAAAGACGATGCAGAAAGCCCAGTTAAGAGGCTGTTGAAATAAGATAGGCAAGAACTGAGGTGTTAGCTGTGTGAACAAAGAGAAGAGGTCATTTGCAAGCAATCTTGCAAATGGCTAACATCAGCAAAACTTGGCAACTGATTGGATGTGTGGTGAGAAGAACTGAGATGAGAATAAAGATGAAGTTACAAGCCTGAGGTATAGGAAAGATGGTGACACTTTCATCAGAAATAGGGGGAGGCAGAGCCAAGATGGCAGAATGATAGGAAGCAATGCTGTGGGCTCCTATCCACAAAATCCTCCTAACAGATCTAGAAAACACACCAGACTGGATCCTCATGGTGAAATCAAGAAAAAGCCATAGTGAGTCATTTGTCCAGCCCAGCTCAGTATAGGAAGACAGACAGGGTAGAGACATTGGAGAAGGGGTCAGATTCAGTACCCAGGGAGAGACTATACACAAAAACAAGAGGAAGTCACACAGAGCATTCCCAAACCCACACCAGTGCATTGTAGGGACAGTAGAGGGCAGTAGGGGACAATATGTGGTTTTGTTGCCCATTACTTACTCCCAGGTCACAGATTCAGGTTGGAATGCAAAGGAGACTAGGCAGAGTAGTGGAAGCCTGGGAGAGAAGCACTGGGAGCTATAAAGAGAAAGAAGGAAGTTTAGAAGCCAACAGCATTAGTAGTAGCGGTATGGCACAGACCTCAGGGATAAGGCAGAGTCTCACTTCCAACATCTAATTCATTCTAATACCAGGGCAGGAATTCCAGATCAAAGGGGAGCCTACAATTTTTGTTGCTTCAAGCCAACAGAGAGTTCTGGCTGGCTGATAGGAGTAGAGCCTAGGAGCATCTATTCTTGCTCACACCCAGGTCAAACTTTGCCTGAACCAGACCACTTTTTCAGCAATGAAAGTTTGCAGGTCTCCAGACTGTCCTTGAGATCCTGGAATAATATACTACATAATAACCCCAAGAAAGCAGCAAAAGGACCAGCATAGACCTTCCATCCAGAAATGTCACAGAGCTCAGCCCTAAAATCAAGTCTAAAGTCAGGAAGCAGCCTGGAAGAATGAGCAAACAGACAGACAAACAAAAAACACCCTACCACAATGAGCATAGTGGTGATAGGGATGCTCAAGACGTTGAAAAGGAGAATGACTCCAAAATATCTACAAACAATGCACAGCTTGGGCACAAACTCAACTAGAATTCCTGAAAGAGATGAAGAAAGAATTTTTTAAAAAAAAGAAATTAATTTTTTATAAATAGAATAAGAGTACTCAGGGGAAAAAAGAAAAAAAATTGAAAAGAAAATTAAAAGCTTTGAACAAGAGGTACAAAACATCCAAGCAACATACTCCCTGACAATTAGGATGGACCGAATAAAAGCCAATGAGACAACATAAAAGTATTAAAACAAAGTCAAGAAGCTGGAAAAAATAGAAGAAAATGTAAAATATCTCATATTAAAGACCTAACCTGGAAAACAGATTGAGGAGAAAAAATGTAAGAATTATTGGACTGTCTAAATGCCATGACCAAAAAAAAAAAAGCCTAGAAGATATATTTCAAGAAATCTAAAAATAAACCACCTGGATCTCTTAGAACCAAGGGGCAAAGTAGAAATAGAAAGAATCCACTGGTCACTTCCTAAAAGAAACCCCCAGATGAAAACTCTAAGGAACATCATAGCCAAAATCCAGAGCTTCCAGGTCAAAGAAAAAAAATACTTGGGGCAGCTAGGTCGTACAGTGGGTAGAGCACCGGCCCTGGAGTTAGGAGGACCTGAGTTCAAATCCGGCCTCAGACACTTGACACGTGTACTAGCTGTGTGACCTTGGGCAAGTCACTTAACCCCAATTGCCCTGCCAAAAACAAAACAAAAGAAAAAGAAAAAAATACTGCAAGCATACAGAAAAAAATCAAGTACTGAGGAGCTACAGTCAGGAACACACAGAATTTAGTAGCCAAAACTATAAAGGGGTGGAAAACTTGGAATATGATATTCCAGAAGGCAAAGGATTTATGTTTACAGCCAAAAATAAAGCATAGTATTACAGGGGAGTGGGAAGGATAGACTTTCAATGACATAAAGAACTTCTAAGTATTCTTTTTTGTGATTTGATATTTTATTTTCTGCAATTACACATAAAAAAATTTTAACATTCATTTGAGTCCCAAATTCTCTTCTCCCTCCTCATGGTGAAGGCAAGTAATTTGACATAGGTTATACATGTGCATTCAACTTCTAGGTATTCTTAATGAAAAGACCAAAGCTGAAGAGAAATTTTGAAATACAAACATAAGACAACAATAAAGGATGTGTAACTACATATGTTTGTGTGTGAGTGTGCGTGTAAAGCAACATAATGGCTGCCCATAATTCCTAAGGACTCACCTCTTGACAGAGAGGTAATAGAGTCAGGGCACAGATGGAGACATTTTTTTCACATGGTGAATGAAAAATTTTGTTTCTAACAAGGGTTTTGTTTTTCTTGCTTTCTTAACGGGAAGATGGAGGGAAGTGGGAGGGAGATAAGGGTGATCTTTGTTTGAAAATAAAATTTAATTTAAGATAGAAATAGAGAGGTTTGGAAGAGAAGAGAGTTTGGGAAAAAGGTAATGAGTTCAGTTTTGGAAATGTTGAATTTGAGATGTCTCTGGGTCATCCACTTTGAAATATCCAATAGGCAGTTGGTGATGCAGGACTGAAGCTCAAGGGAGAAATTGAGGCTGTAGATATAGAGCTGGGAGCTGCATAATGTTGATAGTTAAACTCATAGGAACTGACAACTTTAAGGGGAAAGGTAGAATGAGAGGGGGAAGACAGAGAGAGAGAGAGACAGAGAGAGAGAGACAGAGACAGAGAGAGAGAAGAAGAAGAAGAAGAAGAAGAAGAAGAAGAAGAAGAAGAAGAAGAAGAAGAAGAAGAAGAAGAAGAAGAAGAAGAAGAAGAAGAAGAAGAAGAAGAAGAAGAAGAAGAAGAAGAGAAGGAGGAGGAGGAGGAGGACCTAGGATAGAACTTTGGGAAACATCCCTAGTTAAGGGGTAAGACAGATGTTGAGCTGGCTAAGGGAACTAAGACAAAGAGGTCAGACAGGTAGGAGGAAAACCAAGTAGGATAATATCACAAAAGTCCAGAGCTGAGAGGGTATCTTGGAGAGGAGTGTGGTCAACATTGTCAAATGCAGAAGGTAGGTCTCAATTAAGGATGAATACTGAGGATTGGCCATTAAAAGATCACTGGTAAAATGAAAACTGATACAATGTCAAAATAGGCATAAAAACTAAAGAGTTTGTATCTGTTTATCAGAAGTTAATT
This sequence comes from Trichosurus vulpecula, assembly GCF_011100635.1. NCBI lineage: Eukaryota > Metazoa > Chordata > Mammalia > Diprotodontia > Phalangeridae > Trichosurus > Trichosurus vulpecula. The sequence continues at coordinate 321,394,600 of NC_050574.1, read as the reverse complement.
TTCTTTAAAGCAAGAGTATGTTTATCGAAGTTAATTTTCTTTAAAGCAAGAATATATTTAAAATTTATTCCAGAAATATAAAAAACAAAGATATCAATAAAAATTTTAAGAAATAAAATGTATTATAGAAACATTCTTCAACAACCAACGCCAATTAAACTATATTTCAGGTTCTAATTCGGTACAAAAAAAAGATCATGGATTTAGAGGTGAAAGAACTTTAGAGGCCCTCCTGTCAATTTCATTTTATAGATGGGGAAAATGAAGCACAAAGTGGTTAAGCGATTTGCCCAGAGTTAAACTACGGGTACCTAGCCTCCTCCTACCATCCCAATCTTTTTTTTTATCTGAATTTTTTTTTTTGGAAGGGAGAAGGTAGGGTAATTGGGATTAAGTGACTTGCCCCGGGTCACACAGCTAGTAGGCGCAACAAGTGCCTGAGGTCGGATTTGAACTCATGTCCTCCTAACTACAGGGCCGGGGCTCTACTCACTGCGCCACCTAGGTGCCCCGTCCCAGTCTTCTTACACCTTACTACGAACACCTATTCTTCGATCCAGTGATATTGGTCTCCTGACTGTTCTAGAACAAAACACCGCATCTCTCGGCTCTGGGCATTTTCCTTGCCTGGAAAACTCTCCCTCCTCTATTCAGACTACTAACCTCCCTGACTTCAAGTCCCAACTAAAATTCCAACTCCTACAGGAAGCCTTCTCCAACCCCTCTTAATTTCAATGCTTTTCACTGTCTTAATTATTTCCTATTTATCCTGCACACAGCTTGCTTTGTAGATATTTGTTTGCATGTTGTCTCCCCCATTAGACTATAAGCTCCTTGAAGGCAGGGCCTGTTTTTTGCCTCTTTTTGTATCCCCAGCCCTTAGCAAAGTGTCTGTCACATAGCTGTCGCTTAATAAAATGTCTATTGAATGAATGGAAGAGGCGGCATATAGACCCAGGTCTTCCTGACTCTAAGTTCAAAGCTCTACACTTGCTGGAAATTTAGACTGTCGGGACTGAATGCGATCTTAGAAATGAGCTAGTGCAAACGCCTCACTTTAATGATGAGGGAAATGGAGAGTAAAAGGATATGCCCAAGGTCACAGGTAGCAGAGTCTGAATTCAAACCCAGATCTTGATTCCGGAACCAGGGCTCCTTCCATAAAACCCCATCACCTCCACCTACCCGCAGGTGTAGACACACACACACACACACACACACACACACACACACACACACATATACACACACACAGTCCTGTTTTTCTTCCCCAGTGAAATGCTTGAAACAATCGCACTGTGCTTACCTGCAACCCTGTTTCCTTCTTCTTATTCACCATCCTGCTTCAAAGAAAATATAACCAACTTTCTACCGTACAGTAAAATGTACAGTAACACAAGACTTCTAGCAAAGTACTCCTTATGTTAGAGCGATGCCATGGAAACAGAGAGCCGCACAACGTCAGAACTTGAAGGAGTGGGGAAGTCCTTGGCTAGCCAGTCCAACCCCCTAATTTTATTTTGTCTTTCCCACAATCAACTCAAGTTTATGTTGCTAGATAAAACAGTTTCTTTTTGACGCCAGTAACGTATGTGACAAGTAAAACATTTGAAACATTTTTTCCGCCCTACCCCCTTATTTTACAGCTTGCAGGGCGCTTTAATATGTGAAGTTGTAGCAAAGAAACTGTTAATCCATGAAATGAAGTGAAATTTAAGAAGGCGAGACGAGGCGAAGCAGAGCTCCCACAAGCCGAGGAGACCGCGGTGGTTGTGGCTCACTGCTTTGCATTTATTAAATGTTTTTTCACTCAGGAACTAAAAAAAGGTAGTGAACATTGTTCGGCCACAAAGAGCTGGGTTTCCTGCTGGGCCGCAGTGAAGTTTTCTATTAAGCTACGTGAGGAACTGCCTTCAAACAACATGAAAGCAAACGCTATACTGTTGCTATTCTACTATGAGTTCCTGGAATACAGGGACACTAGTAAACATCACGTACATGCACGCTGCAGGTCTTGAGAACTTGCGTTCTTTACGAGACCCAAAGCTGGTTGTCATGGCAACCCAGATTTCTCTCCCTTCCTTTGCCTCCCCCTTACGTAAGATTCCCTCTTCCCCCCTCCTCCCCCTCTTCCCCCCTCCTCCCCCTCTTCCCCCCTCCTCCCCCTCTTCCCCCTTCCTCCCCCTCTTCCCCCCTCCTCCCCCTCCCCACCCCTTCCCACTGCCCCAGTGACTCTGGGTCTTTAACTAGGTTCCTCCAACTATAGTTTAGTCAACCCCCTTTCTGTAGCTCCGAGACATCTGCAACCCTGGGGTGGAAGAAATACAGGAGAGACCTCTCTTTTAGGGCGACCTCGTTACTCCAGTTCCCTCTTTCCTTGTCTATGGCAACCTAGTTTTTTTGTAAATATTTTCCACCATAAACTGGAGTGACTGTAAACATACTCGGATAGATGTGGGATAAGGTGATGGGGGCGAGGGTAAGATAGGTAGGGGGCTTTTACATATAGGATGGAGGGGTTGCCAGTGTGAGTAGAAAGCAGGATGCAAGGGCGGGGATACTACTGTTCTTGGAAGGTGGGAGCCTTAAATCTTTTCATCCATTGGTTAGAGGAGCTGCCAGTGTTCTCGGTGAATGTGGGATAAAGGGGTGGGGATTCTAGGGGAAAAGCTTTGATTCTTTTTACCCATTGGCTGAAGGAGCTGTCAGTGTATTGCTGGTAGGCTATGAGATGGGGAGGGCCGTGGGATTCTGGGGAGAGGATTTGTGAATCTTTCCAGTAGTTGGCTGAAGCGGCTATCAGTATCAGTATTCTTGATAATAAGGGGGTGGGAGCCTTGTAATCTTTTCACCCATTGGCTTTTCACCAATTGAAGGGAGTATCTGTGCAGGGAAGTAGGACAGGTGTTTGCGGGTGAACCCTGGTTTTGGAATTGTGCTGGAGGAGTTGGAACAGAACGACTTCTCATCCTAGTCGAGAAGTGTGGGTAAAGTGGAGGAAATCGCTTAATGACAAAGCTTGTTATAGATCTAGAAAGGTGCCTCACGCAAGATTGAGGTGGGGCACGGTTTGGAAGAACGAATGGCTCCACTGTTCTGAGTTTTTGGTGGGGTCTTTAATTATACTTCAGATAGTGTAAATTTAAATAATGCAATCACTTTATGGGATTCATTATTCATGCTTATCAGGACCTAGCCATAGTTTCATTGCTGGGTCAAAGGGTATGCTCAGTTTAGTAACTTTTGGCACATAGTTTCACAATCTAATTATTTTCATAATTCCTTATTCATTATTGTTGTGGCTTGCTTAATTCCTTTCTTTGCCTCTCCCAAGATAACTTGTAACAGTCCTTTCATTTAGCTGGAACTTCCTTCTAAAAGATTTCACTTACAAAGACAAGGTCAAGATTGATACAATTCAGTTCTTCCAATAGCATGTCCACTCTCCATCTGCAGCTTTGCTTGGTTTGAACTACAAGGAACATGTTGTCATCTCTCCCCACCTCTATCTGCCCTCTTTTTCCACTTTCCTTTTATGTGTTGTCTTTCCCTATTAGACTGTTAGCTCCTCGAGGGCAGGGACTGTCTTTCTTTTTCTTATTTGTATCCCCAGAATTTAGCACAGTGCCTGACACGTTGTTGTTGCTCGTTGTTGTTGTTGTCGAGTTGTTTTTCAGTCCTGTCCAACTCTTCTTGACCCTATTTGGGGTTTTCTTGGCAGAGATACTGAGTGGCTTGCTATTTCCTTCTCCAGATCATTTTACAGGTAGTAGGTGCTTAATAAATGTTTATTTAATTGAATACTGATTGTGGATATCACAAACTGTCAGAAGTGAGACAGTCACTCTTATCCACCACTCTCTGATGCTCTTCTTTTAGCCACTTTTATCTGCCATGTCCAATGAAGATTACAGTTCACCCACAGGGTAGGTGCCATGAACTTGACCAGTGAAAGAGAAAGTACTTTCTTTCCCACTCTCCCTCTTTTACCCAAGCTCTGAGAAATGGGCCTGGCGGTGTTTGTTTCTGTTCTGTTTTGTTTGTCCTCCTCAGTTTCAGGTCCTGGAGGGGATCCCCATGGGACCCAGGAGTTTGAGCCATGATAACCTTGGAGCCAGGATTCCAGACAGAATGGTACACCCACCCAACCATCCCCACATGGGGACCCTGAGAAGCCAGGGTTCTTGGGACTTAAGTCTGAGTGGGATTTTGGACTCAGAGCTGGGATTGTGCTCTATTGGAACTGAGCTAAATTATGAAACTAATCTCCTTTCCCTCCCCCAGAGACTGAGGGCTTATATCTCCTATGAACTGGGGGGAGTAAGTTAGTATGTTTGTCATTATACCTTTTGAAATAAACAAGTCTATGTAAATAACTACTAGTGGCTAAATGGAACTGGAATATGGGGAATCCCACACACACTTGGGTGAACACCATTGGTAGGACCTAGAACTAACGGCAGAAATTTACTGGAGAATAGTGAGGGTGAGGAGAGGGAAAGATAAAATGTGACCTACCTGGTCTCCAGGCAGTGAGGGCCAGAGTAGTCTGTATTATATATGCTTCACTGACAGAACATTCAAGGACATAGGGTTACCTCCTTGGTGGGCTCTTTGATGTGGTTTATATACTCCAATCACACACAATCTCCCATCTTCCTTCTCATGGTCTCACTTCCTGCTCCACCAAAAATAAAGAAGCCTACTCCTAATTATGCACAATATTATTTTACCGGAAAGTGTTTGTATCCTTAAGGGGGTACATAGCAATTGCTTAATTTCATGCATCTTGAAAAAGGCCCATACCATTGTTATGACTAATGCAGCAGCTCAAGGTGGTTTATGTTTGTCTTTCTGGTTCAATTGTCTTTTTTGGACAATTTGGGGCTCACAGCACTACTGTGGAGTTGACTTATCATTGATTTGGCCAAAGGCAAGGTTTAGGTCATCCAAGCCTGATTTCATTTCTTTTCCTAAGATCCTCTAGATCAGGGATTCTTAACCTTTTTATGTGTTGTGAACCCCTTTGGCAGTCCAGTGAAATCTATGGATACCTTCTCAGAATAATGTCTAAAAATGTCGTAATGTCTGAAAATACATAGGATTACAAAAGAAGCCAATTAAATTGAAACATATAGCGTCCCAAAGGTCTCAGTGCAGTTTTCATCCTTCTAAAGTTGAAAGTTGGAGTCGCTAGGTGGCTTGTTAAATAGAGCACCAGCCCTGGAGTCAGAAGGACCTGAGTTCAAATCTAACCTCAGACTAAGTCACTTCTTGCCTCAATTGTCAAGATACTTATTGTCACAATTACCTCAACTACCCTCTCCAAAAAATAAATAAATAAAGTTGAGAATTGCACTAAGACTTTTGGGATATCATTTATAGTTATCAATTATTTTAATGGACCCCAGGCTTAGAACCCCTGCTCTAATTTTTTTTTTAAATTCTTGGGATCAACAATGTTAGGTCAGGATTAGAGAATTTCAACTTAAGTCAATTCAACAAGTATTTTGAAGTACCTATTTTGTTCAGGTCAGGAAGTAGCTTCTGCCCTTTGGATTTAAAGGGGCTTGCTTCCAGGAGTGACCACTCTTCCAAGACCCACACCTTTCTCCTCTCACTGATCTGCATTTCCCTTGGCCAACCCTTCTACTGTGCCCCTCATTTCAAAAACTGAAAGCTTCACTGAAACAGGAGCCACTCTAAACCACCTGAATTTTGCTTACTCATGCCATAGCCTAGGGGGTAAATGATTCCAAGTCATGTGATTCATCTATCTCAGCTCTTTTGGAGCTTTTAAGAGTTATAAATAAAATAAAAACCAATAAGATGTCCTCTCCTTTGTGACAGTCCCCAGTTGAGGGATGTGGGAGAGAGAAGGAGAAATGAAAGAATTCCTTTTCCTGATACCCCCAACAATCAGAAGGACTCGTCCTTTCTGTGCCTTTTCTTTGTAGCACAAGACATTCACAGACTTTCTCCATTAAAAGCTCTTGGTATGCAATCAATATAGAAACATGAGCCACAGAGAAATCATGATCAATCATTCTTTTATATGAAATACATCAAGAGCTAGAAACTACTTAAAGAAATAGAGAAATGCATAGAAAGTGACAGCCAGCTCTATGTGAAAGGGAAAGGGTGAGAGAAGGTAAAACCTCCAATGTCCTCTGATTGATCTCAAAGAACTGATCAGTCAGTAGCTCCAGCCCATTCCAGGTGCTTCCAAAACTATAATGCCTCTCAACTCATATTGCACACAGTTTTCAGAGCCTTTCCCTGCCCACAGGAAAAGTCTGAATACCCAGTTACAACACCAAGGGATGAGGCTTATGACGATAGTTGGGAGGTGTGTGCAAATGTGGGAAATATGTGCAAAAGATCATTGAGTTTGGAGTCAGGGAACGTAGGTTCAAATCCCACTTCCAATAACTTAGTAACCTGTGTGAACTTGGACAAGTCACTTAGCCTCTGTGTGCCTGTTTCTCAACGGTAAAATGGGATAATAACAGCAACCTCATAGGGCTGTTGTGAGGATCAAATGAGATATTATTTGTAAAGCAAAGTGCTTATCCTATAGCAGGCACTTATTCCCTTATTCCCTTCTCTTTCCTCTCCCTCATATGGCATAATCACTTAATATGTTAAGCCCTCAGTTTTTTCCCCTATAAAATAAGAGGGTTGGATTAGATGGCTTCTAAGCTTCCTTTCACTTCTAAGTCTATGGCCCACAGCAGAGAATAGTAGAGCTGAGAGGAAGAATCTATGAAATGCTGAAAAACTCCTGGTTTTCTGAGCACACGAGGGCCTCTTCAACATCCTTGATGAATGGATGACAATGAGTGGTGATAGCATGTTGTAAGAATGAGCTGATTCTTGGAGGCAGACTCTTATAAAAGTGTCATGGACTGTGTCGTCTTGCCCTCGTATTCGAGGACTCATCTGATTTTTGGTTGTATCCATTGCCCTCATCCTCCCCTTACCCCCACTCCATCCCCCATGCTATTAGGTGTCTCTGGTATGGCTGAGTAAAATGGCCTTTGGCTTTCAGTTTTGACTGACTCCTCCTCTGGACTTACTCTCTTTTGCAAAACCACTTTAGGTGCCAACATCAGTTCACCTCTGGACTTCAGAAATCATTTAGTGTAGCACTCTCATTTTAAAGTTGGCAAAGTGGGGTGCATCCTCTAGCACCAATACCCCTAACAGGCCACAAGATATTTATATTGGTGTTTTTCTAGACTTTTAGAAACTCAGAATTTTTCTCTCTTGGAAGCAAGAAAAGGGAAGAATTGCAAGAATACTTTTTAGCCTGAAA